>NC_088381.1:113623625-113932000 GCF_037993035.2 Macaca fascicularis
GTATTGTTTACATAAATAAGAAAACTAAATTGTATTTGCTTATAATGGTTTATAATTACCCTAATGGTCACACAAAAATAAAGTACAGTCATGTGCTGCAGAATGGCATTTTACTCAATGACAGACCGACCGCACGTACAACAGTGGTCCCATAAGATTATAATATCATATTTTAACTGTACATTTTCTATGTTTAGATATGTTTAGATGCACAAATACTTGCCACTGCACACAATTGCCTGCAACATTCCCTACAGTATTTAATTTGCTATACAAATTTATAGCCTAGGAGCAATATATACTATATACTATATAGCCTAGGTGTGTAGAAGGTTATACCACCTAGGTTTGTGTAAGTATACTCCATGATATTTGCATAATGAAGAAATTGCCTAACAATGCTTCTCTTAGAATGTATCCCCATTGTTAAGTGACACATGACTGTAAATCTTTAAAGCAACCAGCTCTGTTGCTAGTTGAAGAGGGCAAATACCCACAAAGTAGTAGTCTTTGTTCTGGGAGGGCTAAGTGTGGCAGAGTCTCAATAGAAGGTCATCTTGGTACACTTGATGGCTGCCCTGGCTATGTGTACAGGTGATGCTTAAAATCCTTAGCAGTATTCATAAGATTCTATCACCATTAATAGTAACACACATACTGCAGTATACTCTAAAGCTTCTACTTAAAAGAAATTTGTCATTTGCTAAATTTTACATAAAGGCAAAGCAACACTGACTATTTTAGTAGCTACAAAAAATGTGTGCCCTTATTGGCTATCCTCTATGGAAACTTTGAATTGACACTTAATATTAATATTTGAATTTCATTGTTATATTTTTCCAGCTAATGCAGTTTGAAGAAAGCAATAATCAAACTCTTGAGTTTTTTTCTCTGTTTGTATTAAAATAAGGTAAGTGTTTTCAGTTTTCTTTATGGATTGATATTGACTACAGGTTATTACTGACTTATGAAAATTATACAATAAATTGATTGTTCATGTGTGTAGAACATTAGTCTCTTTGAAAGTATATAAGGGATAGAGAAAATATCTAAGTATTTACAAAGTATTTGATGAGAACAAATAATCCTACCACCACTAATTTGTTGCTGGTGGAATTTGTGAGCAAATATGTAAGAAAAAGAGGGTTGATCTATAGACTCAGCCTCTTGGGCCTAAGGCCTGCCATTTTCACACAATACAAAAGCTTTCCTAGAGCTGAAGGACAAGTGGGAATCATGTACTTCCATTTCAAAAAAAAGAAAAAATCGTTTGAGGGTATAATTTTGCCTGGATTTTCTTTGATTTATAAAGGATTACTTACCTTGCTTTGTTTGTTATACAAATATAGGTGACATTTGTAGCCTCTGTTCTAGGATTTGGTTGGGAGGGACTTAAGTGGCTATTCCCTGACATACCAGGTGTGAAGAGGGTAATTGCAGGAGAGAAAATAGTTACTTCAATAATGATTTTTTCTCATTCCTTCTCCCCAGGATTTGAAATTGGGGAATATTAGGGTAGCTTCAGTCAAGGTTCAGAGGCAAAGGCAGGACATAGGGCTTAAGAAATAAAATGACCTTTGAGAAAGATAGAGTCCTGGTTTGACAGGACTAACATAAGGGACCAAAGGTCTGTGAAAGACACCTGGTTTTCTAACAGTTTGTGTGTAACTGAGACCAGTTACCCTAGTGTGGTGGTTTGCAAACTGGCATGCATAGGACTCTCCTGGAGGAATTGGTAAACACTGAGGTTTGAACCTCACCCAGGCTTTCCCATAGTTTTCTATCTAGGGCAACTATAGCTTTATACAGTGTATTTCTTAAATTATAATATTTGAAAGTCAAAATTACTCCTGGCTCCATGGGCTGAAGAATGGATATTGTATTAGCAGGTATGAAAACAACATTAATCTTCTTGTACCCCTCCATCAGAACTCTTGGGTAACAAGGTGTACTGTCAATGAGCAGTAATATTTTGATAAAAAATAAATCTTTTTTTTTTTTTTTTTTTTTGTTCTAAGCAGTAGACCTCCATAGTGGGCTTAAAAAATATTCAGGAGACCATCCTGTAATCAGATGTGTGGTCATCCAGGCTTTGTTTTTCTGTTTACAGAGCACATGCAGAGTATATTTAGGTTAATTTTTAAGGGCCCTAGGATTTTCAGAATGGTAAATGAGCATTGCATCAACTTCAGGTCACAAGCTGCATTAGCCTCTATCAAGAGAGTTGGCCTGTTCTTTGAAGCTTTAAGTCCAGGCATTGACTTATCTTCTTTAGCTATGAAAATCCTAGATGACATCTTCTTCTAATCAAAGGCTATTTTGACTATGTTAAAAAATCTGTTGTTTAGTGTAGCCACCTTCATCTATGATCTTAGCTAGATTTTTTGGGATAACTTGCTGCAACTTCTTCATCAGCACCTGTTGCTTCACCTTGCACTTATATGATATGAAGATGGCTTCTTTCCTTAGTCCTCAAGAACCAACCTGTGCTAGCTTCATACTTTTCTTTTGAACCTTCCTCATCTCTCTCAGCCTTGACAGAATTGAAGAGAGTTAGAGACTTGCACTGGATTGAGTTTTGGCTTAAGGAAATGTGGCTGATTTGATTTTCCATCCAGACTGCTAAAACTTTCTCCATATCAGTAATACGGTTGTTTTGCTTTCTTATTATTTGTGTTCACTGGAGTAGCACTTAGAATTTATTTATTTTATTTATTTAATTAATTTTTTTTGAGACAGAGTCTCCTCTGTCATCCAGGCTGGAGTGCAGTTGTGCGATCTCGGCTCACTGCAACCTCTGCCTCCTGGGTTCAAGCAATTCCCTGCCTCAGCTTTCTGAGTAGCTGGGATTATAGGTGCTTGCCACCATGCCCGGCTACTTTTTGTATTTTCAGTAGAGACAGGGTTTCACCATCTTGGCCAGGCTGGTCTTGAACTCCTGACCTTGTGATCCACCCGCCTGGGTTTCCCAAAGTGCTGGGATTACGAGTGTGAGTCACTGTGCCTGGCCTGAATTTATTTTAAGAACTTTTTTTTTGCATTCTGAACTTGGGTGTTTGGTGCAAGAGGCCTGGCTTTCTGCCTATCTTGGTTTTTGACATGCCATCCCTATTAAGCTTAATTATTTCTAGCTTTGATTTAAGGTGAGAGATGTGCAACCCTCCTTTTCACTTGAACACTTAGGGGCTATTGTAGGGTTATTAAGCGGCTTAATTTCAATACTATTGTGTTCCAGGGAATAGAGAGGCCTGAGGAGAGGCAGACAGATGGGGGAACAGCTGGTAAGTGGAACAGTCAGAACACACACAACATTTATGAAGTTCCTCATCTTACATGGACATCATTCATGGCTCCCACAAACAATTGTAATAGTATCATCAAAGATCACTGCTCACAGGTCATTATAACAGACATAATAATAATGAAAATGTTGGAATTATTGTGAGAATTACCAAAATGTGACACAGAGACAGGAAGTGTGCACATGTTGAAAAAATGGCACTGATAGGCTTGGCTTAAGGCTGAGTTGCCACAAACCTTCAATTTGTAAAAAACTCAATGTCTGTGAAGTGCAATGAAAGGAGGTATGCCTATACATCATGTTGATATGATCTGTTTGGAGTAAATAAATGTATGCATATTGAAATTCTCTTCTCATTTTCTACATTTATCTACATAAAAATGTAGTGTACTAAGTTCATTTAATTGACTACTATTGCATTCTCTTTCAGCCTTTGTCTTCTTTTCTCCTTCTCTATTTGGTGAATCATTATACTCCTCCCATTATTTTATCTGTTAATTTGACTTTGCTTTATAGTCAGACATTCATTCAGTTAATAATATAAAATCTTTCTGATATATTTTTGGTCATTTTACTATCTACACGTTAGCTAGATAATACAAAGTTGAAGACGTTTCAGTTTCTGAAGCTTTCATTGCTTGTCTTAATTTTCACATAGTTTAACTTTTACTTGCCTATTATTAGTCTCTGTAGAATTTTTCTCAGGAAAGAACCACATCGATGCATTTTTGGCATGCTTTTCTTTATTGCTAGGACATAAAGTGCTCAGTAGTATAGGCAATAAATTGACTTTGTTTTAGTAACTACCAGCAAAAGTTCTACATAACTACATAATTTAAAAAATTTTTAAGAATTGAAATCTGTGGAAATGTGATCTTGTGAGATTACACAACATTTACATGTTAAGGTCTCAATAAAGATTTTGTTCAAATATGTTTCTAAGCCTCTTTACAGGCTTTAGATTTGCCCATATTAGTAATATTCTTTGGAAATAGAATCAGGGATGGAGCTCTTCTAAAGACTCTTTGGGTTAAACTACCTTAAAAGAGAAGCATTCTTCTGGACCTGACAAAGGTGAATTTGCAAGTTTTTGCATTTTATACAAGGCAAGGAATTTAGAAAGAAGAACCATAGGAGAAACACTTTGAGTTTCTGGGTTAGGCAGAAAATGTGTTCACAGTGGCTCTGGTCTTTGTAAATATAGAACAAATTAAAGAATTAGTAGTGTAATTAATTAATAATGCTATAAGAGAACATTTCTCACTAATTTTTCTGTAACTCAGAAGTTCACACTAAAGTTCGAAGCTATACTGCCCTGCGGAGCCCATTCCTTTTATATTGCCTGCTACTTGTTGGAGTGCTTGTCTCTGCTTGGTAAAAAGAGCATCAAACTGAATCTCCAGGAGGAAAACCCCAACAGTTTTTAATTAGATAGGTAAACTTCTACATTTGATCATGCAGCTGGAAAACTTAACAGTGAATTAAATATTGGACATATACATTGTCATTGCCCATCTGTTTGCAACCAAACATAAACTAGAGAACACTCTCCTAGCGCCTTTACTTCACTGATCAAGGTCAGAAAATGTTTGAATGGAAGCACCAGAAAGGCTTTTCTGTGAGAGAAATGATTACACACGAAAGCATAAATTCTGGTTCTGTTCATGCTAGTTTATTTTATAATCTTCAGCTTCTCATAGGAGAATACAATTCACTCAAAGGAAAGAAGTGTAGAGGAGGAGGTGAGGAACTGCACAAGGGCAGAAATCAGCAGGGCAGTGTGGTTGATACATGTGTGCATGCACGTGTATGCGTGTAGGGAACAGGAGAGCTGGAAAGGTGGGTCAGAAATGAAATAAAAAAGGTATTTTTATCTATGCAGAGCAACTTGTACATTGACCTAGGCCTGAGGTTTCAGACAGTGCTCCAAGAGCCCTTTCAGGCCCCTATGTGGTAGTGGGAGGGAACGGGGCTTTGGAATCCTTATCTTCATTTCAGCCAGCGTTAATATACATATTGTATAAATTTTGTTTCTTCCTATCCTCTTTGTTAAACAAAATGCTTTGCAGCTTTCATATTTACTGTTGGTGGTTATATCTTTGTTCCTAGTCTGGGATAATATTTTATTTTTTGTCATGCAGTCATTAAAACCATGTGTTATTCTCTTAGTCTATGACTTGCTGGGACCGCCATGTTTATTTTGGTGCTTCACATTCTTCTCTTCTAATAAAATACCTTGTGATTGTATAATCAGAATGATTCCTGGGGAGGCTGTAGTCCTTTCGGCCTATCTTGCCTTTTAGGATTGCATGCCATAGGATCCTGAATTTCTCTCTGAACTTTCAAATTCTTGACTTACTCTAGTCTGGACTTATATCAAGCCATCTAGTTCAACCTTTACCTTGCTGATTGTTGTAAGCCTCTGTGGGACAGGGCCCTTGAACCCCTAAAGTCATGTCACTTTTGCTTCACCAACCGATTCATTTTTTGACCTTAAGTCTCTAAATAGTTTCTAGACTTTCTTGGTGCTCAAAATATGAAGACTTGTCCCATGCTTTGTTTGCACTGAATGAGACACAAGAGCTGATTGAGTTCCTTACTACAACTGTGTTTATTTTGTGTCCTGTCTCAGTAGTGCATTCTAGAAAGGGCTCAGGAATGTTACAATATCATCACAATACTTTTCATTTCCTTCCTGCCACTAATTTCTAGTAAAATATTATTCTTCATTGATTTATGCCTATTGCAATTACCTTCTACCTGCCCAGTGAATTTTTTGCTTGCTTATTTTTTTAATAGGGTAACTCATTTTATTGTTATATTTGCAATATAGGCATATTCTAGCATTATCAATACTACCTATATTGTCATAGTAATTAGCCTATATTACAAATTTAAGCTTGATTACTTCAATTCAGTCTTGATTTTCAGGGCTATATACATAGTTCTGTAGCTATGTTAACTTCAGCAACTACAAGTAGCATCTGTGATCTTTAAAGTTGTTTCCTCATGGTAATTGTTAGATACAATCTCTCCCGTTAGATTTTCTAGTAGGCCAATGGGAGAGATATGTTGGGCAGGATAGAATTTTCAGCATTTCTCAATAGATGTAGAAATGATTTTCTACTCTATGTGCCGAGTTAAACATTCATAATGTAGAAGTTCAGTTGAGAGGCCTCTTTTAAAAAGAGTGGCAGAAAATATGAGAAAAAAGTGGGAAAGTTTGCTAGTCTTGCATGCCGTTGGGGATTTGGCATGCTTCACATGTGATAAAACTTCACTAATTTTTCTGCTTTGTGGATCACAGTTGAGGACCCCACCAGACTGAGGTACACAATTATATTCATCCATTGCAAAACAAAACAAAAACTGTAACAAATGTATTTGAAGAGAAATAAATACGAAAGAAATGAAATGTAGTATCACTTGATCATTTTGGTATGGTCTTATGCAATTTGCTTTTGCTTATATAAGTAGGTTCAATTAGAGTGGTTCTGCTACAGATGACCGTTAATTACTATTTAATTTATTGGTAGTTTAAAAACCTGATTTATTTGATGAAGTGGAATGTTGTAGATTATTCTTGATAAACACTAGTTCAATATTATAATTAATGCTTTTGAGGATCATGACCAGTTTATCTTTAGAAATAGGCGTTATCTCAATAGATGCTTTTCCTCTCTTCTTTCCTCCTTGTTGAGATGATTTTAACATCAGCGCTCACATGCACAAAATGTTCACTCTCATCATTTCATTGCTCTTGATTTTGTTTTAAGCAGTAATATTGGCCCTTTTGTTTATCACTGTTTGAGGTTATTTGTTCATTTCTAGTGTTATTGGGGGGAACTGAATGAACTAGATTTCTCTAGTTCAGCTATGTTATGGTTTCTTATATTTTAACAATACCTTCTCCAAATACCAAGGAAAATGGGTGGAAACCTTCCATAGTAGGTGAGCTCTGTAATGGTTTTCATCAGGTGAAAGCATGACAAAGCCTTCTCCTGGGACTGAAGAGAAATATATAAATAAAAACACAACTGCTGCTTGAGCTCTTCCTGCAGATGGCACTGGTGTTACTTGGATAAAGAACATTTTTGTGTTCAGCAGCTTTTAGTTCATTGTGCACACTGGAAAGGCTCATACATACCAGGAAACTAAGTAGATGTTTTGTAATAAGTACTCACTTATCTGTGCATGATTGAACCGCAGCATGATTCAACCAGTCCTTTTGGAGGTCTGCTTTTCAATGAATGCATTCACATGGACAATAAAATCTGATGCAGTACTCTTTTTGACTAGGGAAGAGACCTACCACTAAAATCACATAAAAAGGTAAAGCTCCAGGACCATTCTCCCAGTTGCATCTGCTTGAAAATCCAGCCTAGTCTGAGAATGCATAAATATCACAGGGGTTTGGAGGACGATATAATAATTTTTTAAAGTAAAAAGTACGTTATTCTGATAAAATCCTGGGGAGATTTATTTTGATAATCTTAAAAGTGAATTCGACAAAGATTTATTGAACACTTATGTGAGGCAATGCATTGTGCCAAATTGCTACACAAGGTTCAAAGATTAAAAACAGAAAACAAACATGATCTGTATCTCCTCAGATCTCTCAAGCTAATTGCAAAAACAAACATATGCACAAAGATGTGAGATGAAATTTAGTTTGGTAAGTGATATAAAAATTACCAGTAAGATGTTATTGGAGTAAGGGAGGGGTATCAAAGAGGATTTGAGATGGGCTGTTAAAGAAGGGAATATTCAGTGGAATATGAAGTGGGGAAGAGACAAAGTAAGAATTTTCAAAAAGGGAACTATATGAGCAAAGCTGTAGTAGGTAACAGTATTGTGTTTGGGTTTAATGATTTATTTAAGGACTGATACACTCAAGGCTCCCTGTAAGTTGCTCTAAAATATGATTGTCTACCACTTTCTAATTTTGGGCTCCTGGGCATGTTAGTTAACCTCACTGTGCCTTTGTTTCCTCATTTCTAATGGAGGGTAGTGAGATTATCTCCCTGAAAAGGTTTCTGAGAGGACTAAATGAGCTAACATATATATAGTGCCTGACCATAGTAACAAATATTACTGTTATTATAAAAATAAATATTAGATGGGCATATTTTATGCCAATCATTCTACAAGGAGAATTCTAATTCTATCAGGAGACTAAGAATTAGGTATCATCACAGTTGTACAAATAAAAACACGTAGGTTTAGGTAGATTAATTAGCTTGCTAAATATGATACAGAATAGATTTGTACTCAGGCCAAGTCTATCTTTCTTTCTGCTTAATTTTTCACTTTTTATATAATTAAGCTGATTGTAATCAGTCTGTGTGGTGAGTGGGTGGAAAGGAGCTTCAGCGACTTAAGGATGGTAGGGGCCCAGAGCAGAAGCCTTCTAATGCTTGGCCAAGGGTTTAATCTATTTGTTATACAATAGAAAATTACTTATGGGTTATCATGAACACCACCTGTCTCCTTTGGCAAAGAGTGAAAGATAGTTGTAACTCATAGAAGACAATTAATAAGCGTGACTGAAGGCTAATTAAAAAAAATCAAATATTAACTGAGGGGTTTCTTTTAGTATACGGGTGGGAACACAGTAGTAGTTTGAAGAATTATAGTCAGCAAATGAGGGCAAAAAGAAACAGATGAAGGAAAGGAGAAAGCAATAGGATATTTTGGGATAGGCACAGGCATGATGGCTGAGTGAACTCAAAGGAGTGATTAGCAATGACATGTGCAAAAAAGAAATGGAATAGAATGTAGACCACTGTCAGAAGAGTGTCGGTGGAGGAGTGGGAATAGACACTGTGTGGTAGTAGGTTGAAGAGTGACTGTGAGGTGTATTGTGTGAGAGGGAATTTAGACTGTTTCTTTGAGAAGTTGATATTCTTCGTTATGAAGAGAGAGAAGAGAGGCAGCCCCAAAGGTGTCATTGTAATCATTTTTATTGTGTGTATATGTGTGTGTTTTTCTCTTAGGGATAGGAGTGCATTGATAGTTATTGAGGAAGCTGCCCATAGAGCTGAAGCCAGAGAAAGAGAGGTGAGTGATGGTCAGGGAGGTGATAATAGTGAATGTAGTCAGGGGCTAAAAGAGATTAGTCATCCAGTGCAATGAAGATTGGAAAGTAGGAAGATGACATGAGTATAAGACTGTGGGTATAGAGTATTGAAGGAGGACTTTTTTTGCTTCACAGAAAAAATAGTGTGACCAGAGGCTATTAAATACTTTCTGAATTCTCATATATGACACATAAATCCCTTAACTAATTCCTCAGTTTCAGTGTCCTACTCCTTCAACGTGCTACGCCACCATTTTAGAACTGTTACCAAATGCTGTTCATATCCTGTATTTTGGCATATGGTGTCTTCGATATTAGAAAGTTTTTCTTTCAGATCCTCTGTGGTTCAAGTATAGTTTAATATCTCTCTTCTGTGGTCCACTGGGTCTTGAATTCTATAAATTCTTTCTGAGTAGACTTCATTAGATTGAGAGCACCTTAATAACAAGGACCATTTTCCGACATAGTTTTGTATTCTTACTACTTAGCACACAGTAGCTGTCCAATAAAATTTGTTGAGTCTAATTTCATTTTCCAAAGTAAGACTTTTTTTGTGTTTTTAAGTTTTTGTAGTGATTTAAGATTACTCCAGTTTATATGCTTTCCATTTGTAAAGCTGAATTAGAAGCAGACTTGATTTTAAAACTGGTGGAAATGATACTTTACTTGCTAAATCACTCTCTTAAATGCACACTACCTTTGCTTGTTTGATTTGGTGTGTGTGTCTGTGTGTCTGTGTGTGAATTATGGGTCACCAACAGGTGTTAAATATATTAAGGGTAGAATTTTAGTCTTAATTTTTGAATCTACAACAAAGGCTTGCTAGACTCATGATCAATAAATGCCTGACAAGCAACTAGTAAACTTTTATATTTGTACTCTGTTATGTACTATGTATGGGTCCAGAATCTTCTTGGAAGATTCATTTTATATCCCTGTGTCTTAGTTACTTCTCTGTGAAATGACTTCCTCCACTGACTTCTACACAATTGTAGTTCAGAATTAAGGAGGCTCTATTTGATTAATAATTTCTGCTCTATAGAAGAAAAGCACTATGTAGATGAATATTCAACCAGGGAAATGTTCTTATTAATATGCTGGCCTATTCAGTGGGTGAGTAAAATGAGTACTATAATCTGTCGCAACCATCTTTGTATGCAAAGTTTAGTAATAAATCATAGAGGATTTTGCTTTTATTTAAATGAGCATAGGCCTATGCCTCTGTTCTTTGAAAGTTCAGTTCTCTCTTATTTAGAACACTTTTTATTTGCAACTTTCTTCTTCCATAGTTTGCTATACTTCTCATCTCGGTCCAAGATATTACTCCTTAATTTCTTTCTTTTTCCTTCTTTTAGCCCACAGAGTTTCTCACCACCTGAAGTGCAAACACTGTCAGAGTGAATTGATGGCCTTCATATTATATGTTGACAATGCTACTACTCAGGAGTGGGAATGTGGTCAAAAAGACAGATATGACTGTCCATCCTTTCCAGAGAATATTGCTGTGATAAGAAACATTCACAGGGACCTTTTCTGTTTTAGCTCCCAAGGTTACTTTGGTGTGTACATCTTACTTTTTATTTTCCAAACATATTGTTGCTAAGTTTCTGAAAGCTTTGTTTGACATCATATCCTAGGGTTTTTGCTTCTCTGAGTTTTGCTTAGCATGCATACAAAGAATTGTGGTGCTGACATTCTCTATCTTATTTAGAATATTTTATCCAGGGCCCATTGTACTGTGTAATTTAATTTTAAATAATAAATTGAATAGAAATGAAAATAGTGTGCTGCCTTCCAAAACATACTTCCTAGAGCTCTTTTCTTGAGATTGCTGAGAGGACACTGTTATAGAAACATTACCTCATTTACCGACCCATGTTTGAATGTGTTTTTGAAGGACAATGACTTAAGATAGTGGGTAGTTACATTGTATTTTAAGTCTTTCAGAAATTAAAAAATTCAGTGTATCTGGCATATGATATTATTTTGTCATCCAGGCTGGAGTGCAATGGTGCAAACATGGCTCACTGTAGCTTTGACCTCCCAGGCTCAAGTAATACTCTCACCTCAGACGTGCCACAGCACCTGGGTAATTAAAAAAAATTTTTTTTTGTAGAGATGGGGTTTTGCCAAGTTGCCCAGATTGGTCTCAAACTCCTGAGCTCAAGAAATTCACCTCCCTTGGCCTCCCAAAGTGCTGGGATTACAGGTGTGAGCCACTGTGTCTGGCCTGGAATATGATATTCTATAAAATTCATCTTACGATGTTACATATGAACCAACTTCTTAATTGATAAATATTGATAAAATTACTATTTCAATGAGACTAGAGACATCAGAATCAAGAAGAATGGATTAAATTGAGTGAAAATGAATAAAACAGAAGCATACAGTTTGAGGGGGATGAAGGATAATCTGTTATTAACCCATGGTAGGAATGGTTATAAGATTAAACACAAAATGTAGGATATTTAGCACAGGAGATTGATAAATGTGATCATACTCAAATTTAAAACTTTTATTTAAATTTGATATGATAATGTCAAGTTAAGCAGTACACTGGAAAATGTTTGCAACCTCTTTGTTTATTTATATGCCTTTTCATTCTTTCAGTAAACATTTATCAAGCACGTACTATGGTACCATGTGCTCTTTTAGGCCCTAGGGTCTAGTAGTGAGCAAAACAGATAAAAAAACCAGATAAAGATTACAGTGGATTAGTATTCAGAAGATATAAAAAACTCCTTCAAATTAAAAAAAAAAAAGCAAAAGCCTAATAGGAAAATAAGCAAAGAAAATGAGCAGGTAATTTAAAAAAGAGAAAGTATAAATGGCCAATAACCCTTTCAAAACTTCAGTAGTAACTGGAAGACATAAATTAAAACAATAAGATAGCAAATGTTTCTCAAAAATTAGGAAAAAGATAGATTACCATTGCCATATGATAACACAGCACTAAGGCCCTCACCAGATGACAATGCCTTGATCTTGAACTCTCCAGCCTTCAGAAGTATGAAACAGTAAATTTCCATTCATTATAAATTAACTAATCTTGGGTATTCTGTTATAACGGCACAAAATGGACTAAAGCTGTATTAGCTTGAGCTGACATAACAAAATACCACACAGTGGGTGGCTTAAACAAGAGAAATTTATTTTTCACAGTTCTGGAGGCTGAAAGTCTCAGGTCAGGGTGCCAGTGCTGGCATAGGATAGGTGGTAGCAATGATAGAGTTTAATGGGCAGTTTCAAGCACTTAGGTGAGCATGTAAATTGAGACAGTCAGGAGACAATCTGATAGAACTTACCACTCTGAAACTCATTTCTTAGCCATATATCTACTATAGACTGCATGTGTTTCCCCAAAGTTCATATGTTAAAACCCTAATCCCCAATGTGATGGTATTTGGAGATGGTGCCTTTGGGAAATAATTAGGTCATGAGAGTGGGAACCTCATGGTGGAATTAGCTATCTGCAAGCCAGGTGGAGGGCCCTTACAAAGAACCCAACAATGCTGTCACCGTGACCTCAGACTTCCAGGCTTCAGAACTGTGAAAAATAATTTTCTCTTGTTTAAGCCACACAGTTTGTGGCATTTTGTGATGTTAGCTCAAGCTAATACAGCTTCTGTTTTAGTCCATTTTGTGCTGCTGTAACAGAATATCTGAGATTGGGTAATTTATAATGAATGCAAATTTACTGGTTCACAGTTCTGGAGGCCGAGAAGATCAAGGCACAGACATCTGGTGAGGCTCTTTTTGCTATGTCATCACGTGACAAAATGTGGAAGGGTGAGAGCACAAGAGAGCAAACCCATTCTGGAGGGCCCTTTTTATAATGGCATTAATCAATTCATGAGGGAAGAGCCTTCATAATCTGAACACCTCCCATTAGGCGCCACCTCCCAGCACTGTTGTATTGGAGATTAAATTTCCAACAGATGAATTCTGGGGCGCACATTCAAAACACACCATACTGCCCAGTTACCCAAAATTCATATTCTTCTCATAAGAAAAATCCATTCATTGCATTCCAACAGCCCTAAACGTCTCAATGTCTTTCAGCAGCAACTTTAAAATGTAAGTCCAGAGTCTCAAATCTAAGCATCATATGACTGAGACACGGTAAGATTCATCCTGATGCAAATTGTCTTTTAGCTGTAAACCTGTGAAATTAAAACAAGTTACGTGCTTTCAAAATACAGTGGTAGAACAGGATAGGACAGATTTTTCCATTCCAAAAGGAGAAATAGGCAAGAAGAATGGAGTAACCGGTTCCAACCAAGTTCAAAAGCGAATAGGGTAGACAATACTAAATCTTAAGTCTTGAGAATAATCTTTGACTTTGTGTCCTGTCTTCTAAGCACATTAAAACTGGATTTGGGCCCCCAAGGCCTCAGGCAGCTCTAACCCTGTGGTTTTGCTGAACTCATCTCACTTAGCTGCTCTCATGGGTTGGAGTCTCATGCCTGTACCTCTCCAGGCTAATGTGGCATGCTGGTGGCTCTACAGTTCTAAAGTCTTAGGAGTGGCCCTCATCTCATGGCTCTACAAGGCATTACCCTGGTCAGGACTCTCTGCAGTAGCTCTGCCCAAGCAGCAGGCCTCTGAAGCATCCTTTGAAATCTAGGTAGAGGCAGCCATGCCTCCACAGGGCCAGAGTTACACCTGGGCCTGCTTGAGCCACAGCTGAGGTGGTTGAAGATAGCAGCACCAGAATGTGTGGGCAGAGGACTGAGACAGCTCTGGGCAATGAACCCCAAATTCTCAAGAGTTTCCTAGGTATTTCCCTCAAAACCTTTCTACCCTCAAAGCCCTTGCACTTTGAGTCTATGATGGGAGTGGCAGCCTTGAAGATCTCTGAAATGCTTTTAGGATAATTCTCCCATTGTCTTGATGAATGGCACCTGACTTTCTTCATTCCAAGGTAATCTCCTTACCAAACAGTCACCGCTCATGCCCTTGATTTTCTCTTCTAAACATGCCTTTTCGTTGTTTATATGTTCATGCTTGGGATTTTACAAATCTGTGTGTTCTGCCCTTTTAATTATTAATTCCATCTTTAAATCATTTCTGTCTTCTCACATTTTACTATATGCGGTTAAGAGAACCACACAGTCCCTTCCATATTTGCTGCTTAGAGATTTCTTCTGCCAGACACCCTAGTTCAATTCTCTTAAATTCTGCCTTCCATAAAGCCCATGACATGGACATAATGCAGCCAAGTACTTTGCTACTTTATAACAAGGATGGCCTTCCCCCAGTTTTCAATACTTTCTTCCTCATTTCTATCCAAGACCTCATCAGAATGGCCTCTACTGTCCGTATTTCTACCAATATTCTGTTTATAACCACTTAAGTAATTTTAAGGACATTTTATACTTTCCCTACAGTTCTCCTCTTCTCCTAATCCCTCATCAGAATGGCCATTATTGCTATGTTCGCGGCAATATAGGCATTTTCTAGCCTGCTCCTCTAAATTCTTCCAGCCTTTATTCATTATATGTAGTTCCATAGCTGCTTCCACATTTTCAAGTATTTATTATAGCAACACTCCACTTCTCTGGTACCAGTTTCTGTCTTAGTCTGTTTTGTGCTGATATAACAGGATACCTGAGACTGGGCAAGTTATGATGAAAAGAAACTTATTGGCTCCAATTTTTGAGGCTAGAAGTCTAAATCAAGGCACCAGCATGTATCTGACAACTTTTTTGTTACATCATCACATGGTGGAAGGCAAAAGGCCAAGAGTGCAAGAGAGGGAACCTGCGTGCCGGGCTTAATACTTAGGTGATGGGTTGTTAGGTGCAGCAAACCACCATGGCACATGTTTACCTATGTAACAAACCTGCACAGCCTGCACATGTACCCTGGAACTTAAAAATAAAAATAATAAAAAGGAGTGAACCCATTGCCACAAGCCCTTTTTATAATTACATTAATCTATTCATGAAGGCAGAGTCCTCATGAACTAAACGCTTCCCTGGGCCTCCCAACACTGTTACATTGGGGATTAATTTTTAACACATGAATTCTGGGGGACACATTAAAACTATAGCAGTATCTTAGAAAATATAGTGCACAGTCATGTTCACTGGGTTTTTGTAGTATTTTTTTTTCCAATGGCAAAAATGAAGGTAATCCAAATATCCATTAGGGGGTGGATGGTAAAATAAAGCATGGCATGGTCACACTTGGAAGATTATAGCAAACCTTTTATTTATTTATCATTTTTAAATATTTCAGCATTTATTTTAAATGCAGGGAGTACACTCAAAAAATTTTTACCTGAGTATATTGGACCCAGGTAGTGAGCATAGTACTCAAAAGGTAGTTTTTTTAATCCACAACCTCCTCCCTTCTTCCTCTCTCTAGTAGTTTGCAGTTTAATGTTCCCATGTTTATGTCTATGTGTGCTTAATGTTTAGCTCACATTTGTAAATGAGAGCATGTGACATTTGGTTTTCTGTTCCTGTGCTAATTTTCTTAGGATTATAGTCTCGAGCTCCATCCATGTTGCTGAAAAGGACATGATTTCCTTATTTTTTATGGCTGTGTAGTATTCCAAGATGTATATCTACCACATTTTCTTTATCCAATTCACCACTGATGGGTGCTTAGGTTGATTCCATGTTTTTGCTGTTGTGAATAGCATGGTGATGAACATACATATGAGTGCATGTGTCTTTTGGTATAATGATCTGTATTCCCTTGTGTATATACCCAGTAATGGGATTGCTGGGTCTTACGTTAGTGTTAAGTTTTTTGAGAAATCTCCAAACTGCTTTCCACAGTAGCTGAGCTAATTTACATTTCCACCAACAGCAGCATATAAATGTCCCCTTTTCCCTGCAGCCTTGTAGGCATCTGTTGTTTTTTTGACTTTTTAATAGTAGACTTTCTCATTGGTGTGAGATGGTATCTTATTGTGGTTTTGATTTGTTTTTCTCTGATGATTCGTGATGAGCGTTGTTGAAACGTTTGTTGACTGCTTATATGTCTTCTTTTGAAAAGTATCTGTTCATGCCTTTTGCCCATTTTTAATGGGGTTATTTGTGTTTTGCTTGTTGATTTAAGTTCTCTATAGATTCTGGACAGTGAACCTTTGTCAGATGCGTAGTTTGTGAATGTTTTCTCCCATTCTGTAGGTTGTCTGTTTAGTCTGTTGATGATTTCTTTTGCAGTGCAGAAGTGCTTTCATTTAATTAAGTTCCATTTGTCTATTTTTGTTTTTGTTGCGATTGCTTTTGAAGACTTGGCCATAAATTCTTTGCCAAGACTGATGTTGAGAAGGTTATTTCCTAGAGTTTCTTCTAGAATTTTTATAGTTTGAGGTCTGACATTTAAAATCCATCTTGAGTTTATTTTTAAACATGGTAAAAGGTAAAGGTCTAGTTTCATTCTTCCATACATAGGTAGTCAGTTGTCCCTGCAATATTTATAGAATATGGAATTCTTCCTCCATTGCTTGTTTTTGATGGCCTTATGGAAGATCACATGGTATAGGTGCACAGTTTTATTTCTGACTTTTCTTTTCCATTCCATTGGTCTCTGTGTCTATTTTTGAATCAGTACCACGCTGTTTGTGTATGTAGCTATATATTTTGTAGCTTTACAGCACAGTTTGCAGTCATGCAGTGTGATGACTGGCTCTGTTCTTTTTGCTCAGGATTGCTTTAGCTATTCAGGCTCTTTTTTGGTTCCATATGAATTTTAGAATAATTTTTTTCTAATTCTGTGAAGAATGATGTTGGTAGTTTGGTAGGAATAGCATCAAATCTGTAAATTGCTTTGGGCAATATGACCATTTTAATGATATTGAGTCTTTTAATTCCGTGAGCATGGGGTGTTTTTCCATGTATTTGTTTCATCTCTGCTTTCTTTCAGCAGTGTTTTATGGTTCATCTTATAAAGATCTTTCACTTTCTTGGTTAGCTGCATTCCTAGGTATTTTATTTTCTTTGTGTCTATTCTAAGTGAGATTGTGTTCTTTATTTGACTCTCAGCCTGGATATTATTGGTGTATAGAAATGCTACTGATTTTTATACATTGATTTTGTATACTGAAACTTTGATCATAGGAAATCTTTATTACTGACATGAAAAGATCCTCAGGAAAATGGATAAGAAAAAATTAAAAGAGTATTGATGTAAGATATTATTTATGTAAAACAAACATGTAATCATACAAAAGTCATAGGTTTTACAAAATATATTTTGTAAGTATATGTGACATGTAGTTATATGTTTTACACATATTTATGTCAATGCATAAAAAAGAGTATGCAACAGTGGTTGCCTATCTGGAAAGGGAAGAGGAACTGGACAGAAGTCCAAAGGAAATTTATCATCACCTAACTTGTTTGAAATTCTATGCAAAAATGAATTCATTTAATAATTGTATAAAGTTGTTTTAAATGCAGACAATTACAGGAAATATAAAGAAGTAAATGAGCAGCTAAATGAGCAGCTGAGAGTAGTACAGAAACTGAGTTCTTCAAAGCACCAGAAGACAGTGCCTAGTCAGGTTTGTTTGAAGCACAGATCATTGTTTGAGAACTGAGAAAAAAAATGGGACAAACTTAACTGGAAGTGTTTGCTAATGGTTTTTAAAGTTGGACTAAATTTTATGATTAAATTTTAAGCAGAGATATGAGATTATTGGATCTGTATTTTACAAAGTTTTATTTGTTTTACAGGATGAATTGGTAAGAAAGAGACAAAAGAGTTTGTGTGTGTGTATGTGTTTGTATGTGTGTGTGTGTGTGAGAGAGAGAGAGACAATTTCAGAAAGAAGGCATGTGTTAAGATATATGTCTCATAAAACCAACTTACAAATATACTACTAGTGGTCAGATAGTAGAAATAACTTCGAGTGCACTACACAATATATAAATACATCTCATATCTCAATTCTACGTAAAACTTATAGTATAGATGTAAGCATATACATTTCCCATCTTAGTTACTGCTATCTCTTGTATACACTTAAAGAAATTTCAAGATCTCAAGATGATTAGGAGTCAGCAAAAACTTTTAATCTGATCTTTGAGAACACCTATTCCAATTTTTCAATTCCCTTGACTTCAGATTCTTAAGAAACCATGAACCTTATATCAGGCCAAAAAGACAGATGATACCTACTTCAGCATCTATCTCAAGGTATATTGCTAACTTCTTTAAATAAAAAAGATGGATATTGGGAAAGTCATTAGTCACCACTGCCTTTCCATTTGCTGGTGATAGAGATGAAGTCAATCAACCTGATCATCTGCCTGGGTCAGCAGACCAGAAGAGACTTTTGACATGGGAATATATAGCTCTCCCTCGAGAGTGCTTTCTAATTTCGACTCTGGACTCCTCTTATTATTTCTAAAGAAGGAAGGTTGATGTTCTTATCTCAGGCAAACTGTCTACCTTCTCTTATGCTGTTTTTCATCACCAAGGCTTTTTAAGACAATCCATCTCATAATTTTAACACTAAACACATTTTCTGATTGGATTTTTACCTCCTAGAGCCTGATTTTAAAAAGTTAAAAGGGGAAAATAAAATCTGTCTTCTGCAAGACATTACTGCTACATATTTGTCAGGTTTCCAAAAGTAAAATTAAAATGGGAATGATAAATGAAAGTGGTGTTCCCATGTTCCCTTCTCTTTTTAAGTCCACTTAATTCACCTCCTCTCTTCACTGATCAATATTTTACCCTTAACAACACCAGTTCCTGTTGTTCACATTATATTTAATTACACAGACATCTGTCCAGTTTCTATTAAGTTCAAGTCCTAGAATAATAGAGCAGTCTTGTCTTACGTGTGGATAGGAATGCACATTAAGAAGAAGTGGAATATAGTGATCATGATTTATTAAGGGTATAATTATTTTATTCAACAAATATTAAACACCAGATACTAGTGACACAATGATGGTGTAGATGCCAACTCTGCCCTTGAGGGACTCAGGTTACTAGGGAAGGACTATTATAAACATGCAATTAAAATATCCTAAGTGTTATAATTGAAGTATGTACAAAGTTCTACATGAGTTCAAAACAAGAACTCATGCAGAATAAGAACTCAGAACTCATGGGGAGACATGTCAAGGAAGGTATCATAAAGGAAGTGATACTCAGAAACAAAGGAGTAGTGCAGCAAAAAGAAGGGTGTAAAGGCTATTCCAGGCCATGTGCGTGCCATGTGTCAAGGAATAGATGAGGAATACATTTATTATTTGGGGAAAGGTAAATTTTTCAGTGTTGCTAAAGAACAGGGTACGTAGAAGAAAATTTGGTAAAGAACTGGGGGTGGGTGGGGAAGGACTGGATGAAGTCTTGCATTGGCAGAAATGAGCAATCACTGTTCTCAGTGTTTTATATTTCTTTCCCATTTTCTCCTCACAAACATTCTGAGTCAAGTACTATTACCCTTATTTTGCACAAAAAGGAATCAGCCCAGGTAAGGTAAAAGCAAAAATAAAAATTTTCTAAATGTATATAGATAGGAAATGGCAGAGGCAGTAATTGAATTCAGGTCTAATAGGCTTTAACATTTGTGCTCTGATTTATAGAAGAGCGAGTGGTCAGGAGGAAGACTACTTGTAAAGATCTTGAATGCAGTGGGAATTTGAATTTATGTGTATGCAGTAAGAATTCAAAGAAATATTTTAAGCAACAGAAAAGGAACGTCCACCATGTAGACAGAGAATGAAGTGCTTTCAGGACTTCCTTTACTAACATTAGTAATGTGCAGTCATTATTATTAGTCAAAGATTTGCTTCAAGTCAGTAATTGGGCAAGTACAAAATACAATTAAATTGGCTCATGGTAACTGGATATACTTACCTACATAGACTTAAACTAAAATATAATTTAATTTAATGAAACACTCTGAAAAGGACAAAAAGCTAAGGTATGATTTTCAGTACATTTTCAGCTCATTGATATTTAAATGAACTAAGAACTCAGAGACCAGCACAAATACATCTGCAAAAGCACTGCTTTTGTGATTATTTAGGGTTGATGTCAACACAGAATCCAAACAGAAAGCTAGTATGACACAATGACTATCTTAGCCAAGCTTTTCAGACTTTGCAATAAATTTAAAATCTGTGTAAGTTTGAAGCAAAAATGTTAGCATCATGTGGAGGTCAGTACAACACTGCTTTATACGTCCTGATTTTATCTGAAACAAAGGCACACTGTAATCTGTAGTTCTACAGGAAATAAAGTATAAATCAAGAAGGGGCTCTATATCAGGCCCTATGTTGTCCTTGAACTACGTGCACAGAAACTGAATTGATAAAAAAAAGCACAGTGGCCTGCTATGTGGCAAATGACTGCATTTATTTCCTTTCCTTTTTTTTTTTTAATGAGTGAAATCCATAATAAGCCAGGCAACTTTGATGCATTAATCTGTTTATATTGTCTTTTATTGCAAAGTATGTGTGTATTGTAAAATAAATCCTGATATATAAATTACCTTGAAGAGAGTTTTTTTCAAAGTATAAAAGTAAATAAATAATGCTTTTCCTCTGAATTCCATATTTAAAGATGACAATTGTAGGTTGAGTGGATGAATTTGAGTTGATTCTTGTACTTTGAATTCTGATTGCTCCACTTAGTGATCGGAACAATTTACTTAGCACTTCTGAGCCTTAGTTTCCTCAACTCAACTGGAAAATGGAAATAAAACTCTCCTCCCTTCTAGGACCCATGTGAAAATTAAATATGATAATATATAGGGTGGAGGTAGGTGCTGGGTTCATGTCAGCTTCTACCGCCCTGCCTACAAAATGCCATATTTGAATTGTTTTGGTTTCAACATTTGGTTTGCTGCCAGAGTAGATAGTCCTACAGAGAAATATATTTGTCAAAACGTAAATTAAAGATGATTGTAGGTCTTAAACTTTATCTGAATTTTAGACTTTTTCTGAATATTCAAATGTTTTATATTCATATTATTCATTAGAATGTTAGAGTTTTGATGCTTTTGCCTTCATTGAAGCAGTTGCTGTCCATAAGAGATTTAAAAATAGATAACAGTAGGACAGGGTGGCCTGTTCATGAAGAGACCGTCATCTGGTGCATGACTTATGAAAATACTTACTTTCCTCCCTAAGTCTTGTATTAGATTTCTGCTTCACAGAAGACAGTTTGGCTCTAATTGCTAATTTGCAGGAGAAAGCACAATCTCAATGTCTCCCTTATGACACAGGTGGTTTTGAAACCAAACCAAAAAGCCATCAGTAATATCCAGGATAAGTCTGCCAAAAACGAAGGCAAGGGTCTTTTTTTTTTTTTTTTAAATTTATTTTCTCTTTTCCTTGCAGCTGACTTTGGGACCTGTAATTTACAGGCTGTCATGGAAACAAGTTGCACGTGTGAGTTCCCATGGCAAAAGTGGCAGTCTCTGAATAGTGAATATTCAAGGTGGCACCAGGCTTATCTATGCTGAGAATAAATTCAGCTCTAAAACATCAAAAAAAATCTTACTAGACATAGTTATAGCAAAGAGGGCACTGTTTCAGTGAATTCAAAGACAATTGCCTAATAAAATGTCTTACTGACTCAAATGTGCTTGCTTAGAAAAGATAGTAAGTTCTCTAGTGCGAGTGCATCACTGTGCATATTTACATTTTGATCAGGACACATTGATTTCTTCCCCACAAATAATGGATACAATATTAATAAGAATATTGATTTGATATTTTAGAGTTAATTAGCTTTACTCTGGCAAAAGGCACCTTTGGTAGCTTTAAAGCTACTTGAAAAATAACTCCTGCTAGTATTCTACTTAAAAAGTGATATTCATGAAACTGCTGAGAAAACAAATAACTATAGATTGATACTATCGATTGCTAGTCTAGTTGTCAGTGAAGCTGATAGCACAAAACCTCACGATAAAGTAAGGTTAAGATTGACCGATAGTGTATTCTCATGGCCCTGTGAGTTGTTTCATGTGCTTTATGAAGGGGAACTATTTAAGTTTTATTTTTAGGTGTATTTTTCTGACCTTCATTCTTTTCACCCACTTCCCTACCCTCTTCACTTAGGAAAATAGATGGCAAACCATAGAATAGATCAAATAGATACAGAAATTTCCATTGGTATGTGTCCTGAATATATAATACAATTTCAGAGGTCAGGATACCAGAGATGTCACATCTATGCATAATCAGTATTTTCATCTTGTTTTGGTACACTTTGCACTTGGAAGCCTCTGACATGACTAGTAAAATAGATTTATTTTAATGACTAAGAGGTTCCAGTTGCAGAAACACAAGCAGACTATTTCTGTTGTTTTGTCTAGCACAAAAGTAAAATTTTAGCTTATTGTTGATATGTATGGTTTGAATTCCCATTCTAATTCTGTTATCATAATTCAGGTCTTAATTCTACCACCTCTTCCATGATTTATTTATTTATTTATTTTTGTTTTGTCTTTTTTTTTTCAGGATTTTGAATCTAGAGAGATATTTTTTCTTTGCTATGACCACATTGAATAATTATACTTATATGCTTTATCTTTTATACACAGTTTTCACAAGGACAACTCCTTGTATATGTACAATATATATAAGTATATCAATATTTTATTACCCTCCAAACCTTACATATGAACCAAACTTTTTCTTCTTTGTTTATAGCTGCCTTCATTACAGAAGATCCAAGGATTGTATTTGAAGCTTACAAAATTTGCCTGAAGTAGGTGTCAGAAACAAGTGCTAAAATGGAAAATGTGGAATCGCTAGCCTTCAATGATAACATTCCGAATAATTCATACTAACATGCAAGGAAGCTCCATTCCCTAACTCTCCCACCACTTGGTATGTGTTGAAAAGGTGCTATGATGAACAATAGACAGGCTTTTGTCAGATTTAGTTTGCCATATTGCATGTACATGAAGCCAAAGAGTGACTGGGAAGAATCCCAGCAGAGCACGAGAGAGCAACAAACTATAAAAGAAAAAATGAGAATGGAAAGAGGGGAAAAGGTGAGAACTCAAGAGAAAAATGCTAAAATGAAGCCAGAGGGAAATGTTGAAAAGGGAGAGAAACACTACAGAGGAGGGAAAAAAGAAGAAGTAAAGTGAACAGATTGCAGGCAGAATCATTGTAGAACTGAATATATCTGAAGTGTCAGGCAATATATCTCTAAAAATGTATTCGGGAGGGCAGCCATTTCTTTTTAATAGTGGGCTATTCTCAAGTGTTATGAAAGCCATGTGAGATTTGACGTCAATTTTATTCTTGGCATTCAGTCTTTCTGTATGGACACAAAAGGAAATCATGAGGTTAGACAAAAAGGTAAAAGGAAGTTTTCATAGAAGGAGAAGAAGGAAACAATATATTGACGTTGAAAAAAGCATCTTAGAAATACTACTAAGCTAATTGTTTACACATCTGTGATGTTAATTGCAGGCAGATTTGGTGGTATTGAAGAGATAATTGTTGCCAAACATTGATTTGAAATCAAATGCTTTGCACTCTTAGCATTTGAATATACTATCTTATATTTTAAAATGTTCTCCAGTAAAATATCCCTGTTTGGGATTTATTCTCTCTCACATAATCACAGCACAAATGAACTTAATTTGGAAACTTATGGGTGGACAGAGACATAAAGTAGACTTCTGAATGCCTCACCAACAATTAGAACAAATTACTATTTGGAGATGTGATATGATAAATAAGTTGTAAACACAAAAGAAGAGATTGTTAGGAGACTTCATTGATGAGTTTGTTTCTATAACTCTTTTTTTTTTTTTTTTTTTTTGCGACAAAATCTCACTCTCGCCCAGGCTGGAATGCAATGGCGCGATCTCGGCTCACTGCAATCTCTGCCTCCTGGGTTCAAACAATTCTCATGCCTGTCTCAAAGAGAATGTATATTTTAGAGCTTTTATTTTGATATATCACTATCTCCTTGCAAAAAGTGCTCAAAGAGCTATAAATATTTTTATTTTAAAAAAGATGGCTTAAAAATTTATTCACTTTTGGATTAATCAACTTTATTATTTAGAGAGCTAAACTGAAATAAAAAGCAACTTCTATATAAGGAAGATTACTAATTTTTTTTATCATAATGGTAATTTAAAAAATAAATATATGGGTTTGACTACTTCCTAAGTAATAATAATCAGACTTCCCTGCCTTCCATTTTATACCATATCCCATTGGATTCTCTGTTGAAAGACTGTACATAGCTTAAGCTTTGTGTAAAATGACTGACTGACTAATGTAGAATGTACTTGAAAGAAATATCTTAAGGTTTATTTTAAAAATCCTGAAAACTAAACTGTAATCCAATATCTCTCATGAGCACAGACACAAAATCTACTTTTTTTTTTTTTAGACAGCCTCTTGCTGTGTTGCTCAGGCTGGGGTACAGTGGTGCCATCTCCGCTCACTGCAACCTCTGCCTCCATGGATCAAGCGATTCTTGTGCCTTAGCCTCCTGAGAAGTTGGGACTATAGGCTCCTGCCACTACACCCACCTAGTTGTTTGTTTTGTTTTGTTTTGTTTTGAGACGGAGTCTCTTTCAGTCGCCCAGGCTGGAGTGCAGTGGCGTGATCTCGGCTCACTGCAAGCTCCACCTCCCGGGGTTCCCGCCATTCTCCTGCCTCAGCCTCCCAAGTAGCTGGGACCACAAGCGCCCGCGGCCACGCCTGATAATTTTTTTGCAATTTTAGTAGAAACGGGGTTTCACCGTGTTAGCCAGGCTGGTCTCGATTTCCCGATCTCGTGATCCGCCCGCCTCGGCCTCCCAAAGTCCTGGGATTACAGGTGTGAGCTACCGCGCCCGGCCGTTGTTTTGTATTTTTAATAGAGACGGGGTTTCACCATGATAGCCAGGTTGGTCTGGGACACCTGAGCTCAGGTGATCCGCCTGTATTGGCGTCCCAAAGTGTTGAAATTACAGACATGAGCCATTGTGCCTAGCCAGACACGAACTGTTCAACAAAATCAACAAAATATTAGTAAACAAAATCCAATAATGTATAAAAAGATGATATATCCTGAAAAAGGGAGATTTATTCCAGGTGTGCCAGGCTGGTTCAACATTTAAAAATTAATCAATGTAAAGCATCATACCAATTGACACAACACAAACATTTGACAAAATCCAATTCCCATTCATAATAAAAACTCTTAGCAAACAAAATTAAGGAAAAACGTCTCAAGTTCATAAAAAAATCTACAAAAGACCAACATATAACATCATGCCTATTGGTGAGACCCTGCATGCTTTTTCCCTTAGATCAGGGACAAGGCAGGAATGTCTTCTCTCACCTCTGCTATTAGTATGTTACTGAAAGTTCTAGCTAATGCAATAAGACAGGAAAAAATAAACAGAAAATATACAGATTGGAAAAGAAGTGAAACCATTTTCAATTGTAGATGACATGATTGTCTATGTAGAAAAATACCAAACAACTTACCAAAAATGTCCTGGAACTAATAAACAAATAAGTAGATCAAGATAGAATGTATTCAAAGTTACTGTTATCACTTTGAAAAAATATTATGTATTAGAACAATTAAGAATAATAATAAAAGTTTTTATTTTACCTTCAGTTATTTTCTCTCTGATGCTTTTTCTTTTTTAAAAGTGTAGATCTGAGTTTCTGACATATCTCCCTTCTCTCTGAAGAACTTCTTTTCATGTTTCTTTTCGGGAAGGTCTGCTGGCTATGAATTGCCTCAGTTTTTGTTTCTTTGAGAGTGTATTTCTTTTTAAATTTTGAATTCAGTTCAATTTTTTCCTGCCTTTTGGAATGCCTTACAAATTTTTGTTGCAATGTAGACATGATATAATGGGTAACAGGTATTGAGGTTAATAGGACATTAGTGTGAGATTTATCTGAATCTGACTAGCAGTTGGACTATGTTCAATATTTGTTGTAGCTGTAGGTGTCAGATAATAAATTTCACTAGTGTCCTTGTTTTTGTTTTCTCTGTTGACTTTGGGTTTTCTCAAGATCTTTCATAGAGCCTGAGCTTTCCAGCTCTTTCAGCTGTAATCCACTGTTTCATTGTTAATGTGATGAAAAAGAGTTGGAGAAGAAAATGCTTTATAATCTTATAATCAAATCTTTGTCTTTTAGTGGGCCTATGTCCCTGGAGTGACCCTCACAAGTAATTCTTACATTCATTTTCTTCCCCATTTAGATAAAAGGCTAGCTGGGGCTGGAGTTGGGTATTACTCTCCTGCCTATGGGAGATACAACTTTAGTAATGGCTTTTTCATTGGAGAGTAGGCTTTTGTTTTAGCATTCCAAAGTGATCACTTTCCCCATCTGTCAGTCAAAGACATGAGGTGATTTTTTTTTTTGGTTCTTATGAGAACCTGGTGGCATCTTTGCAGGTAAAACCTGTAAACTTGTAAGCTACGAGCTTAATATACAAAAGTCAGCTGTTTCCCTGTGTAGCAGCAATGAACAATTGGAATTTGAAATTTAAAAAACATGACCATATACAATAGCACAAAAAATTTTACTTAGGTATATATCCAAGAAAATATGTACAGGTTGTGTATGTAGAAAACTGTAAAACATTGATGAAAGGAATCAAATAAAATTCAAATAAATGGTGAGATATTTGTAGTTTATAGATGGGAAAATCAAATATTGATAACATGGCAGTTCTTCACAACTTTACCTATATAGATTCAAAGTTAGGATACACCTATATATATTTTTTCCTGTTGCTTCAGCTGAGAGAGCCTAGGAATGATGACATGCCAGTGGCAATAAGCACAGCTAGCACCCAGATCTTTGTTTCTAATACCATTGTCCTATAAAATAAACCAGGGCTTCATGGCTTATTTTAGTACTGGGGTAGGAAATATACAAGATGAGCCTGGAACATATTATAGTGCCAAAAAGTAAGGTAGAACTAAAAAAGCCCACCCTGTTCCAACAAAAAAACAACCTACAATGATGAGGGTATTTCAAAAGGACACAGGGGCCAAGTAAAAGAGCTCCCAATTATGAAAGCTGGAACAATTTGAGCAGCAGTATAAAGTTGTATTGGATTACAATCTAAAGCAAAAAATAAGTATCTATGAGTTTTTACTAATTAAGTAACTACATAAATTTCTTCTTTTCTAAAACACATAATCTCATTCTAATCATGAGTAAAATATCAGAAAATGCTAACTGAAGGACATTCTGTAAAATATCTGACCAGAACTTTTCAAAACTGTTAAGATCATCAAAAACAAGGAAAGTCTGAAAACTGTCACAGTCAAGAGCAGACTAAGAAGAAATGACTACTAAATCTAATGTAGGACTCCAGATGGAACCTTGCAAAAGGAAAAAAGAACATTAGGTATAAACTAAGGAAACCTGAACAGGGTATGTACTTTAGTTAATAATGTTATGTCAATATTGGCTCATTAATTATGACAAATGTAAGATGTTAATAAGAGGAGAAACTGGGAGGGAGTTATATAGAAATTCTTTTTGCTATCTTCTCTAATTTTTTATAATCAAAATAATATTATAATACAAATCATTTATTTAAAAACATTGTAAAGGGTACTTTTACCTGGTTTTATCTACTCTGGGCACTAGAATATGAAAGGACCACCTAGGCTAGATATTATTGATTTAGCAAACAGTATGTCTGTCCTTCATTTTGGCTGCCCAGCAGCTTATGCCCTTAAAATACCTGAATAGATTTTTTTTTTAAAATAAAAGACGTTATTAAAGAGTAAGAGAGGCTGGACGCAGTGGCTTACGCCTGTAATCCCAGCACTTTGGGAGGCCGAGGTGGGTGGATCACTAGGTCAGGAGCTAGTGGCCAACACGGTGAAACCCCGTCTCTACTAAAAATACAAAAATTAGCCGGGCCTGGTGGTGTGTGCCTGTAATCCCAGCTACTCAGGAGGCTGAGGCAGGAGAATCGCTTGAACCAGGGAGTCAGAGGTTGCAGTGAGCCAAGATCGCGCCATTGCACTCCAGCTTGGGTGACAAGAGTGAGACTCTGTCTCAAAAAAAAAAAAAAAAAAAAAACAGTGGGAAAAGTTGTTGAGAATGCCTAAACTCATGTGCCAAAATGAGAATTACATACATTTTATAGAAGTTAATATTATAGTCTATACATAATATAGAAGGAAATTCTGATATTGACTTATACATCATTAGGGAATTAATAAGGTTTTTAGGCAGATGTGACCA
This sequence comes from Macaca fascicularis, assembly GCF_037993035.2. Classification (NCBI taxonomy): domain Eukaryota; kingdom Metazoa; phylum Chordata; class Mammalia; order Primates; family Cercopithecidae; genus Macaca; species Macaca fascicularis. Next base: position 113,652,187 of record NC_088381.1, read on the forward strand.
AGATAAGTATTTCTGTTCTCCCAGGCCTGAGTTTCTCTTCTTGTGGTCTTCATTTCCTGGTATCCTCTTCTGAGTGTACATTGAGTTTCTTGGAAAGGGCTAGTTCATTTTGAGATAATAGTAGTCATCTCAAATTGAATTAAGTTGGTCTAAAGCTTTCTCCATACATATTTTAGGTCTGGCCCAAAAGTTTCCTTATACATAGTGAACTGTAACCTATCTTGATGTATAAACAGACTATAACCTACTCTAGTAACAAGAAGCTGTTTGAGCCAGTCGCAGCAGCTGAATTTCAGCCAGTCACAGGTGACCAACTGTTCAAACCATGTTCAAATAAGAAAAATGCTGAGCTGTAACCAATCCAGCTGTTTTTGTATCACACTTCTGTTTCTGTACATCACTTTTCTTTTTCTGTCCATAAGTGTTGTCTGACCATGTGATAGTCTTGGAGTCACTTTGAACCTATTCTAGTTCTGGGGCCTGCCTTATACGTGAATCATTTTTTGCTCAATTAAACTCTTTTAAAATTAGTTTGTCTAAAGTTTTCCTTTCAATAATACCAAATAATTATACAGCACTCATTATGGGCCAAGTGTCCTTCTAGGTGTTTTATAGTTACTAACTCACCAAATACAACAATTCTGTTGGATGGCCTCTGTTATTAATGTCCCTGATAACAAATGATGAAAATGAGTCTCGCACCCTATAAGGGGCAGTGTAGACACTATGAACTTTTCTACACCATTAGTAGTTAACCATAAAGATGTGGCTTTATGATATTAGAGTCCATATAACTAAATTACAACATTTTTAGTTCATATGTGAAAAGTACTTGAGAAACAGACACAGGTTTTGAATGACAACTAGTAAACTATACTTGGCACTAGGATGCCTTCATAGCTTAAGTTCCTATGCAAGGAATGCAACCTAATTTAGCACATAAACAAACTGAGTCTAATTTAGGATGTCTTAGCCAATCACAGCAGCTAAGCTTCGGCCAGTCATAGGCAACCAACTGATTAGACCTTGTTCAAATAAGGCAAACACTGGACTGTAACCAAACAAGCTGTTTCAGTACCTCTTTTCTGTTCATAAATGCTACCTACCCACATTGCAGAGCTGAGCTTTCTGAACAGTTTCTGGTTCTGAGGGCTGACCGATTTGCAAATCATTCTTGCTCAGTCTGTTAAATTTAATTGTATAAGTTTTTATTTTTTCACAATTATGTCAAAGGAGAGTTTTGTTTCCTCCTAAATGCTCAAAGGAATACTTGCTGTGTGTTTCACATAATATTGTGAGGGATCATCAACTTCTGCTTGGTGCTGCCTCTTTGCAGTCCAACCTCAGCTTTCAGTATTCCTTAACATTCTGCCCTGTGTGTGTTCTGCCCCAGTTGCCTTCATGGAAAGGAGTTCTAACGTGTTTTGTGTAATTGGAGAAATATGTTCTTGATTGAGATACAAGAGAAAAGTAATTTTCAAACCACTCCCTGCCCTGGGCCAACTGACATCAGTGATCTTTAGTTGTGACCTTGGTACAGTTTTTGAACTTAAAACTCTTGACCTACTTAATGAAAAGTATTTGAATACAGATTCTAAGATATCAAATGCTAATAAGAACCGTAAAATACCTAATAATGGTTTTCTTTGCTCTATCAGAGATCTCCACAGGAAGGAGATTGGCAATTCAGTAGGTGGCACTTTTTCTACTGAGCCAGAACTAAAGCAAAACCTCAGAAATTCAACCCACCCCAAGAATAGGTATCTTTCCACTGAGAAATGGGACAAAGGAGGTATTTATTTGTAGTATTAAAAATATTTTTTTGAAGTACTCAGGTGTGTTGGTTAAAATCCAGTTTGGATAATTACATTCTTCTCACAAAAATTCCACCTACAATTTTAACTGCCAACTCCAATTTCACCAACAGTTTGAATTTTAAATAGTCTCTTTTTGACACACATTGTTCTTTAGTTCCACTGCAATGGCTGGCCAATCATCCCCCTCCTCCTTGTAACTGAAAGTAATGAAATAGTACAGGAAGCTATTTTTGGGTATAATTAAGTGACTGTAAATGAATGGCACTATATTAAAATGATGTAATATTTATTATAACATGATATGAAAATGCAAACTTGCATGGATTTTGAAATTCCTTTGGTGAAAAAATTTTGGCATTTTCTTTGTGATAACTGCCAACCTTAAGATAGCCATGCTTTATGATGCTTTAAAAAAATATGTGAGTATGTCACCTGCCTGATGAAGACATATTCATGCTTTGGTATTCATTTCATATGGTATGACATAATGTAGTTGAAAGATAAAGCACTTTACATGGAGAACAGAATACTTCAGTAACATGTATTAAATGTATGAAATAAAAAAAAGGTTTTTATGTTCTCAAATAACTTATGATTTTTAAATTGGAAGAACCAAAATTAATAAAAGTTTACCCTAACCTTCGTATTCAGAAGTGATTAAATTATATCCCAAGGGGAAAACAGTTTTTCTAACTTATCTCATTAATATCTCTTGGTTTCCTCCATTCCTCCATCCTTTCACACCATCATTCTTCTCCCAAAATCTCAGAGAAATACATTCTTAGTTTCTTATTCTTTCTTTCTACTAGTTTCTTTTGCATTACTGTCTCATGTCTTTCCTTTCCTTGCCTTGAAGCCTCTTCTAAACATTGAGCATGAATAATGAATTTCACATTTTCATTAATGCTTATATAATACATAATAATCACTATTCAGACAAAACTAAATCTCTTTGAAACACTGAGAACTTAAAAACACTGAGACTAGTGCAAAGCATTAGTCATTCAGTGAATAATTATTGCACACTCATCATAAGACAGACATTTAAAAATGTAAGATACAATGATTATTTTATTTTACCAAATCAAAGTCTGAGCCAAATCTCAAGGCCACGCAGCACATCTTGAGTAAAGCCTGGCTGATACATCTGCTCTTTTTTTTTCCGCATCCTGTTTTTAGTTATCTAATGCCAACTGCTTATATACTGTAGCAATAAGCATCAACAACCATACAGGAGCCTCCTCAATAGTCTGGTATTGCTCCCTCAAAATACGTCAACCCAGCTAGGTGCAGTGGCTCACGTTTGGAGTTCTAGCACTTTGGGAGACCAAAGAGGGATGACTACTTCAGTCCATGAGTTTGAGACCAACCTGTGCAACATAGTGAGACCCTGACTCTACAAAAGATTAAAAAAAAATTAGTCAAGCATGGTAGCATGTGCCTGTAGTCCCAGCTACTCTGGAGACTGAGGTGGCAGCATCATTTGTTTCTGGGAGGTTGGGGCTGCAGTGAGCTGTGATTTTGCTACTGCACTCAAGCCTGGGTGACAGAGCAAGACCCCATCTCTAAAAATGAAAAAATAAAATAAAATAAAATGAAATAAAATAAAATAAAATCCATGTCAACAACTCCTTTTCATATAGTAAGGAAGGAGAACAAGTGTTAAAGAAAAACCAGAGCTTGACAGTAGTTGAAATGGTGAAAAACTTACACTATTGAGGAAAAACTGCAATAGGGGAAAAGAGACCTCAGTATAGGACTGGGCTCAGTTCTAACTACAACAGGGAAGAGGAGATTTATAGCCAAGGATTAGATTAATGGGGTTGGTGGATGAAAAATTATTAAGAAGGTGGGGTGATTCTTGCTAAATTGACCTAACATAATTCTTCCTGAAGGAAGGCCAGTCTAATCCAATATCACACGGGTATAGTTGGGATGAGAAATTCGGTCAATTATTCAGGGTGATCAGATATTGAGAGTGGGAGATGCTTGATAAACTGACCTCACAGGATTCTTACTAAAACTGGGCAATGTAAAGATGGAAGCACAAAGTTTGAGGCCTGCTTGGGAAGAGGAGCCTGACTGAAGTTTGGTCAAGGGGACAATCTTTGTCACAAGTATGCATTAAGGAAAAGCATGTTACTCATCTGTATGATGTAATTTGGAGAGTAACATTAGATTTTTTTTTTTTTAATTCAAGGTAAAGGCAACAGGCAAGAACACAGGAACTTTGAAGTTTGGATAAACAAAACCTCTATTTGAAAAATAAGAGTTCTGCTGGGCATGGTGGTTTACACCTGTAATCCCAGCACTTTGGGAGGCCGAGGCGGACAGATCACGAGGTCAGGAGATCGAGACCATCCTGGCTAACATGGTGAAACCCCGTATCTACTAAAAATACAAAAAATTAGCCGGGCGTGGTGGCGGGCGCGTGTAGTCCCAGCCACACGGGAGGCTTAGGCAGGAGAATGGTGTGAACCCGGGAGACGGAGCTTGCAGTGAGCGGAGATCAGGCCACTGCACTCCAGCCTGGACAACAGAGCGAAACTCCATCTCAAAAAAAAAAAAAAAAAAAAAAAATAGGAGTTCTAGGAGTTCTAACTAAAGTTCTTTTAGATCAGCAAATGAGGCAATCACATACATGTTTGATATACTCTCAAGCATCTGAGAGGGCTATTGCATACTTATGAACTGATAAGGATTCCCGTCTTGAATAAACTCTAGTCAGGCCCCTTCAGGCCCTTTTCTTGATTAGACTCTGTCTTTGGTCTGCTGAGCCTACTTTTAGCAAGAATTATGCATATCTAGTTGTTATAGAATCCCATTTCCTCTAACTCTAATATCTAATCAAGTTCTTCTTTTCCAACTCTTGATATCTAATCATGTTCCTTTTAGTAATTCTCTATCCAATAAGTCCACCGCTCTGCCCATAAATCCCCAGTTGTGCCTATTATATTCAGAGTTGTGTTAAATCTCTCTCTCCCATTACAATAGTCTTAAATGAAGTCTTCCTTGCTTAACTCCATCTGGTACCTTTTTTTATTTTGACATAATTAAATTATTAAGAACTTGCTGTGTGTCACCCCGCTAGCTATGTTGGTAGAGCATGATAACTTACTTCAAATATCTTTCCTCCTAGCCTACTACAATATAAAGCACCCATGGTAGTAGGCAATTTTAGACAATTTTTGAGTGGTAGATTTACAAAAATACAAACATGTAATATAGAATTCTAAGCAGTAAAACTTGGTAGCCCCCAAAGATATGACCTTTCCTTGTTCATATTATAGAGCCAATACACAAAACCAAAAGTGAACTCAGCCATCCTAGAGTGGTTCTGGCCAGTCTATGGAGGATGCACACTGAGGGTTTTTGCATCCTCTACTTCAGTGGTCCCTAACCTTTTTGGCAGCAGAGACCAGTTTTGTGGAAGACAATGGTTTCACAGACTGGGATTGGGGTTGGAGGATGGTTTTGGGATGAAACTTCCACCTTAGATCATCAGGCGTTAGATTCTCATATGGAGCATGCAAACTAAATCCCTCACATGTGCAGTTGACAATAAGGTTCACGGTCCTATGAGAATCTAATGCCACCCCTGATCTGACAGGAGGCAGAGCTCAGGTGGTAATGCTTGCTTGCCTGCTGCTCACCTCCTATTGTGAGGCCCAGTTCCTAACAGGTCACTGACTGGTACCAAGCCATGGCTCAGGGTTTGGGGACCCCTGCTCTACTTCATCTTTTGACATCAGAGGACCCAAAACTCCACTCTCAAATCATGCCAACATCATGATTTTTGTACATTGCAATTCATGAAGGGACTTGAAGCTGAATTGTGCGTGGGCATGTTACTCCTTTCATAAATATTCAGGACTCCTCCTATTGGTTATTGAATATGTGTATTTGGCCACCTCACTCAGCATAAATTCCTGTTCCCTTTGCCCCTCCCTCAAAGTGTTTGTTTCTGGCTTCTGACCAAAGGCTATTCTTTCCACTCTGTCAGAATGGCCAACCTGTACACTGCAACCGTTAATGAGAAATGAAGCTCTCCTTTCCAACTTTATGAACTTCATCATTATTCCATTGACAATGGTCCACTTCCACTTATGAATAGTAAATCTATCTTCCTTATGATTTTCTCAATAACATTTTCCTTTCTTTAGCTTACTTTATTGTAAGAATGCAATATATAATATATATATATCATAGAAAATATGTGTTAATAGAGTATATATGTTATTTGCAAGGCTTCTGGCCAACAGTAGGGTATTAATAGTTAAGTTTTTGGAAGTCAGACATTATTTATGGATTTTCAAATGTGTTGTGGTCAGCAGTCCTAACCCCTACATTCTTCTCAGGTCAATTGTATACCTCATGTATAAATGAGACACACTCAGAGAAATGAAATCTCAGAGATGGCTTTGAATACCATCATCCACTGAAACATAGAAAAAAAGAGTTGGGGAAAGGACAGTCATGGGGAGATGCCTAGGAAAAGAAGATAAACAAAGATAAGGTTTATTATATAGATTTAAGTTAGTGCCTTCTCCACTGATAAGCATTTCTACTGATTCAGAGTCATCCTGTTCTTCCTGGTGCTGAGTGGGAGATGCTCTTACAAACGATTTCCTATATAGGTGTAAATTTCCCTTCAAAAGGGTAACTTCTCTGTTTTCAGAGCTTCTTCTGTGTCTGCAGTTTCTTAAAATAATCCTTTGGGGTGGTATATTCTGGTTTCTTACAGTATGCTGCTATTATTGTAGAATATGCCCTTTAGATTGATTTTCAAGGATCGGTGAAATATTTGCACTGAGCTACACACATTCCTTTCCCTTATCACCTTTAAGACCAAGAGCATGTATTGAAAACAGTTAGACTTTTTTTTTAAGGTAATCTTTACCAGAGAAGGAAAACAATCTAATTGGCTTTCAAAGGTCTTAAACCCATGACCTTGACCAAGTTCAGGTCTATGGCAAAACAAAAGCATTAAGAAAGACAGTTATTTCAGTCATTTTTATCAGAGACCATGGCTTTGAACACATTTTACAGAATCCATACCACTCTCTAAGGATCACAGTATTATCTCTCCAAAGAGATCATATGTACTATGCACACTAAAAATACCAGCCTGAAAGCCTTAGAAACAAACTTTTCTTTTTTTTTCTTGATTCTGCCTAGGGAATGGTTATCCTGATTCTTATATGAGTCTTCTGATTCTATTCATCATTTACAATATGTGGTTCTTAGAAGGGATATCAGTCTTGAATAAACTTGGGTTGATTAGTGAATTTTCTTCCAATATGTTTACAAGGACGTATCACTATGATACTTGATTTAACAAAAATAATGATTTTGTTTGGTCATTCCATTTATTTTAATGTGAGTAATACTAACCTACTCAGAATAGTAGGAGAAAAAACACTGAAAAAATAGTATTAAATATAGAGATGCAAGTAAATAAAAATAATGAGAAAAGGATGAACATTGTTCTCAAATTCTAGCAGCATATTTATTTTGGCAGAAACAAGACTGATTTTTACGCATTAAATTTTAGCTTAGATTCTGTGAATATCTGCATTAGAATCAAAAGCTGCTTTCATGACTCCTCCCATTAAATTCAAGTAGTATTGTCTAAATGCATCAAATTCATCATATGCTGCCAATTCCAACAAAAATCTGATGAGATTCAGATCATTTGAAAGTAATTAAAATGGAACAGTAAACACAAAGCTCTTCTACTCCCACAGCAGAATGTTACTTTTCCAAATGTAAAGTGAGTCCAAAGCACAACTGTGTTATACTGCAGTATGAAGAGTCAGGAAGTCACCACTTATGCTCCTGTCCACTAAGCACATCAGAAGACACACAATCAGAAATCACTTGAAGTCTTTTAGACTCTGCAGGCATGTGGTTAATTATAGAGACTAAGACTGACACTGAAAAAGGCTAAAACACTCCCTGTTTTCACAGCAAATGTCTGAGTGAACACAATTATCATGTGAGTCTTTCCACTTTGCAACAAAAAAATTTTTAGCCCATATGTAACATGGTTAACAACTGTGCAGCTAACTAATGCACCTGATTCTGTCATGTACAAGTTCTCCTTTGTTGCGCCCACAAACTCGACAGCCCAGCCCAAACAGGCATTTTCTCGGTGGGTTGTCATCTTGCTCCAGTTATCAGACCCATGAAACTGCTTTAACAGATTTTCAGAAGCCTATTGATCTGCTCAGATTCATCTGCTGGAACATGTACAGCTTCTGCCTGCTCTGCCATCTTTCCTCCAATATGTCTTTGCTTCATTTTCCTGGGGGTTTCCCTTTCCCAAAAATGTTCACTGTAAAAATGACCTTTAATAAATCCATTTCAGCACAATTCCATTGGTCCACAAAAGTCCATTCTTCATAGCTCCAGAAATCAGAATTGAATCTTCATTAAAGTTCCAGTCACCTCAAAGCATGGCCACCTTTGTTTCCCCATTCGTATTGTTGTCATGTGGTTTAAAAAATATTTTTACCTTTCACTTTATTCACTTTATTTTATTCCTTAAAATTAAAAATGTCCTCTGAAAAAATAACACAAAATAATTTTGACTGCAACCTTCACCTTCTAGTTTTTCATGCTGTCATTTCTCTCCTGAATGAATATAGTGCTGCTTGCCCCTATTTAGCCAAGATCATGTCAAATCCAATACTTAGAAATGCCACCTAAGGCTGGGCATGGTGGCTCAAGCCTGTAATCTCAGCACTTTGGCAGGCTAAGGCAGGCGGATCACAAGGTCAGGAGTTCGAGACTAGCCTGACCAACATGGTGAAATTTCATCTCAACTAAAAATAAAAAAATTAGCCGGGCACAGTGGTGTCCACCTGTAGTTCCAGCTACTTGAGAGGCTGAGGCAGGAGAATTGATTGAACCTGGGAAGCGAAGGTTGCAGTGAGCTGAGATGGCACCGCTGCACTCTAGCCCTCTAGCCTGGGTGACAAGGCGAGACTCCATCTCAAAAAAAAAAAAAAAAAAAAAAGAAATGCCACCTAAAAATTACAATAGTCTAATAATATTAACAGATTTTATTTTTTCAAGTTTAATCCAGGATAAGACTTTTATATTCCCAATATTCATTTAAACCAAATTCAAAATAAAGCTTCTAAAGTTTTCCTAACCTTTGACATTATGGCATTATTTTAAAATATGGCTTCAATCACAAAATAAAGAATGCTTTTGGTACAATGTTTTGTAATAGTTTGATAATACTATGGGTGCATATAGTTCATAGACTTGCAACTACAAAAAAGATTTACATGAGTCATCTCAAACACACACACAGAGACACATATATTTATGTCTACATATATAATATGTGTTTATCATGTATGCATATATGCATAATAAAAAACTAGAAGGCAGTAAATAAACCCATGTAATGTATTTGAAGTGCAAAATTAAAAAATAATTTTCTGACTCCTCAACTACTGTTTATAGTTCTCAAGAGAAAAAAATGAAATTTAAACTAAATGTCAAACTTCTGTGAAATATATCTAAAATGCCATTCTTTCCTTAAACCTTACACAATCACCTATCACCCCATCCCAGATAACTGAACGTATTTTCTACTTTGACTTCTCGAAGCAGTGTGAATCTCAGTTATTTATCTATCATCCATTTATCCATCTGTTTTCTTGTTCAATTTATAATTAGTTTCCACGTTGTTACTGAAACTATATTAGGAATTCAGGAAAACATGCACAGTCCCTGCTCTTAAAGGGCTCATGATCTTGTCAGAGATGGACAGTAATTTCACGAAAACCACATTTATAAATGAAGATTTTGACCTTATTTCTTTTGTTTTCTTGATATCAGGACATTAAAGATAAGGCCTGTATTTTCTTCGTCTCTGTATCCTCTTATAGTGTTGAAAATAGTACTTGTAATAGCTATTCAGTTAAAAATTTAAAATATACAAGGCTTTGTATACAATTCCAACTTAATTTTAATGACAATTTTTGTTTTAATCATCTTTTATCTCCCTCTAGTCTTTATGGCAATTACTCTAACAAGAATTCTAGCTGTTAGTAATTTCTATTGTTAGAAATTATCTTGCTCTAAGTTCACACTAAAATATGAAAGATTTCTAATGATGACTGTAGATATCAGCCAATAAATTCTCTGAACTATAAAGTTTCAAGCAGTTACGTTTCCTGGGGAGAATTTTTAAAAATAAATTTGTCTTATTAGAGAATACAAATACATACAGATTTCTTCTGGCATAAGTATGTAACTCTATGATAAAATTTCCACAAAGTAAACACCTGAATGAACACCCAGAATTAAAAATTGACTATTACAAGCCTCCAAGAAGCCACCTCATGGTAGTTTCCAGTCAGGGCCTCTACCCATTCTCACCCCAAAGGTAGCCACTATACTGACAGCTAACACCATAGCTTGGCTTTGCATCTTTTTGAACTTTATTTATTAATTTCATTATTTTATTATTGTTAAAAAGCATGTGCATTTGATTACTTCACTACATGCACTACAGTGTGGTCACAACATCTATTCTTTGAAATAACACTGTTCTCAACATAGTGCTCAAAGAGCACTCTTGGAAACATCGTTTTTACATGTGTGTTTAAACACGTGCTTTAAAATGTGGGTCACCACATTAATTTTCTGAAATAACACTGTTTTTGAACTTTATTTAAATAGATCACTTAGTATTAACTTTTTTTGTGTTTAACTTCTTTTGTTCATTATGTTTGTGAGGTTAGGCCATGTATTTGTTTGCAGCAGCTGTTCATTTTTTTTTTTTTTTGAGATGGAGTTTCACTCTTGTTGCCTAGGCTGGAGTGCAATGGCACCATCTTGGCTCACTGCAACCTCTGCATCCCAGGTTCAAATGATTCTCCTGCCTCAGTCTCCCGAGTAGCTGGAATTACAGGCACCTGCCACCATGTGCAGCTAATTTTTGTACTTTTAGTAGAGACAGGGTTTCACCATGTTGGCCAGGCTGGTCTTGAACTCCTAACCTCAAGTGATCCACCCGCCTTGGCCTCCCAAAGGGTTGGGATTACAGGCATGAGCCACCACATCCGGTCAGTTCATGAATTTTAATCAATATTTGGTATTCCATTCAATAAATATATCAAAATTTATTTGTTTGATTATTGATAGGCTTTTGAGTGGTTTGCACTTTGGAACTTTTGAAAATAATCCTTCCAGGAACGTTCCTACGCATGTCATTTGGTGAATGTATGTGTGCATTCATGTTTAGTATACACCTAATAATTGATGTATATATATTTCAGCTTTAGTAGACCCTAGCAAACAGTTTCTCAGAGTATTGTGCCAATTTACAGTTCTACTAACTGTATGAAAGTTGCAGTTGCTACATATCCTCTGTAACACTGGTTTTATCTATCTTTTTAGTTTTAGTCATTCTTATGAGTATATAGTGGTATCACATTGTGGTTTTAATTTGCATTCCCCTGATGACTAATTATTTGAGGATTTTTAAATATGTTTGTCGGCCATTTGGAAATTGTCTTTTGCAAAGTGCCTGCTCATAGCATTTGCCTATTTTTCTTTTGGGTTGTCTACCTTTTCTTGATTTATAGGTGTTATTTATTTATTCTGGGTTCAAGTACTTTGTTAAATTTATCACAAATATCTTTTCTCATTTATTAACTTCCTTACTTATTCCCTTATGATTTCTCCTGAACAGCTGATGTTTTTAGCTTAAAGTCCACTTTATCAATCTTTTCATTTATGGCTAGTGTCTTTAGCCTTGTTTAAGGAATATTTCCCAATGCCAAGAGTATAAAGGTAGTCTCCTATATTATTCTCTGGCAACATTATTGTTTCATCCTTCAACATTTAGATATTATCCAACATTTATTTTATTTTTGATTTGGGGTAAGGTTTGCTATGGTCTGAATATTTGTGTATTTCCAACATTTATATCTTGAAGCCTAATCACTAAGATGGTGGGATTAGAAGGAGTGGGGATTTGGGAGGTAATTAGGTCATAAGGACAAAGCCCTCATAAATTGAATTAGTGCCCTTATAAAACAAGTGTGAAGGAACTTGTTAGCCCCCTTTGTTCTTCTACCATGTGAGGATGCAGAAAGAACATGCTGTCTTTGAAGCAGAGAACAAGACTTCCACAGACACTGAATCTGCTGGTGCTTTGATCTCGGACTTCCCAGTCTTTAGAAACGTGAGCAATACATTTCTGTTTGTAAATTACCCAGTCTAATGTATTTTGTTACACAGCAGCGGGAACAGAAAAAGACAGGACTCAAGTTTACATTTTTTTTTCTTTAAGGATATTTCATTGACCTAAAACTATTAAAAAGATCTTCAGTGAAGTATTTATATCACCTTTCAGGGTGAATTTGATTCACTTTTCAGGGTGGACATTTTCTGTGTTTTCAGAAAAACCGATTACAATGAAACTTTTAGATATATGAAGATCTCAATATCTGCCAAAGTGCAGGTAGAGTGACATTGTAGCTTTTGGAACCTGGGAGAATATTGCTTTTAAGAAAGTTGACATCTGTAATTAACTAGATTGTTCTGTGGAATGAGATGAGTTAGACACAGATGAGACGGAAAAATAGCAAAGGTGATTTGAGACTAGATCTTTTTACTGGTACTGGGTAGGTACTTATTTGATTAGAGGGTTAAGGACAAGGATGAAAAGCTGACAGAATTATTCTCATGAGACTTCGTGAGAATCTGATTAAAGATTAGTTGCTTTGTGATCCAGGTGGCAGTGTGTTACACAGAGCTATACTGGAGCTTGTTTCCTGGTTCCTGCCTAGGCCTCAGCATTGCTCTGGTTCTATTAGTATTGGCAGCATTGGGAATATCTGAAGACAGTACACTTCCTAGGAAAATTAGTGTTCTCACAGTGCGTACAGATAGGAGTAGCTATGGGTGATGAAAGTGGACAACTGTGAGACACAATCGGAGAGAATTAGCCTGGCTGGTGGCAAATGATAGCTGCAGGCTGGTTTGTTACCATGAAAGGTGCCACTTTGGGAATATGTTGAGGTAAATGCTGTATTTGGCTATTATGTGAATGGGCCTATCGAATCAGCCTTCCTTTAGGTTATACTACCTCACAGTTGTAAGAATTCAGTAAATGCTATGAAAGTGCTTTGTGAACTATAAAGGCCTATACAAGTACAAAATCATGTTAAAACTCACTTTATGCAGTGTCTATACCATTGCCCTAGTACAGATTGGTATGTAATGTTTTACAAGAATGCTAAATAATTTTCATAAAGCCTGGCTGGATTTGTTTTAGGTAAAGGGACTATGCTTATTTTTATGCTTGTCCCATTAGGTAAAGTAAAAAAGCACACACTTTTCCATAAATGTGTGCCAGGTGGGCATTCACATCCCTCCCCCTCGACATCTTTGTCCTTTAGGCCTTCTGTTGCTCCTGCTTTGATGGCTCCCATGCTTGAGTGAGTTTCATTCTCTGCTTCTGTTCTCAGAGCTTCTCACTATTGCTGGATCCATTACAAATTCATGCTGGATAGTCACTGGTCCTTGAAATCCTTTGATTCATCTCTTGTTGACTTTTATTTTTTTTCTAGAGGTGGCAGTTCCAATTGGTTTGGAATCTGCTTCCACTCTTAATCTAACTTTTTGTAATTGATTTCCTTTGTATTTACTGAGAAGTGTGAATGTTTCAAATTTTATAATTTCATTCTTACTTTGTTTTCTTGTCAGTGCTAATGTCCTACCTGGCCTTTTTATTGCCCCATTGCTCAACCATGTTCTTTACTCAGTCCTAGTTCATCTCAACTCTATTCAGCATTCTACATTTTCTATGCCTCTATAAGACCTGGATGTATTAAGTAAAAAGGAAATGCCCCATTTTCTCTTCTCCCTCTATGCTTATATTTTTCTCTTTCCTTGGCTTTCATCATACTTCATATGTTCTGGTTTCTTTGGTAATCATTGTATATATTCATAGCTGAGTTTTCTTCTCCTGTCCAGACTAAGATGTTTGAAGGAATTGACTTTTTAACTCCTTGACACATAAATCTGCTGAAATTCTCTTATTTTTCTTTTCTCTATTGATCTTCTTTTTATTACTTCATTCATTTATTTTTCTTTCTCTTCTCTATTTTTATAACAATTCCTCTATTTCTGGCAACTTTCCCAAGACCTATATATAGGCTTAAGTTACCTTAATTAAACACATAGACACAGAATAAACATGTGTAGTTAAATTTTTTACTTGCAAACAATGGTAACCAATTATGGTTAAATTAAACATAAAAGTTTTTTATCGTGAGTCTTGGGGAAGCTCATGAAAACAGTGGGAAGGATAGAAAGCTAGGATCTGGTTAGAAGCTAGACATATTTAATTTTCAAAAAAGTAGTATAAAACATAAAACAAGTAACAGAAAATAACTTTTCTTCAAGTATCTGAAAACATATTTATGTCCTGCTTAATCCTCCATACTCTTCTCTCTAATGTTCTACCAAGGGAAGTAAACTCCATCCACATGCAATTTCAGACTGGCTTATAATCAACTTCTCTTCAGTTCTGTTGTGATTCTATCTTGATATTCTGCAATCTATAGACTAAATTGTAAGGTTACATACACCATAATACTTTGTAAAAAGTGGCAAGGGAAAGGAAAAAGTAAAGGGAAATTATACGTATAAAATTAAACACATGCACACACATGTGCACATACACGTATGACCCATTGATGGAGGAAACACGATAAGCTTCAGCCTTTATTTCTGTAACTAGTCGTGAAGTTACATTGCTTTTGTGATTTCATCCTCCAGTACTCCTTTGATGTTACCAGTGATTCCCTTAGGAAGGTTTATGGCCTCTGTATTAGATTGTGGTGGGAAAAAGAAGCTCCAGGGGCTTCCACTTGGTTCTATCATAATAGTTGGTAGAAACATAGCAATATAAGAGCATGAATTCACTCAGGTGTGAATCATGGACTTTGTCACTTATGAGATTTGTGACTTTGGGCAAGTTACCCAACCCATTTGTGCCTTAGATTCTTTATCTGTAAAATCTGTAAAACAAGGATAATAATAATACAGGTTTGCTGTGAGGAACAAATAAGTAAATGCATGTAAAGAATTTATAACGGTGTCTGACACATAGCAATTTTCAAGTGGCTTTGCTATTAGTATTATTATTAGCAGTAGTATTAGTAGTACTAGAAGTGTATATCGCCTCAGGTCCGAGAATTGGATGACTCTCAAATATTATGAATCCGAACGTATCTTAGTAAGCCACACATCTGTTTCCTATGGATCTTGTGTCACCAAATATCCCTCTGGTCAAAATATTCTGATTACCACACTGGCTACACTTCCAATTATAGTAAACAATCTCACTTGCATCTTCTGACTAAGGATCACTACTGGGTTTTTGCCACCACAAACTCCTTCCTACCATATTGAAATCATTTTCTGTACTTATATCCTAGACCATTACTGTTTTCACTAAATGTCACTCATTTATTATGTTATAAGTATTTCTTCAGAACGCCAAATTATTCCTAAAATTTTCTTCTGGTTTTCTATAATATATTACTTTCAGGCTTCTCCTGTTCTTCTGAGTCTTCATGCTTCATAATGAGCTTTTTTTTTCTTTGTTTTCCACTTTGTTTCTTTCATTTTAAAAAAGAAATAGCTAGGCATGCTGGTTCACACCTGTAATCCCAGCAATCTGGGAGGCTGAGGTGGGAGAATCTCTTGAGGCCAGGAGTTTGAGACCAGACTGGTCAACATAGTGAGAACCCCAGCTCTGCAAAAAATAACAAGTAAGAAAGGAATAGTTTCTCCAGATACAGTATTTGTCAAATGTTTTTGGCTTTTCTGACCACGTGGATGGTGGGCAATCTCCTTCTGGATCTTCAGTGGGGTGCACTTTATAGCCAAGTTCCAGTATCTAGAAAGTTTAATGTCTTGTGGTTCTGCTGGTCTATGATGCTGATGACCGCCTGAACTTAACATGAAAATGGCAGTTTTCAGTACCCAGTTTTTCAAAGGGTTTTTTGATATTAATTCCCTACCTACTAAGTTTTTCACAGGCAACGGACCTCCTAAAATGTCAAATATCCCTTCTAGTCATTTCTTCACCCCTTTTTCAACCAGTTTTCTGAAAGCTCTATCTCCTCCTGGGTATATAAAGAGAAACATTTATTAGGATTGTGGGCACAATTCTGTATGACTTGAAAATCTGCAGCAATGGGATGGTCGGTAAATTTCCTGTCTTCTCAGATTCTGACGTTAGGTTGACATTAGGCTGTTCTTGCATTGCTACAAAGAAATACCTGAGACAGGGTAGTTTATAAAGAAAGGAGGTTTAATTGTACAGGAAGCATGGCTCTGGCATCTGGTCAGCTTCTTGCAAGGCCTCAGGGAGCTTTTACTCATGGTGGAAGAAGCAGGAGCAGACATCTCACATGGCAAAAGGAGGAGCAAGAGAGATAGTTGGGGAGAGGTGCCACACTTTTAAACAACCCGATCTGCTGGAAACTCACTCACTATGGCAAGGTCAGCACCAAACCTTGAGGGATCCTTTCCCATGACTCAAACACTTACCAGGCCCCATCTCCCAGATTGGGAATTATATTTCAACATGAAATTTGGGTGGGAACAAATATTCAAACTATATCAACTATCAGTTACGAATCCTCATTTGTATGGATAATGTGAATTTCCATTTTTTTGGTCTTCATAGTGTTTTAGTGAAAATATGGAAAAGACTGCATCAAACACAAATGCCGCTTTATATCAGAAGCTTTCATGCATAGAAGCTTTTGGGCAGAATTTCCCAGAGTGTATTTTGAAAATATTATTTCAAAAAATTACATTAAAAATGTTTCCCAAGACAATCCTGGACCTTTGGACTATATTGAAATAAGGAAAGTTAAATATGTTCCTTTCAACTAGGGCTTCTCAAAGCTTTTAATATGTGTATTAATAATGGTTGGCGATAGAGGGTGCTGTGTTGCCCAAACTTATTTGGAAACAAATCCCTCCAGCTGTTATTTTTCCATAAATTATTTCTTGAGACTAGCATTCTGTGGAACGTATTTGGGGAAAAGGTGGATTATAGGCCATTTTTTATTTTCTGAAAGATGCTGAGATCTTACTGGAGGTATTCGCTTTGTCATTGATTATCATTGAGAGGAGAGACACGGCAATGGAGGGCATAAATTCTCAGCTAGAGCGTTTCCTTTTCTTTGGGACTAGTACTCCAAAGAGTTTGTCAAAAAGTGGCATAAATATCTAAACAGTTCATGTCCAGCACAAAGTAATACATTTTTCCATTTGCAAATAAATTTACTTCTCAGGTAGTTGACTGTGAAGGAAGTTCACACACATATACTTCACTTTATATCACTTTGTTTGCTTCTATTCTGACCTCTATTCAATCTTCCCTGCTGATTTAACTCAGCTGCTGGGATAGGATGAAATTTTGGCTTCTGAGGTAAAAGGAGTAAAATGTAGAAAGATTAATATCACTGTGTTTTGTTTTCTGATCCTGTTTTTTAGAGCCCAAGCGGCTTGCATTTGACCATGACTAGAGTGGGTAGGTCTGGTTTTAGGAGATCTAAATTGGATCTCAGCTTTACTGCCTTTGGAGACTGTAAATCCTGAGTATCAAGGAGGACTCATTGTTGTCTAGAATAGTGTTTCCCTACTTAAGCTATACTGTAGACTGTTAGCCACATTAGCCAAGGGTTGCAAACTTTAGGGAGCATGCAGTTAATAATATTTGCTGTGAAACAGGCTGTTTGTTCTATGACAAAGCATTAACACTTGTATAGATACGTTCTCTTTTAAAACTTTGTGAGGGACAAAAAAATGCTGTCAACGCCACTCTCCCTGCATGTCCATCACTAGAGCCTAAAAGTCACTGGTTGATAATCCTTGATCTGAATACACAACAGCGAAATGCTGAGAACAGGGAGAGAGGAGGAACCGGGTAGCCTAATATAGCTATAAAGTCTAAAGGGAAAGAGAAATGAGGTGGTTTAAGGTGGTAAACATTTACTTTACCAGCATCTAGAAACTTCTAGTGTAGAATGTCCAGGGCAACCATGTACTAGCCAGCCCCATCCTAACTGGAGCTTGCTGAATCTGAGTCTGTATTTTTAGGAACTTTGCCAAGACTGTAATAACTATGAAACTGACAAATATTTACCATAGGGCAGACTCCATCACTGTGGTGTTAAAAAGCTTGCCAAATGCCAATAAGTTATGCTTGAAATCTGTATCTCAGATAAAATAACTATCCCTAATATGTCAAAGATTGTCAAATGTTTTTCATAGTCTTTAACAAGATCACCAACAGCAAATATTCCATATGGAGTTTACCCAGCAGTTATAATTAATTTGTAAGTTTGTTGATGGAAAGGATTGTGTTAGTTAAGATTGTTGATTGAGAGCAAAAATTCAAAATAGTTTTAGTTCAACTGAGAGATTTGTTTGAAAAGTACTGGTTAGATCACAGTGTCAACAGAAAAGCTGCTAAAATCCAGTTTTAGTAGGTGTGGCGGGTAATATTGAGTGTCAACTTGATTGGATTGAGGGATACAAAGTATTAATCCTGGGTATATCCGTGTGGGTGTTGCCAAAAGAGATTAATGTTTGAGTCAGGGGGCTGGGGAAGGCAGATTCACCCCAGATCTATATTGTGGGCACAATCTAATCAGTTTCCAGCGAATTTAAAGCAGACAGAAAAATGTGAAAAAGAGAGATGGGCCTAACCTCCCAGCCTACATCTTTCTCCAGTGCTAGCTGTTTCCTGCCCTCAAATATCGGACTCTAAGTTCTTCAGTTTTGGGACTCAGACTGGGTCTCCTTGCTCCTCAGCTTGCAGACAGCCTATTGTGGTTCCTTGTGATCATGTAAGTTAATACTTAATAAACTCCCCTTTAAATATATATATCTATATATCATATTAGTTCTGTCCCTCTAAGAAAAACCTGGCTAATATAGTAGATGGTAGATGGATATTTGATTGCTATTAAGGCTATCTGTCTCCATATCTCTCATCTTCTCTGCTTTTCTCTAAATGTTGATGATATTGTCCCTTTCGTGTAGGTGAGATGTTTCTTTTGAAAAAGCCTCATTGAGGCTATGTTAAATTTTGGCATTGGTTCTGGAGGCATTCTGGAAAAAAATGCAGGTGGTCTTAGGATGACTGATGACTGGGTACTGAGTTAAGAAGGATTTTAGCCTCTGTCATTCTGACAGCATGGCTTATGTTTAGATGAGATTCATCACTGTCTAACACTGATATAGAGTTAGATGGGTCACTTGGCAAGGGGAAGGGAGGAATTTGGTACCTAATCTTGTTATGGTACCCATGAACATAATGATTAATCTCTACCTAAATGCTTCTAGAAATAGGGAATCCTTGTTTCAAAGAAGTACACTTTAATAACTACATCATTACATTATTTCTGTATATTGAGATGTATTATTGCCTCTTAGATTCTATATGATCAAACATTATTACATAAAGCAGTTCTTCAATATTTGAATACTGTTTTCAAGTCATCTTTTCAAGTATTCATTTCAAACATTGAATACTGTTTGAAGTCATCTCCTCAGGGTTGTTTATCTTCTGTTCTTCCAGTTACATGGCTGGTGAATGACACTTTAAAACTGCTGCAACTATTTAGCAGTACAGATCAAAACCTTGCTAATGTTTTGGCTTATTAGTCCTACTTCTAAGAGTTTATTCTAAGAAAATAATTATATATGTAAAGCTATGACTTAAAATACTTTGTGTGGAAAAAGGAGAGTAATTTATACTACTTGAAAGTTATAATGGCTTAAATGTCCAATGATAATAAATCGGCTAGATTTTGGTTTGTTCATATGATAGGGTATTATACCGCCATTAAAATACTGCATAAATTTACCAGTTGACAGAGATTATGTTCATTCTAAAATGTGGTTTCAGCTTTTTTTTTTTTTTTTTTGGCTGTATAATGAATCTCCCAGATATTAACACTCAGTTTTTGTCTCAAAAAATCAGTGTCTTAAAACAGAAACAAATTCTTTTTCGTGATACCATGGGTCAGCAATCTGGGGGGCAGGGGGTTTGCCTGTCTTTTCTGAGAGCACTTCTATAGCTGTAGTTATGTGATGGCTTTAATTGATGTCAGAGAGGCAAAGATAGCTTCACGGTTGGTGATGTTGAGTGGAGTGTCTCAGTTATTTGAGGCTCCATAACTCACACAGTGTTACTTTTACCACACGGGTCAAAGCAGGTCACATATCCAGCCCAGATCTAAGTGATAAGGAAATAGCTCACCTTCTGATGTGATGAGTAGAGATACAAATAATTTGTTGCCGTGTTTAAGATCAACTAAAAATATCCAGTAAAAAGAAGCAGGTTGTAAGAACTTCACTCATTTTTAATAATGTTGTTGTCATACACACACACACACACACACACACATTTTTGGAATGGTAAATGCACAAATTTTAAAAGTGACTGTTTTATGGGTGATAGGATTATAATTATTTTGTGGAATTATTTTTATCAGTGGTTTGTTTGTGATTATCTAAATTTTCAAAACTAATCAATTTTGTCATTAATGTAAGACAGACCTCTCAAAATAGAAATCTTTGTGTTTTTTGTGTATATCCCTAGTCTTCTGCTCTCTTACTTGTGCCCTGAAGGTCATTTTTCTCTTCCCTAGCTTAAAAAGCTTAAAAAAGTTTTGCAAAGGAGGAGATTCAGATAAAATTTATCAATAAGAATAGAGAGAGGAGGTGGCATAGGAGCAACTTGGAATGTAGAGAAAAAGTGGAGGGACTCCATATGGGGAAGGGGAAGGAAGGCTGTCTATCCTCCACCAGGAACACCTAAGCAGCCTTGAAGGTGCCCCTTTCATAAACCTGTGATCTGCAGACATCCCTCCATCCACCATCCAATTACGTGAGATACCTACAAAAACTCAATGAATAGAATATGGTGGAAAGGAGAGAGGTTATACTGCTCCTGACCAAGGAATCAGGAAGTAAAAAGAATTTGCAATTTCCCTGTGAATGGGCAAAAGAAGGGGAAAGAGGACACACTGCTGTTGTTATATTTAAATTTAAAATGAAAACAAAACCTTAAAATACTTAAAAAAAAAGATCCTGGACCGAGCAATGACTTTTAGTAATCATATGAGAAGAAATCATTAGAATAGCTTCATTTTCTTGTTCCAAGTACAATTTCTTTCTCTAGAAGCTTCTGTTGCTCCATAAATCAACATTCATTAGATACAGTTCTTCAACTAGGTGTATCTAACTGGCAAGTTATATTAGTATCTAGTTTCTATTTCCCTGTCTTTAATAGAACACCACAAAAGGGGTTTTGTTAAATACTTTTCAGAAATTAATACACACTTTACTTATAGCCTTCCTTTTCTTAGGCTACTAGACTGACTTATAGAGGATGAGGTTATTTGGCAGAGCTTATTCTTTGTTGCTACGTGGTGTGTTCCAATGATCACCACCTCCTTTTCTAAGTGCTCACAAATTGCTTCCCTAAATCTCTTTAATGATGATCTTGCTAGGGTTGTTGGGGATCATGTTAAGCTCACTGGATAGCACTGACAAAATTATAATTTAATCAGGAGAACCAAAATCACCTACATGAAATAATTGTTAGTACTTAAGGGATCGTCTTAATGTGTAACTATCCGCTTCCTGAAATGTCTTCCCTCCAGCGTTGCCTCTTAAAATGGCCCCCAACACCCACACCAGCTTTAGTTCTAATTCCTCTTCAAAGCCTTCTCTGGTGTCTGGTGTACTAGGCCACATTTAACTCTTATTTTTCGCAATTTTTATTGCACTTACTGTCTGCACTTTGCAACCTAGTATTCAACATATTTTTGTGTTGCCTCAGAAAGTAGGGATACATATCTTCTGTTTTATCTCTGCAAACAAGTTTATTATGTAATACTAGATTCCCATCAATAACTTAGCAAACACTGATTCATTTGGCAGTTAAGAATTATTATTTTTCTTTGTAGTCTACTTTTCTGAAATTGTGTATCACCTTCTGAACTCTAGAATATTCTTTTTTTTCTGACCATTGTGTACTATCTTCCTAGCCTTCCTTGTCCTGTGTCTGCCCTGAACTTAGAATTAGAATTTTGCCTTTCTCTTTATAAATTTATTATTTTTAAAAATATTGATTATTTTATGAGAGTGTACTAATATCTCAACAGAAGATTGAGAAGATGATACCTTTTGAATTTTTAAATCTGATATTCAGAATTTGAAAATTAACAGTTTCTTATTTATTTATATCAGCATTCAGAAATTTAGTGCAAGGGATAACAGTGTATCTTGTTTTTAAGTACTCAAAAGCAATATTCTAAGAAATAACATTATTTGAATTTAAGTAATAGACTATACTTGAAATATCACTTAATGTCTATGTGTGTTTCCTTCCTTTTTATTTAAGACTTTGTTTTTTCTAGAGCAGTGATAGATTCACAGCAAAATTAAGAGAGAAATGTTGACATTTCCCATATATTCCCTTCCCTGCACATGCATAGTCTCCTCATCATCAACATCCTCCACAATATGGTACATTTATTACAATTGATGAAGCTACACAGACATATCATAATCACCCAAAGTTCATTGTTTACATTAGGATTCATTTTTGATGTTGTACATTCTATGGGCTTGCAAAAAGTGTATAATGGCATGTATTCATAATTAATTATAATATCACACAGAGTATTTTCATTGCCCTCAAGATCCTCTGTGTTCTACTTATTCATCCTTTCTTCCTCCAAACTCTTGGACACTACTGATTTCTTATTATCTCCATAGTTTTACCTTTTCTACAATGTTATGTAGTTAGAATCATACAGTATGTAGTCTCTTCAGATTGGATTCTTTTACTTAGTACTATGCAGTTAAGTTTCCTCTGTATCTTTTCATGGCTTTATAGCTTATTTCCTTTTAGTTCTGTGTAATATTCCATTGTTTGAAGGTACCACAGTTTATCTATTCATCTACTGAAGGAAATCTCAGTTGCTTCTAAGTTTTGGCAATTATGAATAAGGCTGCTATCAGTACCCATATGTAGGTTTTTGTGTGAACATGTTTTCAACTCCTTTGGGTAAATACCAAGGAACACCATTATTGAATAATATGGTAAGAATACGTTTAATTTTGTAAGAAAATGCCAAGCTTTCTTTCAAAGTGGATATATCATTTTATATTCCTAATGCAATGAATGAGAGTTCCTGTTGCTTCACATCTTCACCAGCATTTGGTACTATCAGTGCTCCATATGTTGACCATTCTATTAGATGTGTAGTGGTATCTCATTTTTGTTTGTATTTGCATTTCCTTGATGACATGATTAGGAATGTCTTTTCATATATTTATTTGCCATCTGCATAGCTTCTTTGATGAGGTGTTTATTAAGATCTTCGGCCCATTTTAAATTGGGTTGTTGTTTTTGTATTATTGAGTTTTAACAGTTCTTTATATATTTTGGATCACAATTTTCTTAATCAGATTTGTCTTTTGCAAATATTTTCTTCCCTTATGTGGCTTGTCTTTTCATTGTATTAACATTGTATTTCACAGAGAAGTTTTTGTTTTCGTAGAGTTCAGCTTACCAATGATTTGTTTTATGGATTATGCCTTTGGTGTTGTGTCCAATAAGTTAGTGCCATACCCCAGGTCATCTAGGTTGTCTGCTGTTATAGTCTAGGCTTTTTATAGTTTTGAATTTTACACTTAGGTCTGTGATTCACTTTGAGGTAATTTTTATCAACGGTGGAAAGTCTGAGTCTAGATTCATTTTTTTTTTTTTTTTTTGCATGTGGATGTCCAGTTGTAGCATCCTTTGTTGAAATGTCTGTGTTTCTCCGTTATATTGCCTTTATGCCTTTATCAAATATCTATTGATTGTATTTATGTCTATTTCTGGGCTCTCTATTCTGTCTTCTTGACCTCTTTGTCTACTCATTTACCGATACCACACTGTCCTAATTACTGTAACTTTATAGTAAGTCTTGAAGTTGGGTAGTGGCAGTTCTCCAACTTTGTCCTTTTCCTTCAATATTGTGTGGTTATTCTGAGTCTTTTGCCTTTACACAGAAACTGTACTATCAGTTTGTTGATGTCCTCAAAATAACTTGCTGGGATTTTTATTGGGGTTGCACTGAATCTACAGATCAAGTTGGAAATAACTTGTTAATATGTCTGTATTATCTACATCTTGATAATAGGGAGTCTTCCTATGCATGAACATGGAATATTTCTTCAAGTATTCAGTTCTTTGGTTTTGTTCATCAGAGTATTATAGCTTTTCTTTGACATATTTTGCTAAATTTATACATAAGTATTTCATTTTCTTGGGTGCTAATATAAATGGCATTGTATTTTTAGTTTCAAACCCTCTTTAATTTGCAAATGCAAATTAAAACCACAATGAAATATCACCTCACACCTGTTAGAATGGCTATTGTCAAAAAGACAAAAGATAACAGGTGCAGGCAAAGATATGGAGAAAAGGAAACCTTGTAGACTGTTAGTGAGAATGTAAATTAGTACAATCATGTTGGAAAATAGTATGGAGAGTCTTCAAATTACTAAAAAAAAATAAAATTACCATATGATCCTGCAATCCCACTACTGTGTATCTATCCAAAGAATAATAAAATCACTATGTAGAAGAGATGTTTACATTCCCATGTTTATTGCAGCATTCTTCACATTTGCTTTTATATATTAACCCTGTATCCTGCAACCTTGCTATAATTGCTTATTTGTTCCAGGAGTTTTTTTTTTATTATTTTCTACATAGATGATCATGCCATCTGCAAACAAAGACAGTTTTATTTCTGCCTTTCCCTTTTGTACACCTTTTATTGCCTCACTGAATTAGCTAGTACTTCCAGTACAATGTTGAAAAGGAGGTAAAAAGAGGAGACAGTCTTGCCTTGTTCTTGATATTAGTGTGGAAACTTTTATTTTCTCACCATTAAGTATGATGTCGGCTGTATTCTTGTTGTAGATATTATTTTTTTGTGTGTATATATATATATATTTTATTTTATTTATTATTATTATTATACTTTAAGTTCTAGGGTACATGTGCATAACGTGCAGGTTTGCTACATATGTATACTTGTGCCATGTTGGTGTGCTGTACCCATCAACTCGTCAGCACCCATCAACTCGTCATTTACATCAGGTATAACTCCCAATGCAATCCCTCCCCCCACCCCCCTCCCCATGATAGGCCCTGGTGTGTGATGTTCCCCTTCCCGAGTCCAAGTGATCTCATTGTTCAGTTCCCACCTATGAGTGAGAACATGCGGTGTTTGGTTTTCTGTTCTTGTGATAGTTTGCTAAGAATGATGGTTTCCAGCTGCATCCATGTCACTACAAAGGACACAAACTCATCCTTTTTATCATCCATGGTGTATATGTGCCACATTTTCTTAATCCAGTCTGTCACTGTAGATATTCTTAAGAAAATTCCCCTCTATTCCTAGTTTGCTGAGAGGTTTCATCATGAACAGGCGTTGCATTTCTCAAATGCTTTCTCTGCATCTATAGATATGATCATGTGATTTTCTTTTTTAGCCTGTCGACATGGTAAATTATATAATTGGGTTTTAAATGTTGAGTGAGCCTTGCATACTTGGTATAAATCTCAGTTGGTTGCAGTGTATAATTTCTTTATAAAATGTTGGATTCAATTTGCTAATATTTTGCTGATTATTTTTGCATCTATGTTTGTAAGAGGTATTGGTCTGTAGTTCTCTTTGTTTTAATTTTAATTTTAGGTTTGGAAGTACATGTGAAGGTTTGTTACATAAATAAACATATGTCATGGGGGCTTGCTGGACATATTATCACATCACCCAGGTATTAAGACCAGTACCCAATCGTTATCTTTTCTGCTCCTCTGCCTCCTCCCACCTTCCATCCTCAAGTAGACCCCATTGTCTGTTGTTTCCTTCTTTGTGTTCATAAGATCTTATCATTTAGCTCCCTCTTATAAATGAGAACATACAGTGTTTGGTTTTCTGCTCCTGAACTAGTTTTCTGAGAATAATGGCTTCCAACTCCATCCATGTCCCTGCAAAGGATATGATCTCATTTCTTTCTATGGCTGCATAGTATTCCATGGTGTATATGTACCACATTTTCTTTATCCACTCTATCATTGATGGACATTTAGGTGGATTCCCTGACTTTGCTATTGTAAATAGTGCTGCAGTGAACATACACGTGCATTATAATAGAATGATTGCTATTCCTTTGGGAGTATACCCAGTAATGGGATTGCTGGATCAAGTGGTATTTCTGCCTCTAGGTCTTTGAGGAATCGCCACACTGTCTTCCACAATGGCTGAATTAATTTACACTCCCACCAACGGTGTGTAAGGGTTACTTTTTCTCCACAACCTTGCCAGGATCTGTTGTTTTTTGACTTTTTAATAATAACCATTCTGATTGGCATGAGATGGTATCTCATTGTGGTTTTGATTTGTAGTTCTCTAATGATCAGTGACGCTGAGCTTTTTTTCATGTGTTTGTTGACCACATGTATGTCTTCTTTTTAGAAGTGTTTATGTCCTGTGTCCATTTTTCAATGGGGTTGTTTGTTTTTCTCTTGCAAATTTATTTAAGTTCCTTAGAGATTCTGGATATTAGATCTTTGTCAGATGCATAGTTTGCAAATATTTTCTCACATTCTGTAGGTTGTCTGATTACTCTGTCGATAGTTTCTTTCGCTGTGGAGAGGCTCTTAAGTTTAATTAGATCCCATTTGTCAATTTCTGCTTTTGTTGTGATTGCTTTTGGTGTCTTTGTCATGAAATCTTCACTCGTTCCTATGTCCAGGATGGTATTGCCTATGTTGCCTTCCAGGGTTTTTATGGACTGCAGCAGCACCATCTCTGCTCACTGCAGCCTTTGCCTCCTGGGTTCAAGTGATTCTTGTGCCTCAGCCTCCCGAGTAGTTGGGACTACAGGTGTGCACCATCACATCCAGCTAATTTTTTTTTGTATTTTTAGTAGAGACAGGGTTTTGCCATGTTGGCCAGGCTGGTCTTGATCTCCTGGCCTCAAGCAATTCACTCACCTCAGCCTCCCAAAGTGCTGGAATTACAGGCATGAGCCACCACTCACATCCTTAATCCATCTTGAGTTGATTTTTGTATATGGTGTAAAGAAGGGGTCCAGCTTCAATCTTCGGCAAATGGCTAGTCACTTATCCCAATGCTTATTTATTGAATAAGGAGTCTTTTCCCCATTGCATGTTTTTGTCAACTTTGTCAAAGATAAGATGGTCATAAATGTGTGGCCTTACCTGTGAGCTTTCTAGTCTAGTCCATTGGTCTATGTACCTGTTTTTGTAGTAGTACCATGCTGTTTTGGTCACTGTAGCCTTGTAGTACAGTTTGAATGTGGGTAATATGATTCCTCCAGCTTTATTCTTTTTGCTTAGGATTTCCTTGGCTATTTGAGCTCTTTTTTTGGTTCCATATACATTTTTAAATAATATTTTCTAGTTCTGTGAAGAATGTCATTGTAGTTGGATAGGAACAACACTGAATCTGTGAATTGCTTGGGGGCAGTATAGTCATTTTAAGGATATTGATTATTCTTATTAATGAGCATAGAATATTTTTTTCATTTATTCGTGTCTTCTCTGATTTCTTTCAGCATTGTTTTGTAATTCTTACTGTAAAGCTCTTTTACCTTCCTGGTCACCTGTATTCCTAGGTATTTTATTTTTTTCATGGCAATTGTGAATGGGATTACCTTTGTGATTTGGCTCTTGGTTTGGTTGTTGTTGATATTAGGAATGCAAGTGATTTTTGTACATTGATTTTGTATCCTGCAACTTTGCTGAAGTTGTTTATCAGCTGAAGGAGCTTCTGGGCTAAGACTATGGGATTTTCTAGATATAGAATCATGTCATCTGTCAACAGAGATAGTTTGACTTTCTGTCTTCCAATTTGGATGCCCTTCATTTATTTCTCTTGCCTATTTGCTCTGGCTAGGACTTCCAATACTATGTTGAATAGAAGGGGTGAGAGAGGGCATCCTTGTCTTGTGCCAGTTTTCAAGGGGAATACTTCCAGCTTTTGCCCACTCAGTATAATGTTGGCTGTGGGTTTGTCATATGTGGTTCTTATTGTTTTGAGGTATATTTCTTCAATACCTTATTTATTGAGAGTTTTATTTTAACATGAAGCGATATTGAATTTTATCAAAAGCTTTTTCTGCATCTATTGAAATAATCGTGTGATTTTTGTCCGTAGTTCTGTTTATGTGATGAATCACCTTTATTGATTTGTATATGCTGAACCAACCTTGCATCTGGGGATGAAGCCTACTTGATCATGGTGGATTAGCTTTTTGATGTGCTGCTGGATTTGGTTTGCAAGTATTTTGTTGAGGATTTTTGCATTGATGTTCATCAAAGATATTGGCCTGAAGTTTTATTTTTTTATTGTATATGCACTAGGTTTTGGTATCAAGGTGATACTGGCCTCATACAATCAGTTGAGGAGGAACTCCCTCCTCCTCAATTTTTGTGGAATATTTTAGGAGAAATGGTACCAGCACTTCTTTGTGTCTGATAGAATTTGGCTATAAATCCATCAGGTCCTGGACTTTTCTTGATTGGTAGGATATTTATTACTGATTCACTTTTGGAGTTCATTATTGGTCTGTTCAGGGAATCGGTTTATTTCTGAGTCAGTCTTGGGAGGGTGTATGTGTCCAGGAATTTATCCATCTTCTCTAGGTTTTCTAGTTTGTGTGCATAGGATTGTTCATAGTGATTTCTGATGGTTGTTTTTATTTCTGTGGGGTCAGCAGCAAGATTCCTTTCATTTCTAATGTGTTTATTTATATCATCTCTGTTTTCTTCTTAATTAGTCTAGCTAATTAGTCTAGCTAGTTGCTTATCTATTTTATTAATTTCTTCAAAAAACAAACTCCTGGATTCATTGATCTCCTGAATGTTTTTTCATGTCTCAATTTCTTTAGTTCAGGTCTGATTTTTGTTATTTCTCATCTTCTGCTAGCTTCGGAGTTTATTTGTTCTTTCTTCTCTAATTCTTTCAGTTGCGAGGTTAGCTTGTTAATTTGAGATCTTTCTACCTTTTTGATGTAGGCATTTAGCACTATGAATGTCCCTCTTAACACTCCCTTAGATTTTGATAGTTTGCATATTTTTTCTCATTATTTTCAAAGAATTTATTGATTTCTACCTTAATTTCATTTAGAGGTATGTTGTTAATTTCCATGTAATTGTATGGTTTTGAGCTACTTTCATTGAGACTTTTATTTTTATTGCACTGTGGTCTAAGAAGGTGTTTGGTATGATTTTGGTTGTTTCACATTTGTTGAGGATTGTTTTATGTCAAATTATGTAGTTGATTTTAGAGTATGTGCCATGTGGTGATGAGAAGAATATATATTCGGTTGGTTTTGGGTGAGGACTTCTGTAAAGGTCTGTCAGATCCATTTGGTCCAATGCCGAGTTTAGGTCCTGAATATCTTTGTTAATTTTCTGTCCCAATGATCTGTCTAATACTGTCAGTGGAGTGTTGAAGTCTCCCACTATTATTGTGTGAGAGCCTATGTCTCTTTGTAGGTCTCTAAGAACTTGCTTTATGAATCTGGGTGCTCCTGTGTTGGGTTCATACATGTTTAGGATACTTAGATTTTCTTGTTGAATTGAACCCTTTACCATTATTTAATGCACCTTCCTTGTCGTTTTTTGATCTTTGTTAGTTTGAAATCTGTTTTGTCTGAAATTAGGACTGCAACTCTTGCTTTTCTCTGTCTTCCATTTGCTTGGTAGATTTTTCTTCATCCCTTTATTTTGAGTATATAGGTGTCATCACGTGTAAGATGGGCCCTTTAAAGACATCATACCATTGGGTCTTGCTTTTTTTATCCAGCTTGCCACTCTGTGCCTTTCAAGTGGAGCATTTAGCCCACTTACATTCAAGGTTAGTATTGATATGCATGGATTTGATCCCGTCATTGTGCTGATAGCTGGTTATTATGTTAGCTTGTTTGTGTGGTTGCTTTATAGTGACACTGGTCTGGGTTTTTAAGTGTGTTTTTGTATTAGCTGGTAGCAGTCTTTCCTTTCTGTATTTAGTGCTTCTTTCAAGATCTCTTTTCAGGCATATCTGGTGGTAATGAAGACCCTCAACATTTGCTTATCTTTAAAGGATCATATTCCTCCTTAATTTAGGAAGCTTAGTTTGGCTGTGTATGAAATTATTGGTTGAAGATTTTTTTTCTTTTCTTTTTTCTTTTCCGGGACGTAGTGCCACTCTGTCACCCAGGCTGGAGTGCAATGGCCCAATCTCAGCTCACTGCAACCTCCACCTCCTGGGTTTAAGCAATTCTCCTGCCTCAGCCTCCTGAGTAGCTGGGACTACAGGCATGCACCACCACGTCCAGCGAATTTTCTTTCTTTTTTTTTTTTTTAGTAGAGACAGGCGTTTCACCATGTTGGCCAGGCTGGTCTTAAACTCCAAACCTCGCGATCTGC
The DNA here is from genome assembly GCF_037993035.2 of Macaca fascicularis. Taxonomy (NCBI): domain Eukaryota; kingdom Metazoa; phylum Chordata; class Mammalia; order Primates; family Cercopithecidae; genus Macaca; species Macaca fascicularis. The sequence goes on from NC_088381.1 coordinate 113,682,592, forward strand.
CTGCTTCAGCCTCCCAAAGTGCTGGGATTACAGGCATGAGCCACCTTGCCCAGCCCATTTTTTTTTTCTTTAAGAATGTTGAATATAGACCCTCAATCTCTTCTTGTAGTGTTTCAGCTGACAAGTCTGCTGTTAGCCTGATGAGGATCTCTTTGTGGGTGGCCTTCCCTTTCTCTCTATCTGCCTTTAACATTTTTTCTTTCATTTTAACCTTGAAAAATCTGATGATTATGTGTCTTGGGGATGATCTTCTTATGTCGAATCTTGCAGGAGTTCTCTGTATTCCTTGAATTTGACTGTTGGCCTCTCTAGCAAGGATGGGGAAGTTTTCATGGATGATATTCTGAAATACATTTTCCAAGTGGTTTGTTTTCTCCCTGTCCCTTTCAGGAATGCCAATGATTCATAGATTCAGCCTCTTTATATAATCCAATACTTCTCAGAGGTTTGTTCATTCCTTTTTATTCTTTTGTCTTTATTTTTCTGCTTTTTTTCAGAGAACCAGTCTTCAAGTTCTGAGATTCTTTCTTCAACTTGGTTTATTCTGTTGTTAATACTTGTGATTGCATTGTGAAATTCTTGTGTGTTATTCAACTCCGTCAGACCTATTAGATTCTTGTTTTATATTGGTTATTTTGCCTTTCAGGCAGTTTATATTGAGTTGCCAGGCAGAAACTCTTGTTCTCTTTCCTACTTTTCCCCAAATAAACAGTGTTTCTCTTTGTTCCGAGCCACCCAAAGCTGGGGGTTGAGTGAGACAAGTACCCCTGTGACCCACCACTGTGACTGTGCTGGGTGAGACTAGAAGCCAGCACAGCACTAAGTCTTGCCTAAGGCCTATTGTAACCATTCCCTGGCTACTGCTTATGTTCGCTCACTGCCCTGGGGCTCTACCTACAATCAGCAGGCGGCAAAGCCAACCAGACCTGTGTGCTTCCCTTCAGGGCGGTGAGGTCCCTCAGGCCCAGGTGGGTCCAGAGGGAGTACAGTAAAAAATCTTAGGAGTCTACCTGGTGTTCTGTTTTACTGCGGCTGAACTGACACTCAAACCACAAGACACAGTCCTCCTTACTCTTCCCTCCCTTTTCCAAAGGCAGAGAAGCCTCAGCCTGTTGCTACTGCCACCCCAGACCACAGGAGTACTGTCAGCCTATTAGCCAATGTTTCTTTAAGGCCCAAGGGCTCTTAAGTGAGCTCGTCAAGAAAGTTATCTGGCCCAGGACTCACCCTTCAGGGCAGTGGGCTCCCTTCTGACCCAAGGCAGGTCTAGAAATGCCATCCAAGAGTCAAGTCCTACAATCAGGCACCCTAAGAGCCCTCTTGGTGCTCTGCCATGCTGGTACCTAAGGTGCAAGACAAAATGCCCTATACTTTTCTCAAGCAGAAGGAGTTTTGTCTTGTAGTTATCACCACTGGTAATGCGCTGAGTCTCTCTCACCTGAAGCCCACAAGTCTCAGAGGCTCATCTGAGGCCCTCAATGTAGTACCTGGGTATCATTGCTGGTTATTCAGGGTTCAAAGGCTCTTCAGTTGGCAGCTGATGAATGCTACCAGGACTGCATCCTTTCCTTCTTGGCATCTCAGTCGCATGTACCGCAAGTCTACTGTCTCTGAGTCTGGTCCTGCCTTAGGATTTGCCTAAGAGTTGTGGTCCTTGTGATCTAAACTGCACTTCAAGTTTACTTAGAGACTGTGAGCATTTTGGTCCTCAGTGGCAAGGTTTGTGGGCACTCAAGTTTGGACTGCTGGGACTGGCAATTCCCCTCTGGCTAGTGCTGGTTTAAATGCTGCCCCTGTAGGGGGGCATCAGCTGAGTTTGGTCTGGCTTTCCTTTCTACTCTAGCATAGCAGCACTGAGTTAAATGCCCCACAATTGCTGTGTTCTTCCTCCCCCAGTGCCTAGAGATGCTCTCCGCACCACACTGTGGAGGAGTAGCATCGGCGATTCAGGACTTTAAAAAAAAAAAAAAAAATCTCTTCAGTGCTTCTTTCAGTGATATGAAGTTAAAACCAGTTACTATGAGAGCTTACTTTACTTTTGTTTTTTATGAAGGTGTTTTTTCTGTGTAGTTTTGTTGGTGTCCTTGTGATTGGTGTATGATCGGTGAGTCTTCTATTCAGCCATCTTGCTCCACCTTCTACATTCATAAAATTTGTAAAGCTCACCAAGGTATTAAGCCTAGTATCCATTACTTTTTTTCCTGATCCTCTCCCTCCTCCTACCCTCCACTCTTTAATAGACGCCAGTGTGTGTTGTTTCTCTCTCTGTGTTCATGTGTTCTCATCTTTTAGCTCCCTCTTGTGACAACAAGTGGTATTTGGTTTTCTGTTCTTGTGTTAGTTAGCTAAGGATTATGGCCTCCAGCTCCATCCATGCCCCTGAGAAGGACATGATCTTGTTCTTTTTTATGGCTGCATAGTATTCTCTGATGTATATGTACAACATTTTCTTTATTCAGTTTAATACCTGGGTGGTGGAATAATCTGTACAACAAATCCCCATGACACAAGTTTACCTATGTAACATACCTGCACATGTATCCCTGAACTCAAAATAAAAGTTAAAAAAATTGCATAGATAAAAATCAGTGTAATTGAGATATCCATCATCTAAATATTTGTCTTTTTTTCTGCTAGAACCATTCAAATTATTCTCCTCTAGGTATTTAAAAAAATACTATAGATTATTGTGAACTATAGTCACCCTACGAATTGATGAAACACTAGATCTTATTTCTTCCATCAAACTGTGTGCTTGTATCCATTAATCAATCTTTCTTTGCTCCTCCCTCACCCCTGTACTTTCTGGCCTCTATAACCACCAATCTACTCTCTATCTTCATGAGATCCACATTTTGAGTTCCCACACATAAGTGAGAATATGCAATATTTGTCTTTCTGTGCCTGGCTTATTTAGATGAATATAATGACCTCCAGTTCCATTCATATTACTGGAAATGAAAAGATTTTTTTTATAGCTGAGTGGTATTCCATAGCGTATACCACATTTTCTTTATCTGATCATTGGCAGAAGTTTAAGCGCCAGCGAAAAATTCAGCATCCACATAAAATGACACTAGGCCCATTGGAAGAGGGCAAGCCAGGATCAGGCTTCTGCAGTTCCTTGGGAAATCTGGCATTCCTTTCATTTATCATTAATTTCCAGCAGCCCCACATGCTTACAAAGATTCCTGTTACCATGTTGCTTGGGCTTGAGAAGGGCACTATGGCCCTAACTAGTATGTTAAAATATTATAATACTTTTAATTTTTATGAAGATGAAACTACCTTGAAGCCATGTAAGTTAAAGTTTCCAATATTTTATTTTAAAATATATATTCAAAAAAATAGGATGTTGCCTACGTTTTATTCTTGGACCATAGATTTTATCTGTATTACGAATGACAACCATGCACTTTTCTAGAGAAAACTTTTAAATCGGTGCAATATTATCATATGGTTCTGTATAAGATTTTAAATTTGCTGATGTCTTATGAATCTAGTGACTCTAACAATGATTAACATGACTGGTTAACATGACTTTTACCTTCCTATAAAATTATGTGTTGTAACATGTATTCACTCACTTATGCTGAGAGATTCATTTTGTAGAAATGTCGTTCTGTTTAAAAATCTTGCTAATATGATGTATATTTCTAAAGGAAACATATAATGGGTTGCCTGAGAAGAGTGCAGATGGTCCAGCATTGCACAGAGATGTAAACTCGGGTATGATGCCTAATGGTGCTTACTAGGATAACAGTGTGGTAGGAGTGAATGAAAGATTGCTCTCAGTCTGAATCCTTCACATTTAGGCAAATTCTAGGAACTCAGACTTTTAGGCTTGTCCACAAGTTGGGAAGATGGAGTACATCTGGAAACTCAACTAAGCTTCAGTTTCCCTGTTGCATTTACGCTGTCCCCAGGTTACCTAGAGGCCAGAAAATGTGGAGATGGAGATACTGAGGAGTATGATGACCTGGTCCAAGAATGATCACTATCAACTTTTCTACCTTCACATGTAGGTTAAAATTCTGTAACCCTGACAAAACTCAACTCTTGAGGAAATCTGAAGAAAATAAAAATTCTGAACCTAGATATTTAATAGTTCTGGGGTCTTAGGAATCATATGAAATCTAGGTAATGTAGTAAAATAGCACTAATTAATCATTTATTTATCCATCCATCCATCCATCCATTCATGCATCCATCCCTCCATCCATCCATCCATCCATCCAGTAATTATTCACTGGCTCTTCGAAATACCAGATGTTCTGCTGGGTGTTAGAGTAGACAAGCAGATTAAAGACAAGGTCCTAGGCTTCATGGACTTTGTGGCTTAGGTTAACAATTATTTTTTTCCTTGAGATTTTTAGGTATACAAAACAGGGCTACCTATGCAGTACTGAGGACTACCTTGTTCTTGATCTTTTTCCATGTAGTTCCGTACCTGCTCAATAGTACTTTGGTAGCCAATGTACCAAATGCAACTATACTAGAGTTTGATCATCACTTCTCTTAAAATTTATAATATACTTTTACTGGAGGAAAGTAGGTTTTGAAAATAATTCTTTTAGTTCACGTGCCCTCCTTAATTCTTAACTGTTCATCTACACCATCTACTTTAAGAGTGGGTTTCATAGTTTAGTCAGAGCAGTGGAGGGCATACTTGGTTGTAGGTAGGTATCCTTCCCACTCCCCCTACCCCAAAACAAAAATGTTTGTGAACAAAAAGGAAATGTGAAAAAGCTTTCATAATATTTATCTCTAAAAAAGATAGAATTACATTTGTATTAATAGTGGACTATTAACAAGGTACTGTTGATCTCTGATAGTTGAGAAGGAAAAAGATTTTTAATTTTTTAAAGGAAGCAATCAAGATTTCACCAGTCCTTTTGTGCAGTGGATCTAGGTGGAGAAAACTACGAAGACAGCACAAAATGCACACAAGAAATCATTTTTTATTGATTGTAAAAATAATAATAAAAAGCTAGAGATTGAAGGCAAAACTCAGAGTTTCAATAAATAGACATTTATTAAGTAATGACTGTGGGTAAAGGCACTGTGCTGAGCACTGCAGAGGATACGAAAACAACTGTAATCTTTGGTCACTGACTTTTAGAAAACTGCAGTCATTGAGGGTGGCGATAAGACAAATACATATAACTATAATACACATCATAATACATTAAAGATTTCCATAATGAAAATAGATATAAATGTTTAAAAGTGTTCAGGAAAAAAGAGAGCATCTGGTTGCATATGTGTTTAGGGCTTAGGGGCACTGCTGAAATTAGAGATATGGGATCTGCATTGAGTCTAAAGATGTATGTCATTTAAATCGTAGAGATGGACAGAGGTGCAGAGATGAGAAAGCACAGTTGAGGAAATGACCAGTAATCTTGTATCAGGGAATACAGATCATTAGTTTGGGGGAGAAATGTCTGATAAAGCTAGAAAGACAGGATAGGGAAAGTTACAGATATTTCTTATATATCTTTATCCTCTTATTTTTACACATATATATATATATATAGGCTAACTCCTCTATCTTCTCTTTTTTCTTTGCACTTACAAAAAAATCTGTCTGACAATCATTTTGCTTAATTGTAAGGTCATTTAAATGTATGTTAGTCAATTGTCTATGATGTGTGATCAAAAATCACTGTAATGAAATAGTAGTACTCAGGAGTCTCCAGTGCAACAAGTCTTAGAGGACCAAAAAAGAGAAAAAAGAATAATAGCTAAGCTTTAAATATATGGATGTGAAACCGGGTGGTTTTCTATAGCAACATTTTTCTCCCCAGGCATATAGTTTTGATGTGATGCCTTTTAACTTCTAGTGTATTAAAGAGAAAACTTGAGTTGAAACAGATCAGTAATTAGGTTTTTTTCCAGTCTCTTTACTTTAAGGAAGAAAGTAGGCTACTCTGTATGTCTAGTTAGTTTATTTTTGGCTCACCTTATAGTTGTTCAGCCTTGAGATATTGCATGTTTAGATTAAGCATGCCTTTGGGCAAATTTGATTTTTATCAGAGTATTTTCAAGCCGTGTTGCAGTCACAAAGATAAAGGTATAAGAGCTATTTTCTTATCACCTTTCATAAGATAACGCTAGTGCTTTTGTTAATTTTAGAGGTAAGGTCTTGGATAATGTAATTTTGTTATTGTTATAGCATAGATTAGTTATAATCAAGCACTTGTTAGTTAGAATTGTAAAATTCCATAAATGATTACAACTGTGAAAGCTTGACTTTTACTCTTATGGTTAATAATAAACCTACTTTTAAGTCTGAATCATATTTACTTTAGGTATGAGTTTAATTTATTAATTTTAAAATGATTTTTAAAATGCCAGATTAGATACATTTCCTTTATGATGGAATGAGTTTATTTATTTTCATAGTTCCTGGGTTCAAGTTTGTATAACCTTGCAAAAAGTACTTAACCCCTCTCTTCAGCTTTCTCATTTTATTTTTTGTTTTAGTTTTAAAAATAATAATTTATTTTTATGGATACATAGTAATTATACATATTTTTGGGGTACATATGATATTTTGATACAGGCATGTAATGTATAATGATAAAGTCAAAGTATTGAAGATATTCATCACCTCAAAGATTTATCATTTCTTTGTGTTGGGAACATTTTAAATATTTTCTTCTAGCTACTTTGAAATATACAATAAATTATGTTGACTATAGTCACCATACTGTGCTATCAAACGCTAAAACTAATTTTTTTTTATCTAATTGTATGTTTGTACCCATTAAACAACTTCTCTTCATTCCTCCCCCACTCTTCCCAGCCTCTGATAACTGTTTTTCTTTCTACCTTCATGAGACACACTTTGTAAAAAAAATTATACTTTAAGTTCTAGGGTACATGTGCACAATGCGCAGGTTTGTTACATATGTATACATGTGCCATGTTGGTGTGCTGCACCCATTAACTCGTCATTTACATTAGGTATATCTCCTAATGCTATCCCTCCCCCCTGCCTCCCCACAATAGGACCCGGTGTGTGATGTTCCCCATCCTGTGTCCAAGTGACCTCATTGTTCAATTCCCACCTATGAGTGAGAACATGCAGTATTTGGTTTTCTGTTCTCATGATAGTTTGCTAAGAATGATGGTTTCCAGCTGCATCCATGTCCCTACAAAGGACATGAACTCATCCTTTTTATTCCATGGTGTATATGTGCCACATTTTCTTAATCCAATCTGTCACTGATGGACATTTGGGTTAATTCCAAGTCTTTGCTATTGTGAATAGTGCCGCAATAAACATATGTGTGCATGTGTCTTTATAGCAGCATGACTTATAATCCTTTGGGTATATCCCCAGTAATGGGATGGCTGGGTCAAATGGTATTTCTAGTTCTAGATCCTTGAGGAATCGCCACACTGTTTTCCACAATGGTTGAACTAGTTTACAGTCCCACCAACAGTGTAAAAGTGTTCCTATTTCTCCACATCCTCTCCAGTGCCTGTTGTTTCCTGATTTTTTTAATGATTGCCATTGTAACTGGTGTGAGATGGTATCTCATTGTGGTTTTGATTTGCAGTTCTCTGATGGTGAGTGATGATGAGCATTTTTTCATGTGTCTGTTGGCTGTATGAATGTCTTCTTTTGAGAAGTGCCTGTTCATCACCTTTGCCCACTTTTTGATGTGGTTGATTGTTTTTTTCTTGTAAATTTGATTGAGTTCTTTATAGGTTCTGGGTATTAGCCCTTTGTCAGATGAGTAGATTGCAAAACTTTTCTCCCATTCTCTAGGTTGCCTGTTCACTCTGATGGTAGTTTCTGCTGTGCAGAAGCTCTTTAATTTAATTAGATCCTATTTGTCAATTTTGGCTTTTGTTGCCGTTGCTTTTGGTGTTTTAGTCATGAAGTCCTTGCCCATGCCTATGTCCTGAATGGTATTACCTAGGTTTTCTTCTAGGGTTTTTATGGTTTTAGGTCTAACATTTAAGTCTCTAATCCATCTTGAATCAATTTTCATATAAGGAGTAAGGCAAGGATCCAGTTTCAGCTTTCTACTTATGGCTAGCCAATTTTCCCGCACCATTTATTAAATAGGGAATCCTTTCCCCATTTCTTGTTTTTGTCAGTTTTGTCAAAGATCAGGTGGCTGTAGATGTGTGGTATTATTTCTGAGGACTCTGTTCTGTTCCATTGTCTATATCTCTGTTTTGGTACCAGTACCACGCTGTTTTGGTTACTGTAGGCTTGTAGTATAGTTTGAAGTCAGGTGGTGTGATGCCTCCAGCTTTGTTCTTGTGGTTTAGGATTGTCTTGGCAATGTGGGGTCTTTTTTGGTTCCGTATGAACTTTAAAGCAGTTTTTTCCAATTCTGTGAAGAAAGTCATTGGTAGCTTGATGGGGATGGCATTGAATCTATAAATTATCTTGGGCAGTATGGCCATTTTCACAACATTGATTCTTCCTATCCATGAGCATGGTATGTTCTTCCATTTGTTTGTGTCCTCTTTTATTTCACTGAGCAGTGGTTTGTAGTTCTCCTTGAAGAGGTCCTTTACAACCCTTGTAAGTTGGATTCCTAGGTATTTTATTCTCTTGAAGCGATTGTGAATGGGAGTTCATTCATGATTTGGCTCTTTCTTTGTATGTTACTGGTGTATAAGAATGCTTGCAATTTTTGCACATTGAATTTGTATCCTGAGACTTTACTGAAGTTGCTTATCAGCTTAAGGAGATTTTGGCTGAGACAATGGGGTTTTCTAAATATACAATCATGTCATCTGCAAACAGGGGGACAATTTGACTTCTTCTTTTCCTAACTGAATACCCTTGATTTCTTTCTCTTGCCTGATTGCCCTAGCCAGAACTTCCAACACTATGTTGAATAGGAGTGGTGAGAGAGGGCATCCCTGTCTTGTGCCAGTTTTCAAAGGGAATTTTTCCAGTTTTTGCCATTCAGTATGATATTGGCTGTGGTTTTGTCATAAATAGCTCTTATTATTTTGAGATATGTTCCATCAATACCAAATTTATTGAGCGTTTTTAGCATGAAGGGCTGTTGAATTTTGTCAAAGGCCTTTTCTGCATCTATTGAGATAATCATGTGGTTTTTGTCTTTGGTTCTGTTTATATGCTGGATTACATTTATTGATTTGCGTATGTTGAACCAGCCTTACATCCCAGGGATGAAGCCCACTTGATCATGGTGGATAAGCTTTTTGATGTGCTGCTGGATTTGGTTTGCCAGTATTTTATTGAGGATTTTTGCATCACTGTTCATCAGGGATATTGGTCTAAAATTCTCTTTTTTTGTTATATCTCTGTCAGGCTTTGGTATCAGGATGATATTGGCCTCATAAAATGAGTTAGGGAGGATTCCCTCTTTTTCTTTTGATTGGAACAGTTTCAGAAGGAATGGTACTAACTCCTCCTTGTACCTCTGGTAGAATTCGGTTGTGAATCCATCTGGTCCTGGACTTTTTTTGGTGGGTAGACTATTCTTGATAGCCTTAATTTCAGAGTCTGCTGTTGGTCTATTCAGGGATTCAACTTCTTCCTGGTTTAGTCTTGGGAGAGTATCCAGGAAATTATCAATTTCTTCTAGGTTTTCTAGTTTATTTGTGTAGAGGTGTTAATAGTATTCTCTGATGGTAGTTTGTATTTCTGTGAAGTCATTGGTGATATTCCCTTTATCATTTTTTATTGCATCTATTTGATTCTTCTCTCCTTTCTTCTTTATTAGTCTTGCTAGCAGTCTGTCAATTTTGTTGATATTTTCAAAAAACCAGCTCCTGGATTCATTGATTTTTTGGAGGGTTTTTTTTTTTTGTCTCTATCTCCTTCAGTTCTGCTCTGATCTTAGTTGTTTCTTGCTTTCTGCTAGCTTTTAAATGTGTTTGCTCTTGCTTCTCTAGTTCTTTTCATTGTGATGTTAGGGTGTCAATTTTAGATCTTTCCTACTTTCTCCTTTGGGCGTTTAGTGCTATAAATTTACTGCTTTAAATGTGTCCCAGAGATTCTGGTATGTTGTATCTTTGTTCTTATTGGTTTCAAAGAGCATCTTTATTTCTGCCTTCATTTCGTTATGTACCCAGTAGTCATTCAGGAGCAGGTTGTTCAGTTTCCATGTAGTTTAGCAGTTTTGATAGAGTTTCTTAATCCTGAGCTCTACTTTGATTGCACTGTGGTCTGAGAGACAGTTTGTTATAATTTCTGTTCTTTTACATTTGCTGAGGAGTGCTTTACTTCCAACTATGTGGTCAATTTTGGAATAAGTGTGTTGTGGTGCTGAGAAGAATGTATATTCTGTTGATTTGGGGTGGAGAATTCTGTAGATGTCTATTAGGTCTGCTTAGTGCAGAACTAAGTTCAATTCCTGGATATCCTTGTTAACTTTTTGCCTCGTTGATCTGTCCAATGTTGACAGTGGGGTGTTAAAGTTTCCCATTATTACTGTGTGGGAGTCTAAGTCTCTTTGTAAGTCTCTAAGGACTTGCTTTATGAGTCTGGGTGCTCCTGTATTGGGTGCATATATATTTAGGATAGTTAGCTCTTCCTGATGAATTGATCCCTTTACCATTATGTAATGGCCTTCTTTGTCTCTTTTGATCTTTGATGGCTTAAACTCTGTTTTATCAGAGACTAGGATTGCAACCCCTGCTTTTTTTGTTTTCCATTTGCTTGGTAGATCTTCCTTCATCCCTTTATTTTGAGCCTATGTGTGTCTCTGCATGTGAGATGGGTCTCCTGAATACAGCAAACTGATGGGTCTTGACTCTTTATCCAATTTGCCAGTCTGTGTCTTTTAATTGGATCATTTAGTCCATTTACATTTAAGGTTAATATTGTTATGTGTGAACTTGATTCTGTCATTATGATATTAGCTGGTTATTTTGCTTGCTAGTTGATGCAGTTTCTTCCTATCATCGATGGACTTTACATTTTGATATGTTTTTGCAATGACTGGTACCTGTTGTTCCTTTCCATGTTAGAGATACACTTTTTTAGGTCTCATATATGAGTGAGATCGTGCAATATTTGTCTTTCTCTGCCTAGATTATTTCAGTTAACATATTGTCCTCCAGTCCAATTCATGTTGCTGCAAATGACAGGATTTCATTCTTCTTTATGACTAAGTAGTATTTCATTGGGTAAATATATCACATTTTCTTTATACATTCATCTGTTGATAGACACAGGTTGATTCCATGTCTTGGCTGTTGTGAATAGTGCTGCAATAAACATGGGAGTGCAGGTAGCCCTTTGGTATTTTGATTTCCTTTCCTTTGGAGGAATAACCAGTAGTAGAATTGCTGCATCATATAATAGTTCCATTATTAGTTTTTTTGAGAGACTTCTATACTGCTTCTTGTAATGGCTATACTAATTTGTGTTCCAAACAACAGTGTGTAAGTCTCCTTTTCAGCATCTTTGCAAACATCTGCTATTTTTTGTCGTTTTGATAATAGTCATTTTAACTAGAGTGAAATGATACCACATTGTGCTTTTAATTTTCATTTTCTTGATGATTAGTGCTGTTGAGCATTTAAAAAATATACTTGTTGGTCATTTGTATGTCTTCTTTTGAGAAATGTTTACTCAGACCTTTTGCCCACTTTATAATGGTTTTTTTTTTTTTTGGTGTTTTTATTTTGTTGTTGTTACTGAGTTGTGGGATTCCTTATATATTCTAGATATTAGTCTTTTATCAAATGAATAGTTTGGATATATTTTCTCACATTCTTCAGGTTGTCTCATTGCTCTGTTGATTATATGCTTTGCTGTTCAGAAGCTTTTTAGTTTGATATAGTGCCATTTGTCTATTTTAATTTTTGTTTTCTGTACTTTTGAAGTCATAGTCATAAAATCTTTGCCTGAAGTGTTTCTGCAATGTAATCTTCTAATATTTTTATAGTTTGTAACTTAATTCATTTGTGATTTAAGTATTTAATCCATTCTGAGTTGCTTTTTGTATATGTGGAGAGATAGGCCACATAATCTAGTTCCTTTCTTCTGCATATGAATATCCAGTTTTCCCAGCATTATTTATTCAAGAGGGTCACCCTTACCCAGTATGTTCTTAGAAAGTGTCATAAATCAGTTGACTGTAAATATGTGTATTTATTTCTAAGCCCTCTGTTCTGTTCAATTGGTCTATGTGTCTGTTTTTATGCCAGTACCATGCTGTTTTGCTTACTATTCCATTTTAGTATAATTTGAAGCCAGATAATGTGATGCCTTCAGATTTGTTCGTTTGCTCAGGATTCCTTTGATTATTCAGGGTTTTTTTGTGTGTGTTTCCATATACATATTAGGTTATTTTTCTGTATCTGTAAATTTTGATAGGGATTGCATTGACTCTGTACATTGCTTTGGATAGTATGGACATTTTAACAATATTGATTCTTTCAAGCCATGAATGTGGATATTATGGATATCTTTCTTTTTTTGGTGTTCTCTTCAATTTATTTCATCAATGTTTTATAGTTTTCTTGGGAGCTTTCACTTTTTGGATAAGTTTATTCCTAGGTATTTATTTTGTTTGTATCCATTGTAAATGGAATTACTTTATTGGTTTCTTTTTCAAATTGTTTGCTGTTGGTATATAGAGATGCTACTGATTTTCATATGTTGATTTTCTATCCTGTAGTTTTAATGAATTTGTTCATCAGTTCTAATAAGTTTTTGGTGGAGTCTTTGTTTTTTTATATATAAAATTATTTCATCTGCAAAGAGTAACAATTTGACTTCCTTATTTCCAATTTGGACTTCTTTTATTTTTTTCTTTATCCTGATTGCTGTGGCTAGAATTTCTAGTACTATGTTGAAGAAAAACAGTGAAAATTGGCATCCTTGTCTTGTTCCAGTTCTTAGAGGAAAGGCTTTCAGCTTATTCCCATTCAGTATGATATTAGCCTTGGGTTTGTGATATATGGTCCCTATTATGTTAAGATATGTTCCTTCTATGTCTAATATGTTGAGTTTTTTTTTTTTTTATCATGAATGGATGTGGAATTTTAACAAACACTTTTTTGGCATCCATTGAGGTGGATATGTTTTTTGTCCTTTATTGATGTGATGTATCATTTATTGATTTGTATATGTTGAGTTAGTCTTGTATGCATAGGATAAATCTCCCCTTGATCATGGTATATTATTGTTGAGTAACGTTTGCATATATGTTTGTCAGGGATATTGGCCTGTAGGTTTTTTGTTCATTTATTATTATTATTATTTTTTGTCATGTCTTTGGTTTTGTTTGTTTGTTTGTTTGTTTTTTGTCATGTCTTTGGTTTTGGTATCAGGGTCATGCTGGCCTCTTAGAATGAGTAAGAAAAAATTTCTTTTAATTTTTAGAAGAGTTTCAAAAGAATTGGTGTTAGTTTTTATTTGTAAGCTTGGTAGAATTTAGCAGTTAAAGTCACCTGGTCTTGCGATTTCCTTTGTTGGGAGAATTTGTATTACTGATACTACCTTGTTACTCGTTATTGTTCTGTTTGGGTTTTCTATTTCTTCCTAGTTCAGTCTTGATAGATTGTGTATGTCCAGGAATTTATCTATTTCCTCTAGCTTTTCCAATTTGTTAATGTATAACTGTTCATAATAGTCTCTAATGATCTTTTGTATTTCTGCAATGTGGGTTGTAATTTCTCCCTTTTCATTTTGGATTTTTAAAAAATTGGGTTTCATTTTAGCTAGTGAAGTATCAATTTGTTTATTTTTTCAAAAAATCAACTTTTCATTTTATTGAGCCTTTGTATTTTTTAGACTATTTTGTTTAGTTCTGCTCTCATCTTTATTATTTCTTTTCTTCTACTTTTTGAGGCTGTTTTTTTCATTGCTTTGTAGTTCCTTGAAGTGTATCATTTTGTTGTTTGTTTGAAATTATTCTACTGTTTTTCACATAGGCGTTTTTTGCTATACACTTCCTTTTAGAATTGCTTTTGATGTATCCCATAGATTTTGCATATTGTATTTCCACTTTCATTTCTTTAAAGAAACTTTCTTTCTTTCTTAATTTCTTCATTGACCTTATGCTTATTCAGGAGACTATTATTTAATTTTCCAAACAATGTATGTTTAAAGTTTCCAAAGTTCCTCTTGTTATTGATTTTTAGTTTTAATCCATTGTATTCTGAGAAGATACTTGATATGATTTTAATTTTAAAAAATTTTTCAAGACTTGTATTTTTGGCCTAATATATGGTCTATCATAGAGAATATTGCATGTTCTCATGAGAGGAATGTGTGTCCTTTAGCTGTAGGATGAAATGTTCTTTAAATGTTAGGTGCATTTGTTTAAAGCTCATTTAAATCCAATGTTTCTTCATTGATTCTCCCTCTAGATGATCTGTCTAATGCTGAGAGTGAAGTGCTAAAGTCCCCCAAATTATTGTATTGCAGTCTATTTCTCCCTTTTGATCTAAGAATATTTGCTTGATATATCAGAGTGCTGCGGCATTGTGTGCACATATATTTAGAATTGTTATATCCTTTTGCTAATTGATCCTGTATTTGTAATTTTTATTTTCTACAGTTTTTGACTTAGTCTCTTTTTTTCTGATGTAAGTACAGCTATTTCTGCTCATTTTTGGTTTCCATTTCCGTGAAATATCTTTTTCCATGCCTTGACTTTTAGTCTATATGTGACTTTTAGTCTATATGTGACTTTATAGATAAAATGAGTTTCTTGTGGCAGCATATAGTTGGGTTGTGTTTTCTTATTATTCAGTCAGTCTATGTCTTTTAAATGGGGGAATTTAACCCATTTGCACTAAAGGCTATTACTGATGGGTGAAGACATTCCTGTCATTTTGCTAACTGTGATCTGGTTGTTTCACACATCCTTTGTTCATTTCTTCCTCCCTTATTGTTATCTTTGTAACTTGGTGGTTTCTGTAGTGGTAATGTTTGACTCCTTTCTCGTTCTCATTTTTGTATTTGATGTAACAGTGGGACTTTATTTTTGTGTTTTTTAAATGATATTAGATATTGTTATTTTGTTTTCAGATGTAAGACTCCCTTAAGCATATCTTGTAAAGCCAGTCCAGTGATGATAAATTCCTTCAGTTTTTTATTTTCTAGGAAAGTATTTTATTAAACTTTTTTTTTGCATAAAATGAAATTGTCATTGTTTCTAATCTCAGATTCCAAAATTGATCATCCAGCCTTATTGTCTTCCATTCATTTATATTAATGATCATAAACTGACATGCCAGAAATTTTATTTATTGTACACATTACCAGGATATGATGCTGTTTGTATGCCAGTATACTCTTAAATTTAAAGAACCTCCAAACTAAAAAAAAAATATATAGTTTTGTATAATTTTAATATACTTACTTTGTGTCTTTCATCCCTAAATGAGTGTTTCTCTAATAATATTAGATAATAAAATTTATTAAATTTTATTTTGTCTTATTTTACTCTAATAATATGAGTATGTTTATTACATTTATTTAGTCTCTTTTTCTAGCCCTTGTTATGATACTCAAACAATATTTCCTTTTTCGTACTCTATTTACCAGTTAGATTAGATTTAAAAATATTTAGATTAAATGTGAAATAAGAACCTTACTTGTAATTTCCATTTTTCTTTCTTTGGTTCACTGAAGAAATTATTTCATTATTAAGATGCCACTTCAGCATCATGTTGAAATGGAACATTTTTTATGAATTGTTAATTATAGTTGTTAAGATTGATAATATCTTTAGAAAAAGATGCCTCTGGCCAAATGTTCAGTGTTGGAAATGAGTATTACTGATGCAAATAACATAAATTACACTCAGACTGTCTCCATGAAGGAGGGGTGAACAAGAGTCTCTTGTACATAGATATAACTTGCATTTATATGAAAATTAGTTTTATAGCTAATGTACTTGTCTACACTAAGAAATAGAACTGTCAGTCTACAGTATCCATCGTGGGTGAGGTCAATTGAATATCTTTTGGAAAAAAAGTATAAAAAATAACAGTCCCCTTGGATGAAATGATCTCCTCTTTGACAAAAATAAAATGAAAGTTTATCTGCAAGACAAGCTAAGCCAAGCCAACCTTCTACAATAATCTTGCTTAAAGAATGGAAGCAACTCATTATGATTGACTTTAGGTTTGTTTCTAAGAAAGGAGAAGTGCTCTGGTTTAGTGCAGTTACTAAACTATAAACTCAAAGCTATTTGTAGCCTCTTTCTTTGTTCCTATCCTAAAATTGGAGTGCTTAAAATTTGTAAGGATGACTTAAATTTTAAAATTAAGTGTATGTAGAAATGCTTAAAGATCTAGGCAAATATCCAGTTTGGAGACTGGAATAACATTTTTGTTGGCAGTATTTTCATTCTATTAACACCCTTGGGTGGTTTAATTCCCTAGAGGCCGTCTTAATGATGTGTTTATGGAAAGACTGACAGTCCTGTAACTGATATTGATGGAAAATAACACAGAAGAAACAGCCTTGTTCTGTGTGGCTAAGCTCTGGTAGACAAATAATTTTTAAGTTTCAGGAAATATTAATAATTAGTAGTTATTGCAGATATAGAATACAGATATATATAGCTGTGCATTTTTGAAAGAGCACAATGAAAAAAAATTGAGGGTATATTATTTTCTCCTAATTAATTTGAACTCAAAGGTAACACTCTCTTTTCTCTATCAGCGTTCCGCTGAATACAAAAATTGTTGAGCGGAAGTGCACAAGACCAGCATATGTAACATTTTCCTACTCAGTTGAGAAAATCATGATGCAGAGAGTCAAACAGACCTTTTCTTCTAATTTGTATCCTTTGACTTTTGTCAAATTCTTATTCCTAACAATTTCCAGGGCCTGTGGGATAAAGGCAAATTTAATATTTCTATTTGATACAGATGCTTTTAACCAGAATGTTAATTTCTGATGGAAAGAATCTACTGTATGTATACTTCAGTTCAAATATGTAGTTGAGTTTTAAGACAAAGATTCTAGAAACTTTTGTTTGGACTTAAAAATCTCCATCAGATGGAGTCAGTGAGTTACCAACTGGTATAAACACTTCATAAAATGAATTATCTTTACACTTGTAAATAAGAATGATTAGAAGAATTTATCCAATTAGCACATTCACACAATAGCTATTTTTCTCTACTTCAAATTTGGGAAATACTTTTTTATGAATCGAAAATATGATAAAGAAGTAATGAGATTATTATGAATTCTTCCATTGTCAATGTCATTGTTTACTAAAACAATTTAAGCTGAATTTTTTATCATTTGTTTTCTAATTGATTCCCCTCTGAGATCCCACTCTACATTTTAAAGATTATATTTTATTTTTAATTTCTCATAGTGCCTAGCATAGGCATTGAATATAGGATAACTATGATTGGGGTGAATTAATATGACAGTCATGTTCATCTAAAACTTTTGTTGCACTTTTGATAAGGGAAACATTTAGAGGAGAATGGGCTCAACTTGGATCATCATACCTGGCTATTCTACAAAATTTCCAAGACTTCTATGCATATTCTTATTTGAAATTAACAGTTGAAGGTACTCCATCCTATATTACATGTTGGCTACAATATGGGAGATCACCTAGTATTTGATGTATTATTGTGTTTGGATATGTAACTGCATTCATGCTTCTGGCATATTAGGATAGGGACAAGTCCTGAGAATAGTGTGATAACATATTAAACCACTAAAAGCCTATTTTTGTTGTTTGTTGACTTGGAAATTGCAGTTAAAATGACTTACATGCAGTTGGATAATTATCCTGTTAGTATTCTGTTTACTTGCATGTGGGTAGCATAGATCTCTTACATATTATAACAATTTTCAATGTGGAATGTGAGAAGACCAAGCACTAGTACTTTAAACAAAGATAGGACTCAATGTCTGGGCACTTACTACATTCAGTGTGGCAAATACCATGTTTTCTTTATCCTATCTGAATTTGACATATCTTCCAGGTCACTGTAAGGAGTGTTTTCATGGTACTTTCTCTCTTTGTTTTTTCTCAGTAGTTTAGGAAGTTTGGCTTAAAAATAATAAACAGACAAATCATTTAATTAATTAAAATATGGGGAAAGATACTTTTTCAATTTTAACTCCAATGATTGCTAAATCAATAACAAAGCACAGAAATTAGAGAAGAGAGTTGTTTAGTTTCATGAAACCACTTCTTCTTGAATAGGAAGAGTCCTGTAAATATGGTAATTGGTGTTTAAGGTTTTTGTTTTTGTTTTTGAAATGAATGTAACTTTTAAATATATATTTTGCTTCTTTATTTTAATACAACCACTTTGCTGGGGAGACTGAAAATTGTAATAACCCCAAAAAGAGATTTGTAAAGAAAAACTTGTCACAGACAATAGTCAGCCAGTTGAATTCTGTTCCCTTTGCACAGAATTAGTACGGTGGGAAGAACAGGGTTATATCTGTTTTGTCTTTCATATAAAAATACTTTGTTTCTTCAAGCATCATGGATCTCAATGGGATTTGGTTTTTGCATATACGCAGATAAATTATAATGCCTGCTGTACACAGCTTGCTCAGGCTTCCTCAGCCTTACAGCCAGCAATAAATGCCTTGTGGCCAGATATAAATGCAGTCCATGAACTAGAAAAATACAAACCACTTAATGGCACAAGCTTACAGATGGTGTTCAAGTTTCATTCAGTCTCTGGTATCTGAAAGTCTCGTATGACTTTCCTATTTCCTTTTGCTTCAGGACATTGAAGTGAGTAACTCAGAGACAAGATATGCATATTTATGTATGTTTTATAAGAACAACTAACCTTGAAAAAATGCACAATAACTTGGAGAGGGCTGAATTATGCTTACTTTTCAAATTCCTAATAGTCCTTTATTTTCAGAGCAGTGATTTAAAGTCCTTGTGAGTGAAGAGCTTTTGAAAGAGGCATTTATTAATGTACTCAATGTATTTATTTATGACCAAATATATTTTAAAAACAGTGTGTGTCCTAGATTTGGAAAATTTTGTTAGGCCTTTTTTTAGTGTCATTTTACTTGCTTTGGAAAACTTATATTCTCAGAAAGTATTTTAATTTTGACTGGAGAAAAAGATAGAAAAAGGAAATATACTAAAATATTTTTAGTATACAGATGTTTATTCAGAATTACCTTTACCAGACATCTGATAGTATTTCTGTAAATCATACATGCAGTGATAATGGATGTTTATAATGATGAGTTTTAGTTATTGCTACATATTGAAGAGCTCTGAATAATTAAAGAGACATTATGATTAGATTATCTTTAGTGTTAAGTGTTTAACATTTTATCTCCTTTTAGGGTACAATGCTTTATTCATAGAGATGACTTTCAAATTGTCTTGTGCCTGGGAAAGCTGGGCAAGGCTGGTTAAACATCCTTTATGCATTGGTCTTCTCATGTGTCTGTCTCTTAACTCTTTCTGCACAATTTTGGAAAGATAATGATGCTAAAATATACTTTCATTTGTGCCACACTTATGATCCTGCCATTTACTCCTTTGTCCATCCATTCTCCCTTTTTAATTTCTTTCCTGGTTGACATCTGAAGTTTGAGATGGTGTTCAATGAATGAAAGAGGAGAGTATCTGGAGGAAAAAACCTGAGATGGAAAAGTGAAAACAAAACAATTAAAGATAAATTTTGGTTATTGGATACTCAGGACAAATTATTTACATTTTAGTTAATTTGCATCATGCTACAAATTGGAGGTATTGTTTTACGATCTTGGAGATGTTTTTATTACTTAGAGTGATGACCTGGTGCTGATTTCCTTTGTTAGAAATTATGATTTAGTTTGCTGACTTGGAAACCAATGTGTAACACTTCTGCTAATATTTTCTAGAACACTTTTGTTTTGATGATCCAATTAACATGTATCTCCAATATTATTGACATTTTAATTTTTCATTATGCACAATTATATATGATATCTAGAAAATATAAGATAGCCTGAGAAATTATGCTCTGGAACTTGGCTGGGAAGGATCATTTCACTCTTAGGCCTCCATGTGGCTGTACTCCAAAGACAGTACAATATATTGTGAATAGAGATATGAATTGGACAAGACAAAATTATAAAGTTGGAGAAATTAATCATTCTCACCACCATTCACTTTCCTATATGGTGTTTCACTTTCTGTCCTCCTTGTAGCATCTTGTTATCTCAGGCAGTTTTTTGCTTTTCACCTTTACCCCACTGGGGCCTGATCTCCCAAAGAAGAAAAGTTAAATGTCATTGAATCTTACTATATGTCAACACTGCTTACATTGTAAACCATATTTATTGCAAAATAAAGGACAGATACAGAAATTCACCCAAGTCAAATGTATGGCTTGATGAATTACTATATGGTAAATATCACCCGTGCCAAGAATAATAACTTTTCTAGTCACGTGAGAAGCCCCTTTAATTTGCCTCTTCCCAATTGTAACTCCCTCCCTCCTGCCATTATCCTAGATTTTATGGTAATGACTTCTTTGTATAGTCCTTTTTCCAATTTTATTACTCAAATATAGACATTGTAGTCTACATTTAAAAAATTTTGACATGTCTTGTAAGTCTTTTAAAATGAATGTCTTTCTCTTCCATCCTTTTCATTTCTCTATCATGTCTATTGAAGAACTAGAAAATTCAATAGGTGGAATTTCCCACAGTTGTGGAGTTCAAAGATGCCATCCTTGTGCAGTTCAACATGTTTCTTTCTTGTGGGTATTTCTCGCACATCCAAAACAGCAGTTGATCTGACTTAGGCTTGATCACTTTGACAAGACCATGCATAGTATTTGGGATGATTTAGATACATGATGTGTAGTTTTCTCCCTTTTTGTGACTTTAGCAGCCATTGATATTTAATGGAATTAATTGGCATTTGTAAATGATGTTTTCTAATTGTGGCATTTATTTTTAATTTATAAATTAGAATATCTTTTATAAAAAGACATTTCCCTCATCTCCTATTTGATTACCTAGAAGTGCAGTTCAAGTAGGAAAAGTTGGACACATGATTTATTCTTTTCCTTTATTTACTAGTTTTTAAGATAACAACTTAGTGGCATACCACCAAAAGGAGATCATTTTTAAAAATATTATTAATTTATAAATGTAAATATCCTTAATATATTTCAATTTATTGCAGTTTGTATCATTGTTGAAGCTCACCTACTATATGATTAACTTTTATTTAATTTTTATGTGACAGGATAGTTTTGATTATCTAGCTAGGGATGTCTTCTTGAGTAACCGAGTTTTATAAAAATAAATTTTTTTTTTGTCTTCTATTTCCTCCTGCAGACTGTAGGTGGCTTTATTCTATTGTTATAACATGAGAAAATGGTCATTGTAAAATAAATCTGAAAATATAAAAAATCATTAAAAAGGAAAATAAAAGTAAGTTATATTCTCATCACCCAACATAATCACTATAACACTTTGGTAAATACCCTTCCAGAATTTTATACATATAGAAATAAACTTTTACTTTTTTGTTTGTTTTATCTTATTATTTATTTATTTACATTTTTAAGTTATAAATACCCAAGTTATACACATTTATAGGTACATGTGATATTTTGATACAAGCATACAATATGTAATGATCAAATCAGGATAATTGGAATATCCATCCCCTCAAGCATTAAACATTTCTTTATGTTAGGAGCATTCCAATTCCGCTCTGGTAGTTATTTTGAAATATACAATACATTATTGTTAACTATAGTAGCCCTATTGTGCTGCTATGCACTAAATTTTATTTCTTATAACTGCATTTTGTGCCCATTAACCCTCTGCTCTTCCCCTCAATCTCCTCATCTCCCCACCTTCACGGCCTCTGGTAACCATCATTCTACTCTCTTGCCATGAGTTCAAATTTTTAGGCTCCCACATATGAATTCAATTCATCTTGTTGCAAGACAAGTACACAGGACTACTTTTTCATAGCTCTATGATATTTTATTGTGTATATGTACCACTTTTTTTTTATCCATTCACCTGTTGATGGACACCTGTTTTTATCCTGGCTATTATGAATAGTGCTGCAGTGAACATGGGAGTATAGATGTCTCAGTATACTGATTTCCTTTCATTTGGATATATAGCCAGCAATGGGATTGCTCGATTGTATGATAGTTCTATTTTTTATTTCTTGAGGAACCTCCATACTGTTCTTCCTAGTAGCTCTACTAATTTACATTCCCACGAACAATGTACAATGGTTCTTCTTTCCCCACAGCCTCACCACGATTTGTTATTGCCTGTCTTTTTGATAAAAGCCATTTTAATTGGGGTGAGATGATATACATGTTTTGTATTTCTCTGGTGATTTGTGATGTTGAGCATTTTAAAAATTAATTATTGGGCATTTGTATGTGTTCTTTCAATAAATCTCTATTCAGATCTATTACCAATTCTTAAATTGGATTATTTGTTTTCTTTTCCTTTTGAGTTGTTCATCTTACATATTCTGGTTATTAATTCTTCATCAGATGAGTAGTTTGCAAACATTTTCTCCCTTTCTGTGGGTTATCTCTTGACTTTATTGATTAGTTCCTTTGCTGTGCAGAAGACTTTTAGCTTGATATGATTCCATTTGCCTATTTTTGCCTTGGTTGCCTGTGCATTTGAGGTCCTACTCAAGAAATCTTTGCCCAGAACAATGTCCTGAAATGTTTCCCCAATATTTTCTTCTAGTAGTTTCATAGGTTAAAGTCTTAGATATAAGTCTTTAATTCATTTTTATTTTAATTTTGTATATGGTGAGAAATGAGTCCAGTGGATATCAAAATTTCCCAGCACTACCTATTGAAGACTGTCCTTTCCCTATTGTATGTTCTTGGCACTTTTGTTGAAGATGAGTTTGCTGTAAATGCATAGATTGGTATCTGGGTTCTTCATTCTGTTTCATTGGCCTGTGTGTCTTTTTTTATGCCAGTATCATACTGTTTTGGTCATTATAGCTTTGTAGTATAATTTGAAGTCAGATAATGTGATACTTCTAGATTTTTTTCCCTCAGGATTGCTTTGGCTATTCAAAGGTTTTTTTTTTTTTTTTTTTTTTTTTTTTTTTTTTTTTGTAGTTCCATACAAATTTTAGGATATTATCTTCTTTCTGTAAAGAATGGCACTGGAATATTGATAGGAATTGTATTGAACCTGCAGATTACTTTGAATAGTAGTAATATTTTAACAATATTTATTCTTCCAATCCATAAACGTGGCGTATCTTTCAATTTGTTTGTGAACTCTTCAATTTCTTGCATGAATGTTCTATAGTTTTCATTGTCGAGATCTTTCACTTCATTGGTTAAGTTTATTTGTAAGTATTTTAATTTAATTTTTAATCTATTGTAAATAGGATTACTTTCTTGGTTTCCTTTTCAGATTCTTTCCTGTTGACATACAGAAATGCTACTGATTTTTCTGTGTTCATTTTGAATCTTTCAGCTTTACTAAGTTTATCACTTTTAATAGTTTTTTGGTGGTTTTTAGTTTTTCTAATTATAAGATTATATTATATTTTCTGCAAACGGGTAATTTCACTTCTTCATTTCCAGTTTAGATGCCCTTTATTTATGTCTTTAGCCTCATTGCTCTGGCTAGAATTTCCCATACTATGTTGAATAAAAGTGGTGAAAGAGGAAATCCTTGACTTGTTCTAGATCGTAGAGAAATAGCTTCCAATTTTTCTTCATTGAGTATGACAGTAGCCATGTGTTTGCCACATATGACTCTTATTGTGTTAAGGTATGTTCCTTCTATAGGCAGTTTTTGGGTGTTTTTATCATGCAGGAATGTTGAATTTTTATCATTTTTTTTTTCATCTGACTGAAATGATCATGGACATGTGTGGTGGCTCACGCCTGTAATCCCAACACTTTGGGAGGGTGAGGCAGGTGGATCACTTGAGGTCAGGAGTTCATGATCAGCCTGGCCAACATAGTGAAACCCTGTCTCTACTGAAAATACAAAAAATGGCTGGGCATGGTGGCATGTGCCTGTAATCCCAGCTACTTGGTAGGCTGAGGCAGGAGTATCGCTTGAACCCAGGAGGCAGAGGTTGCAGTGAGCCGAGATTGCACCACTGCACTGCAGCCTGGGTGACAGAGCAAGACCCTGTCTTGGAAAAAAAATGAAAGAAAGAAAGAAAGAATTTCCTCCTCCTTATTTTATTTTATTTTTTTGGAATAGTTTGAGTAAGATTGGTATTCATTTTTTAAGTGTTTGATAGATTTCAACAATATAGACTTCAGGTTCTGGATTTTCTTTGCTAGGAGACTTTTTATTACTACCTCTATTTCATTACTTTTTATTAGTTTATTCAGGTTTTGGTTTTCTTCATTGTTTAATCTTCATGGCTATATGTGTCTAGGAATTTAGCTATTTCTTCGAGGTTTTCCAATTTATTGGTTTATAGTTGCTCTTAATAGTCACTAATCCTCAGTTGTAATGTCTCCTTTTTCATGTCTGATATATTCATTTGGGCCTTTTCCTTTTTTCTTAATTAGTGTGGCTAACGAACGGTTTTCCAATTTTGTTTATCATTTCAAAAAAGTACTTCTTTTCATTTTGTTAACTTATGTATTTTTTTAGTCTCAGTTTTGTTTATTTTAGCTCTGATATTATTTATTTTCTTTTATTATTTTTGGGTTCGGTTTGCTCTTGCTTTTCTGGTTCTTTAAGATGCATTGTTAGGTTGTTTATTTAAAATGTTTCTACTTTTTGATGTAGGCATTTATTGCTATAAACTTGCCTCTTACTAATTTTCCTGCCTGCCATAGATTTTGGTATATTGTGTTTTCATTTTCCTTTGTTTGAAGAAAATTTTAAATTTTCTTCTTAATGTCTTCATTGATCCAATGGTTGTTCGGGAACATATTATTTAATTTTTATGTGTTTTTATAGTTTCCACTGTCTCTGTTTTTATTAATTTCTGGTTTTACTTCATGTGGTGAGAAGTTATACTTGATATTATTTCATTTTTAAAAAATTTTTTTGACTTTTTTTGGCTTAATACATGGTCTATTCTTGGGAATGTTCCATGTGCTGACCAGAAGTATGTAAATTCTGCAGATGTTGGATGAAATGTTTATAAATGTCTGTTAGGTCTACTTGGTCTATAGTGCAGATCAGATCAGGTTTTTCTGTGTGGATTTTCCATCTAGATAATTTGTCCAATGCTGAAGGTGGGTGTTGAACTTTCCAGCTGTTACTACATTGTGGTCTTTCTCTCTCTTTAGCTGTAATAATATTTGTTTTATTAATCTTGGTGTTCCATAGGCCAATGGAACAGAATACAGAACCCAGAAATAAGAACAGACACCTACAACTATCTGATCTTCAAGAAACTTGACAAAAAAACAAGCAATGGGGAAAGGATTTTTTATGTAATAAATGGTGTTGGGATAACTGGCTAGCCATATGCAGAAGATTAAAACTGAATCCCTTCGTTACACCATATATAAAAATTAACCCAAGATGGATTAAAGACTTAAATGTGAAACCTAAAAGTTAAAAAAGCCTGGAAGACAACCTAGGCAATACCTGTGTTATCTTGAAGTTCACTGAGATTTCTCAAGACAACTATTTCAAATTCCCTCTCTGAGAGGTCACATATCTTCACCCCTCCGGGACTGGTCACTGGTGCCTTATTTAGTCCACTTGGTGTGGTCATGGTTTCCTAGATGTTTTTGATGCTTGTTTTGCCAATGTCTGAGCATTTCCTCCTTAAAATCTTACTCTTTTTTATTTTATGTCTTTAAAAAATCTAATTATATACAATCAACATATTTCCATGTGAATAAATATAGTCTGTAATGTCACTTTTAATATGTGGATATGAATGAAGAGGTACTTAGTTTCTATTATTACACTTAAAATTATGCCACTAAATAGTTCCTGAAAATAATGCTACAATAAGGAATCCCTTTTGTATTACAAATGCAAAACATTTCCTGACCCATCCATATCTCCTTATGAATTTCAAATGGGCAGTGGAATAGAGGACATGGCATACAGCATTCCCTCCACAAATGGAGGATTAATCTAGGGTTTCACAACTTTTGACTTGGCTCAAAAAGATGAGATGAATACTAGCAGGTTTCTTCCTCAACAATTTGGAACTATGGAACTAAAAAAAATTGTGCTAACCACTGATAGTTGAGTTGCAAAAATCCTTAATAAAATACTGGCAAACTGAATCCAGCAGCGCATGAAAAAGCTTATCCACCACAACCAAGACATATATGACCATGTGTAAGCTGGGGACTAAAAAGAAATTGAAAATCTATAGAAAGAGAAAAAAATGGAGCAGACATATGAGCATCTACTATGTGCCACTTATTGTTCTAGCTTCTTGGGATACATAAGTGAATAAAGCCAAGATTTTTGCTTTCGTATAGTAAGCATTCTAGAGAAGGGAGACAATAAACAACTAACATTTAAAATGAGTGAGACAGCATATTGGAGTGCTACGGAAAGAAAAGAAAGGAGAGCAGAATATGGGGACTAGGAGAACAGGTTGTGAGGATAGATGATATGGTTCTTGTGAGGTGGATGGAGAAAGCTGCTGCCTTGGTTTTGACAACTTTCTAGTTAGTAGTTTAAGTTTGCATGAATTCTTTTCCCAGCTGTACTTATTTATATTACATTACTTTTATGACCTTTAGGTATCCTTCAGCATGTCTCCTTTTATATTTGAAATAGTTTCAATCTGTTTCTGTTCTTTTAAAGTTTGAGAAAAATATTCTTATGCATTAATTTTTGGGCACTTATCCAATAATTCTTGTAGGATAATTACCTATTAGAGGATTACCAGATTAATGAATATGCATATTCAAATTTCTCATTTAGTTTTTAACTGAATTTGTGTTTTAATTTTATAACTCTCATAATATTGAGATGAATAAATATGCATGTGACATATTTCCAAACATAAACTATATCAGATAGGGTCCAGTCATAAGACAGAAACCATGCCAGTAATTTGAGCAGGGAAAATTTTATATAAAGTATTTTTTAATGAGATAAAAGTGGTTAACTATTAAGGGTAAAAGAGAACACTAAAATGTACAGAGGAAGCCTCTGTAGAGACTTTCTGTGGGCTACTACTTCGAGAGATGGGGGAAAGTACACAAGAAAGGAATTTAGAGAAAGAATCAATAGGGCTGTGATTCAGATCTCTGAGTAGAAGGTGTGGCAGGCACTGGAAGATGCTGCTCATTACTTTAGTGATCAAGGAACTTGATGGAGACTACTAAAATTGATAACTTGAGAGCCACCACTACTGTGGTGGCCTTTGTTGGGGGGCATCTGCTGCTGAACTGCCAGGACAGTCACTAGCTCCGGGGACTTCTGCAAATCCCTTCTTTCTCTTCTAACCTGGCAGAGTCCCTCCAGGACTCTTGATTGGCTGTGCCTAACAATGAGCCAATTAGCAAAAAAGAAATGTAGTCTGTGTAGGAAAAAGAAGATGGGTTTGGATTTGTGAGAGGTAATATATTAATATATGTGCAAATGCAGTCATCATATTCTTTAAATCCATAAGCAGAGTGGCTTTTACTTAGTAGAAAATAAGGCAGAAAAGCTAAGAATCCTTACACTTTTCTCTTCACCAACTAGTGTATTTGGGTACAATCTTATTAGATATGAAGCTATTTTGAGCATGAAAAAGTTTCTAATCTTTTCAAAATTCCATCTTCAGGCCATAATTCTGGCTGCTATATGGAAAAATGATGGAACGTTTTGTTTCATTATTCAGTTTTATCTCCCAAGTGAAGACCAGATAGTACTTGAGTCCAGAGAGAATTTTATTGATTTGAGTTTAATACTGTGTATTAATCTCGCTTTGAGCAGTCCTTTCTACTCGTCAGATTCCCTATATACTGCTTACAATTATTTTCCATGTATTACCTGCAAGCCTTTTGAAATGCATTTGTCTCATGGGAATTCAAAAGCTCTAGAAACATTTTTGGTATGTATTTTACTGGTTGCAATTTCAAGGAGCCGCAGCACCTGGTGAGATCATCACCATTCATCTGGTATCTCTTAGAGAATGTGGTAAGTTGCTAATGAACTAGATACTTTTCTGTATTTATTTCTCTCCTTTTTTCATATTGCATCTGCTCAGCAAATTATACTAAGATAAAGAAAGAAAAATATTCTACATGACTACAAGTTTTATTTACATGGAATAATCATCACTGCTGATTTTCTAACAAGCAAAAGGCATCATTTTCTATTACCACTCTGTTATACAGCCTAAATTCAAACTCCCATCATGACTATTCGACTGGGCCACTAAATTGTCTCCTGTACTCTATTCTTACCTGCCTCACTTCTGTCCTTCAAACTATTTTTTTTTGGTCTGTGAAGTATTTCAAAAAGTCCTAATCTTGTTGAAAATCAGCTCTTCTCCAGAGTTAAAAGCCATAATTGCTTCTCAGTGACCAAGTTCCATTGCAAGGCAGACAAGGCTACATCTCCAGCTGCTCACCCCCTTTTACTCTGTATTTCAGTTTCCTGAGCCACCAGCTGTTATGCACAACTGCATGCAGTTTCTTGCCTAGTGAGTTCTTACTCATCCTTCCAGACTCATGTCAAGAGTTGTCATGAAGATGTCCCTCAGGCTTGGGAAAAATGGTTTCATCTTTGCCACCACTGTTTTCTTACAGCACTCATTCAGACATTTCAAATATTTGAGCACCTGCTGTGGGCAGAAGAGAACAGAGAGGGATGAGATAAAAGATGGGAGATTTTAGGTAGAATGACCTCTTTGAGATGACATTGAACAGGGTGTTGAATGAACTGATGAAGTGAGCCACGTGGCTCTGTGGGCAAAGAACATTTCAGACATGGTGTACAGTAAGTGCAAAGGCCCTGAGCCAGGGATATGTTTTGGCATAGAAGGAATAGCAAGGAGACATGACTGGTAGAAGAAAAGCAAACCACTGGGAGAGTGGTTGAAGACAGGCTTGATATTGAGGTGGAGTGAGGGCAGATTATTTAAGGCCTTATGAGTCATGGTGAGAATTTTGTTTTTTATTCTGAATGAGATGGGAAGAGAAATATTGTATAAAAGTATATGGGATTGAGTTCCCCTGCTTGCTTTTATAGTGGAGAGAAAATTAATCTTTTAGAATATGGGGACATGACATTTCCTAATTAAAAATCTTGTTACTTTTGCAGCCAAAACCTGAAGTTCAACAATGGGTAAAGCTGCTGTTTTGCCTTTTGTAGGTAGGAGATATATTTAAATAAAATGAAATGATGATTCTTGGAAAATTCAATTTCTTCTTATCAAATCTCTGAAAATGAAAAAGGCTTACAATTTGTGCAACTCCTTGGAAAATAGTCTTCTAGCCTGTAGTAGTTTTTGATTATGTATTAACCCATATTGCAAATCAAACTATTGAAATGGCACATTGGATTTTTTGGATCACTTTGTGTCTGAATACATGAACTATATTTGTAATTTATTTTTTAAAAATTCATAGTAAAATTTTGACAGAGGTAACAAAAATAATACAAAAGTATACAATTGTTTTCAGTATGGAAAGGACTTTTTAAGACAGATGATATCTTTATTATTTTATGGAATGAATTAACACGCAATTTGCATAACTCTTGTAACTTAATGAGAATTCTAAAAGTAATAAAGGTACAAAGGCTGTAATAAATATTGACTTTTAAGTGATTTTAAGAAATAAAATAGATATTTGAAAATCATGGACATGCTTAGAACTAAAACCACGGTCTACGTTAGAAATAGCATAAAAACCAGGGATGTGGGAAGTTTCAATAGTGCTGTAGTTTACACAATCAAAGGTGCTAAAGTTGTGACATTCTCTTTATAGTATGTGGTCCATTTCACCATCTAGTTTCTATATGCATTTCAGAAGTGCAATGCACTGTGGTACAGAATGTAATTTATCTCTGAAGAACTACATTAACTCCTGTGGATGTTACATGACTAACATCTAAGCTTACCACACAAATTGATCAAAATGGTTTCAGCTACATAAAACTGTACCGAAGCGATTTGAAGTGTATTAGAATCCAATGGCAGCACAGATTTTAATCCACACTCATATTTCTGCTATCGAAAATCCTATATGTGGTGTAAGAAGGTGATGAAGTTGGTTTCCCTGTGTGTATGCTTAGAAGCAGTCACACCAGAGGAACAGAAAGAGGATGAACCAGAATGAAAGTCTCTCAGAAAATATTTTAAGGAAATGTCTTTCTCAAATCCTTATTATATATTATGTCTATGTTATTCAGTTTTGTATACTTGATATTTTGTCAAAAATGAAGTGTTTCTTTTCTGCTAAAGTCACGTGCCTACTCCACACATCTCCATGTTTCCCAGAATTTCATTTGAGTTCTCAGAGATACTAAATATAGAACTAGGTAAAAAGAAAGTAGATGAAACAACAGTAGATGAATAAACCATTCATCTGCAAGTTTAGACAAAGCCCACATAATCCAACAAATGCCGTTTCACTGACAATTCTTTTCCTGCATTCTTTGACTTATATATTTTCTCAGAATGACAAAATAATTTAATATTATGCAAATAAGAATGATTTGTGTAATGTTACTAATATGGTTTGGATGTTTGTTCTCTCCAAGTGTTGACATGTGATTCTCATTTTTGGAGGTGGGGCCTGATGCGAGGTGATTGGATCACTGGGACAGATTCCTCATGAATGGTTTAGCACCATCTCCTTGGTGACCAATGAATTTTCACTCAGTTCATGTGAGATCTGGTTGTTTAAAAGAGTCTGAGACCTCCCTCTTCTCTCTCTTGCTTCTGCTGTTGCCATGTGACATGCTGGCTTCCCATGTTGGCCTTCTGCTATGACTGTAAGCTTCCTGAGGCGCTCACCTGAAGCTGAACAGATGTTGATGCCCTGTTTCTTATACAGCCTACAGAACCATGAGCCAATTAAGCCTCTTATATACTACCCAGCCTTCGGTATTTCCTTATAGTGACACAAGAATGGATGAACACAGTTACATAGCCAAAGTATTTATATAAATAACTTTTGAATAGGGTAATAAATTTGGCTGGAGAGGAGAACTGACAGAGCAAACAAATTTTGTGCTCAGTATATTCTGAAGTGGCCCAACTACCTGGTCAAGCTGCATTCAGGAATCCCAGAAGTCCCAGACCCTTACTTTACTAGCTGTCAAAATATCCTCAGGTAAATCAGGCTGCCTAAATGCTCTTGTTGTCATGTGTTCTAATCCTAGTGTATCTCATCCTGGGTGTTCTGACCATGAAGTGCCTGGGAGAATTTCAGAAAGAACTTGGAAACAGAAATTACCTTGTTGGTGGGGTGATGGTGGTAGATAGGATTTGACTGGTAATTATTCTCCCGGAGGACATATTTTTCCTATGTCTATTCAGTCTGCAGTTTCCATATTGCAGCAAGAAATACTGAGGCAAAAGATCTAGAAAAAAATGCACAAACAAGTGTTCTGACAAAGAGAAAGTAAAAGTTAAAATCTGTGGAACTCAATAATGGGAAATTATTTGAAAAGGAGATTACAGTAGTCTTGTAAGAGAACAAATAAGATGTAGCTATAGAATTTATCAAAGGCCGAATAAGAAAGGAAGAAATACAGAAAAGGAAATAGAGAAGATAGATGAACAAATGTTTCATTTATCTTTCCATTATGTAAAGCTCACTTAGTCACTTCCCACAATTCATTAATATGAAGTCATTTTCTAACAAGAATACTTGCTTTTGATACTAGAGGACCTAACATGAGAAGTGTTCAGACTTTCCCATTCTGCATTTTCTGAACATTGACAGTTCCTCTCACATGACTTGGCCCTTTAGCAATGTTCTTGTAACCACATTTCTCCTGCTAATCAACCCGGCAGGCCTTGGAGGTTATTAACACTGGCCTACTTTCGAAGTCCTGAGTCGAAGCCCCAGGGTATCCAGTTGTGAAAGGAAACACAGACAGGAGAAATGGCACCGTTTCTGTCTTTTTACAGGGAAGAAATCATTCCTGTTAATTAAATGAAGAGTTTGAGAGGTGTTTGGAGAATTGTTTGTCGCTCTCCTGCTGAAACAGTTTCCTTTTTCTTGTCTTTGGAAGTGAAGGCTCCAGTTCAAGCTTTTCCTTTGTGAATTAGAGTTTGAACTCTTTTTCTTAGGACAAGTTTAATCTTTGCAATCAAACCACTAATTATAAATAAAAACCATAGATTTCAAATGCAGATTTAAACAATCTGCCCTCTACTCTTAGTTTTAGCTTTAGGGAAGTGATTTGAGAATCAAAGTGGTGAAATACATCATAGACAGCAGCCCAACTTTTAACTGATTTTAAGCTGCCATTTGTCTGATCTCTCTCTGTTTAGTATCTGTTAGGAACACTGGGACTTGAAAATGCCATCTGAAGGCAACTAGGACTCCAGACTTTGAGCTTGAACTTCTTTAGGCTGTGTGTTGCTGTGAAGTTGATGGCTTGTTTAAAATGCATTGTCATTTTGTACATTAAGGAACTTGGAACAGCAGATGTGGGATATTGAAAAAAGTCTCTTTGCTAAAAAATGAGAAAGAGCTTGAAGTTTGGAGCCAAAGCTGGATTCACATGTCTGCCTTATCTGTTTATAATTGTGTGACCCTAAGGGTTACTTATTTTTTCAACCCTTATTATATAGATGAGAGCTTTGTACACTGTTTGTGTCACCTGAGACATTGCCAGCACCTGATAGGCAACCGATAGATGGTAGCTACTTTGTTATTTAGGTGTTGGTTAACAAAAT
Organism: Macaca fascicularis; assembly: GCF_037993035.2. NCBI lineage: Eukaryota > Metazoa > Chordata > Mammalia > Primates > Cercopithecidae > Macaca > Macaca fascicularis. The sequence continues at coordinate 113,715,345 of NC_088381.1, forward strand.
ATTGGTTGTGTCACCCTGACTCTTTGATTAGAGTCTGAATTCATCTAATGTTTGTACGTAGCTCCATTCTTGATTCAGGTACTTAAGGATTCAGGCATTTGGAAGAGATGGTTTTACTTTTTCTTCAAATTATTTGCATACAAGTTTTCATAGGGAAGGCATTACATTGCATTTTGAGCACCTATTACCTCCAATATTATCTCATTTTCCTCCCTTATATCCACTTTTTATAGTGAGAACTGCATTTTGTTGCACTTTAATGTTCTCTGTACTATTGCAGCTATTATAAGAAAGGCTACTGATTTTTCTTCATCTTCCACCCTAAAACTCAAGGCAAACATATATAACCTTTCCCCACTGCTATTTCATACAGTAGACTGATAACTTTCTCCTTTGTAGTCTCTTTCTAATGAAGTTCGCCTTTACATCTAGAAACCCTAAATTAAACTCACTCTTCCCTGGCCATTGTCACCTGCGTTGGTGTAAATGGTAATTGTATAAGGTCACTTAAGAGTACTTCTTTCAGCTGCTTTATAACTTGGATTCCTCAGAGACTTTTAAAGGGCCAAGTTTCCTTTAGTCTGAAGATTTAAAATTAGAACAAAAAATTCAAACAGAATTGTACTGAAGATCCTTCACGCTAAAGTCATTTGTTGTTGCAATCATGCTTCTCCTAAATATTAAACATGTAAATAATGTTGCTTGCTTTTGTAATGCTGTAAGAAACAAAATACAATTAACAAGAAAACTGATTTTAGTTCAGTAGGAGATGACAAGTTATAGCACTGGTCAAACACAGCTCACTGTCTGTTTCTATATGACTTTATATTTAAGAATGGCTTTTCCATTTTTAAATGGTTGGAAAACATTAATAGTACAGTAATATGTCATGATACATGAAAATTATATGAAACTCAAATTGCAGTGTCGTAAGTAATATTTTATTGGAACTTAGCTACTCTGACTTGTTTTCATATTGTCTGTGGTTGCTCTTGTGCTACAATAGCAAAGATGAATAGTCGTGACAGGGATCTTATGGTCTGGAAACCCTAAAATATTTACTCTCTGGTCCTTTACAGAAGGAGTTTATTCACCCCAGATTTAAAATCTTCCTTGTAGGGAATGTTGTTTACCTACTTTATGATTTATATAATATTACACTCTCCTAACTGGCTAAGCTTCTTCCACGTTATTAAAAATTTGCCTAAGATCACAATGTTAGTGGCAGGGTTTGGGTTTCGCTTATCGTCTCACCAAGACTGACATTTTAAATTTAATTTAATAAAAATATTCAAAGAATGTTCATATTGGAAGAAAAATCTATATTTTGAAAATATACAGTAATTTTTCTATTTATTTAATAAAGATTTGTTCATATCCAGGAGATTTTCCAAATAACCTATGAGTAATTTATTGGATTTTTTAATAATATAATCGATTAGGGAATAAACAGATTCATGAAATGGCTAGTGATTAAATATAGGGTAAGTCCAAGATTGAGCTACAGATTTTGTACACAGATCTATATTAATTTAGCAAAGGGGGAGTGTCATGAAAAGCAGTTAACTTGGGAAAGAGTTCAAGAGAAGCATTCATTCTTCTAAATTCTGTGATGTGTGATTTAAAATTTATTATAAAGATTCAACATGACATATCAAACATAAAATAAAACTGTTAGATAAACTAGAATAAGTCAGTTTTATATTTTAATTGTCTTCTGCATTGATTTCTGAATCAGTGGTATTCAGTAAGTGGTAGTTATTACTCTATGATATTTTTCAGTGGAAAATTGATGGATTGAAATTCTCTAGATATAAAAAGAATATCTGAAAAGTAAATGACTGATTTTATAATCAAATATATAAATAAGAGGTAAACGTTGATCATTTTATAATCAAGTATTTGTTGTCTTCTTTTGGCTTAAACTTAATTTGATGTGGTATAAAAAGATACTATGATTTAGCAACACTTCCAAGAATTTTTTATCAAGACAATTTCAAAAATACACAAAAATAGAGAGAAGAGCATAACAAATCCTCTATATAGCCATCACCCAGCTCCAATAATTTTTTTTTTAGGGTCAACCTTGTTTCATCTTTAAAAGCTCTCATTCAACCCTGGATTATTAAATACCTATGAATAGTGCCTGCTCATATCTCTAAAAGTTAACTACTTAAAAAAAATAGTAACACTACCATACCTAAAAATAATTTTGTTAGGATCCAAATAAAAGATGCATTTTAAATTCCTTGCTGTATTTCTTAAATCTGTATTTTCCCTGTCCCTCTTTTCTTCTTTCATGCAATTTATTTGTTGAAGGAAACCAGGACAGAGTTTCTCATATTGTGAATCTTGCTGATTGCACTACACTGATGTCATTTAACTTGCCCCTGCGACTGCTATATTTACTGTAAAGGATATTTGGAATTAGAGGGTTGCTCAAATTCAGGTTCAATTTTAGGGCAGGAATACTTTACAGGTGGTTTCATCAAAGACACATGAAAATTCTGTGTGTCTCTCTTTTTGTGACTTAAGGGCCCTGGGGATCATTGATTAGATCTATTATTTTATTATGGTGACATTATAGTTCTATAATTCCTTCTTCCTCTATGAGTTAGAAAAACTTTGGTAAGGAGAAGCTTTCCTTCATATGTTACCTCAGGTATAGTTTATACAGGAAAAACATAATGTGATTTTTTAACCTAATGTATTAGTCCGTTCTCACGCTGCTGTGAAGAAATACCCGAGACTGGGTAATTTATCATGAAAAGACGTTTAATTGACTCATAGTTCTGCATGGCTGGGGAGGCCTTAGGAAACACACTCATGGTGGAAGACACTTCTTCACAGGGCAGCAGGAGAGAGAATGAGAGGAGAGTGAAGGGGGGAAAAACCCCTTATGAAACCATCAAATCTCGTGAGAACTCACTTACTATCACAAGAACAGCATGGGGAAAACCACCCCCATGATTCAATTATCTCTACTTGGTCCCACCCTTGACAAATGGGGATTATTACAATTCAAGGTGAAATTTGGGTGGGGACACAGAGCCAAACCATATCACCCAACATTCTCTTAAAGTGCTGTATACATTTTTTTCCTTGTGCATCATCGTGACCTCACTGATTTAAACATATTTGAAGTTTAAGTCAGTTGCAGCTATTATTTTTATTGTTTCTGAAAACGTTCCTTTTTTTTTTGCCAGTGGGAATTTAGCTATGAAATTTAGAACATATTTTTTGAAAGTTCGCTTAATATATGTCATGAGAGTTTCCATGTGATTTTATTTAAAATGTAATTTAAGTAGTTTTAATGTATTATCCTTATACATGCAATAAACTTTACTGTGCATATTATTTGACTAAGAATTAAAACTAAATTTGAGTTTTGTGCTACAGATGCCATTATTGTGACTCTTCTAAGGGACAGCCTTGGAAGTCCTGTGATCAGCCCACCTTGGATGAGGTTCTCTGCTTGTCTCTTCCCCTCTCATCATGTTCTTCTTATTTGAAGTGGTTTGAACATGTTTTTGTGACCAAAAGGGCCTAAGACACACATGAGAAGACTTGGTTTCTGTTCTGACTCTGGCATTAACTACATTACAATTTGTTGAATTGGTCTAGATCAGCATTTTCCCCAATGATATCCCTCAAAACACTAACTCTGTAGGATCCTCTTTAAAAGGGTTTCTTGCTCAAATAAATTTCAGACATATGTCCAGTAATTTTGGAGTATCACTAGGCCTATTAGCATAAAAGGCTATCAGAATTTTACATGAAACAAATGAATTTAACTTGGTATCAACTGTGTAGTTTCCTTAATCTATCCTGCCACAAAATCATTACCAGTACTATGCTGTGTCTCTAGAGTTCCAAGAAATACTTGGAAAATGCTGGGTTAGCTAATGTCTAGGTCTCTAGTTCTAACTCTGAAAGTTTTACTGCAATGACAAAATGCGTCAGAAAATCAGAGTTCTTTCTTTTTTTTCATGTGAAAGCTGCTTTCCCTCTTGTGTCTTCCTCTGCTTAATAATTGATACTGACTTTATCTCATCTTAATGGGAAATTTTTTTTCTGGCTCTCGAACTTCAGATTGGATGTGAATTTTTGTTGTAATAATTTCTAATGAGGACGAGAGAAAATTAGGGCTGGCTTTGTCAAGGCAGATGAAAGTAGATTTGTGGGAAGATAAGTGCAACTTTGGGGTATTAGATAATTAATTTAGAAGAATGAGATTTTGAAGTCATCCAAAATAGAGATTAAAATTTAAACCAGGGGAGTCATAATGGAAATAGAAAATGGAAGAATGAAGTTACTCCTTATAAACTGGGAGGATTTTTACTCTTCATAACAAACATTTAGCATCACTGGGGCTTTTGGTTTATGGACCTTTTGGTTTATGGCCACTAACTGGGTCACCCTCAGTAAATCATATACCTCTGTGGGCCACAGCTCCTTTATGTGCAAAATGAGAGTGTTTCACGAAATGATTCCCATGGTCCCTTTCTGTTCTAAGTCAGTGATCCCTATGAAATGTGCTTAAAAGCCTTCTGTGTTTTGTATACTATTGGTCTGTGGAGAAACACTGTCAAAAAGCCTTTCCTTCTTAAGTTTATTTATACTCCCAAGAATCAATCTGGCTTAAAATATGAGGCTGGAATTTTCCTGAAGATATTGGTAATGTTCTCAGTGGAAATAACATAGTGTTGGGAAAGGAATTAGTGACAAGGAACTTAGAATTAAAGGGAAGATATAGTAAAACTCTAGAAATTGTTTTTTCTTTCCAGTACAGAAATGCACAAATAAATTTGAGGTGATTATTAGCATCAGAGTAATACAGAAAACATTCTGAATGTAATTAATTTTGATTATTTCAATAGATTATTGAAAGCAGAAAACAGAAATAGGCAACAGTAGTGAAAGAACGTAGACTCTGGGACAAGTAGAGCATTTGAGGTAGCTCTCTACACGGTGGAAAAGACCTTATGGGCAGGCTGGGACATCATTTCAGATTTTTATTTTCAATTCCCAGCATGTTCTTTTGCTAATCTTTTTCTTTTTAATTACATTCTCATTTTATCCAAGCCAACAGCTTCAGAATTACTGTGCTTTTTGTTTCATGCAGTCGGTTTGCAAATAGAGCATGTCTGGGTTCCTCTGTGGCAAAGAGAATTTTTTTAAAAAGTTAACTTTGATTCTGTGACAAAATGTCTGTAAACACAGCAAAACTTAGTCATGGTCCCACACAGAGTGGCTTTATTAAGCGATCTGATCCCGACTTCTCCCAAAGTAAAGCTTTTAAACTCCTTAAACATATTTACTAGCCTTAAGCAATCAATGGCAAATGACCTTAATGTTTACTTCTAGTGCACATCTTCAGGATACAAGAGTAGTCCAAGCATTCAACGGTTAAATAGAGCAAACAATTTTTTACTTATCACCTTGGGCCTGAAAACTATTGCATACAGCAGTCATAAGCAGTGTCCACTTTTAATATGGTATTTGCAACTCAAATGTTTTCTTCTTCAATTTTAATCTGCAATTGCAAATTCCATATTCCCTTTTGTTTGTCATATCCTTGGGGCTTTGCTCTGCCAAATCATTGGCTCACCACTTTTATTTATTTAAAACTAAAATGAAGTCATGGCATTTTTTTTCCTGTTGTGCATTATAATTTATAGAACTCAGTTCACTTGGGTCACTACAGGTTATAAATGAAAATGAAAACAATTTTCTGTTAAGAAATATTTCTGAAACAAAATGCAAATAACATATTGAAACAAACTATGGCTATTTTAAAAGAGCGGTACAGTATAATTATAGGGATTGTATAATAAATTTCCTTTTTAAAAACATAGTCTTTCTGTCTGTCTCTCTGAGGGTATTCTTCTGCATTTAAATTAAAATACTTTCTCTTAGTAGCCTTTTTTCTATTTCTGCTTTTCCCAGTCATTTGGCTTCACAGGACTGTGGTGGGAGTAGGGTTCTTAGAGATATTCCTGAGGGTTTGCAAATTCATCTGTACACTAAGAATTGTTGCTAAATAATCTATACATTCATAGGCCATTATTTTAAAATATGACGTTTTGATTTATAATATTTAAAATTTATTTAAAACGACGCCAGGTGCAGTGGCTCACACATGTAATCCCAGTACTTTGGGAGGCCAAGGCGGGTGGGTCACCAGAGATCAGGAGTTTGAGACCAGCGTGGCCAACATGTCTCTACTAAAAATACAAAAATTAGCTGGGCGTGGTGGCGGTTGCCTGTAATCCCAGGTACTCGGGAGGCTGAGGCAGGAGAATTGCTTGAATCTGGGAGGCGGAGGTTTCAGTGAGCCGAGATCATGCCTCTGCACTCCAGCCTGGGCAACAGAGCGAGATTCTGTCTAAATAAATAAATAAATAAATATAAATTTATTTAAAACAAATGAAATCATGGCATTTTTTTCCTGTTGTACATTTTAACAGTCTGTCAAATACCACCTGTATCAAATGAATATTCTACATGGAAATCTAACAAGGAGTTTCTCATGTTTGTAGTGAGCCACTTCTCTATGTAATTTGTTGATTAGTAGTTAGATTTAAATTGGTCATTAAAAGAATCACCATGAATTGATAGTGTGATTCTTTTAGAGAAGAGTCTCTTCATCATGAGTTCGTGAACTTCTGGAAGTTACTTGCTAAATTTTATGCGTAAAAACATATATGTTTATTTTTTTTCTGAAGAGTAACTCGAGAGCAGTGTTCATCCAGGTTTTAAAAGTGTCTGTGACCATAACAAGATTGGGAACTACTGTATGAAGAAACTATATGAGCCTGAAAATAGTGAGTAGACTGAATTTTCTTGGAATGATTTATATTTTTAAAAAATGTATGAAAATTCTCAAGTCTGCAAATAGGAAAAGCTTTTGTATGTTATTTTGCAGTAGAGTGCAGCATATTCCAACAATAAATTGAATACACTCTTGTAATTGCCTATAAATAAGGAAAAACTCAAACTCTTCATTCTTTCAGGGAACTATTACCAATACTAACCTGTGTTTTTATAATTAAGTCACTTTGATTCTGTCCTCTGTATTTGTAAGGAGCTATCATTTACTGGAAGGAATATTCAGACCAGAGATTGAGAGATTGGTTTTAATTTCTTTTCTGTTGCCTGCTCTTTTATCATTGGGATAAAAAATTGTGACTTATATTCTAAAAAATGGTAAATTAATTAAAATAATTTTTTAGTTGTCTGATTTTAAACAATCATGATATCCAGGCAACTCACTGATAAAAATGTTTCATTTTAAGCTAGTCACACTGGTATCAAGTAGTTACACATTTATCTTTCCTTCAATATTTGTACCTATGGAACAAATTTAAGTATACATTCCCATTTGCTTACTGGAAATGCTAAGAAAAGTATATGTTATCTGTAAACACAGAAAACTCGGAAAATTGAAATATGCTTTGTATTTCCTAGAAAATTCAGACTTTCAGTCATCAGAAAATACATAGCGCACAGATCACACATTTAATGCTTTTTCCGCTTTCTTCCCCATACTTCATTCCAGTATAAGACCTTGAATTCCACATCTATACCTCTGATCCCAGATAAGCTGGTAATGGAATTTGGGCAAAGGTGGATTGTTCTTTAGTAGCCATATAGTGGTGTTCATAATTAAATATGTACGGACACAACATTTCTTTTTCAAGATTGTGCTATGGCCAGCCAACGAATAAGAGACCTTAGGCTTTCAAATATCACAAAATTCCTCAACAATATTCTGTATTTGAAAACTCATATATTTCTTACTGACACCGGGTAATGTTATTTCAGCAATGACTTTTGACTAACGAGCTAAGATATTTTATATTTTTAAATAATTTATTAAGATCAAATTTACCGGCCGGGTGCGGTGGCTCAAGCCTGTAATCCCAGCACTTTGGGAGGCCGAGACGGGTGGATCACGAGGTCAGGAGATCGAGACCATCCTGGCTAACATGGTGAAACCCATCTCTACTAAAAAAATACAAAAAAACTAGCTGGGAGAGGTGGCAGGCGCCTGTAGTCCCAGCTACTCGGGAGGCTGAGGCAGGAGAATGGTGTAAACCCGGGAGGCGGAGCTTGCAGTGAGCCGAGATGGCGCCACTGCACTCCAGCCTGGGCGACAGAGCAAGACTCCGTCTCAAAAAAAAAAAAAAAAAGATCAAATTTACCTACATTGAAATGTGTACATCTTAAATGTAAAATTAAATGAGTTTTGACAAATGAACACACACAGGTAAACAACATCTCAATCCAAATATAGAACATTTCCATCTCTAGCTAAAGTTTTCTGTATACACCACGTCCACAGGCAACCACTATTCTGATTTTTATCACTATAGACTAGTTTGGATTGTACATGAACTTTCTGTAAATAAAATATAATATGTACTGTTTTGTATCTGGCTTCTTTCATATGAACTATTTAAAAAATCTGTCCTATTGTTTTCTCTAGTTTGTCTTTTTGTCCCTATTTTGGTACCACTATATATATATGTGTGTATATATATGTGTGTGTGTGTGTGTGTGTGTGTGTGTGTGTGTGTGTGTATATGCCTGTCCTGCTAATGGACACTTGGGCTGTTTTGGCTACTAAAGATAAAGCCACTACATTTTTTTTTTTTTTTTAGACGGACTCTCACTCCTGTCACCCAGGCAGGAGTGCAGTGGTGTGTGATCATGGCTCATTGCAGCCTTGACCTCCTGGGCTCAAGTGATCCTTCCACCTCAATTTTTATTTTTTGTAGAGACAAGGTCTTACTATGTTGCTCAGGCTGGTCTTGAACTCCTAGGCTCAAGTGATCCTTCCTCCTTGGCCTCCCAAAGTGCTGGGATTACAGGCATGAGCCACCGTGCCTGATATATAAACATTTTATAAAAATCTTTGTGTGGACATTTGTTTTCATACTTCTTGAGTAAATACCCAGGAGCAAATATGCTCACTTATAGGGTATTTGTGATGGTTAATAAAGGTGTCAACTTTATTGGATTGAAGGATGCTTAGACAGCTGATAAAATATCTTTTTCTGGGTGTGTCTGGGTGTTGCCAGAGGAGATTGACAGTTGAGTCAGTGGACTGAGAGAGGAAGACCCACCCTCCGTGTGGGTGGGCACCATCCAATCTGCTGCCAACACAGCCAGAACATGGTAGGCGGAAGAAGGTGGGATAGGCTGGCTTGCTGAGCCTTCTGACTTTCACCTTACTCCCCTGCTGGATGCTTCCATCCATCCCTCCTGCCCTCGGATATCAGACTCCAGCCTCTTTGGCCTTTGGATTCTTGGACTTACACTAGTGGTTTGCCAGGGGCTTTTGGGCCTTTGGCCACAGACTGAAGGCTGCATTGTCGCTTCCCTACCTTTGAAGATTTTGGATTTGGACTGAGTCACTATTGGCTTTCTTCCTCAGCTTGCAGAGGGCCTGTCATGGGACTTCACCTTGTGATCAAGTAAGCCAATTCTCCCTAACAGACTCCCTTTCACATATACATAAATCCTATTAGTTCTGTCCCTCTGGAGAACCCTAATACAGTAGGCATATGTTTAACTTTTATTAGAAATTGCCAAGCAGTTTTCCAAAATATGAGTACCATTTTATAATTCCACCAGCAATGTTACAGGAGTTTCAGTGGCTCCATATCCTTACCAACATTTGGTGTTTTCAGCCTTTTAAAATTTAGCTATACTAGTGGGTGTGAAACAGTATTATCATTGTGGCTTTAATTTGCATTTTCCTGATGATTAAAGATGCTGAACACTTCTAAATACGTGTTTTATGTATTTTTTATTATAGCATGTTCCCAATTTTAAAAATTAGACTGTCTTTTATTAATTGGTATGATATATGTTTTCTGGATGTGTGTGTGCGCGTGTATGTTTGTGGCTTGACTTTTCATTTTTTTCTTTTTTTAGAAGCATGGACATTTTTACTTTTGATAAGATCTAATTTATTTTATCTTATGATTAGTGATATTTATGTACTCTCTAAGAATCATTACCTCCTCAAAGATTGTGAACATATTCTTCCATGATATCTTATAGATTTACAGTTTTAGCTTTTACCATTAGGTCTATTATCTGTCTTGAATTAATTTTTATTATAAATTGAAGTAATTTGCATTTTGGTCACTTGTCCCACCACCATTTGTTGAAAATATTCTCCTTTCCCCACTGTCTCTAAATGTGATATATTTCTGGAACTCTATTCTACTTCATTGATCTATTTTTCCATCCTTATGCCAATGCTATGCTATTTTGATTACTGTAATATTGTAAGTTTTGAAATCAGGTTGTGTTAGTGCTGTAACCTTGTTTTTCTTTTAAAAATCATATTTGGCTACCTAAAGTTATTTGGGATTTCTTAAATATTTTAGATTTATCTTGTAAATTTGTATAAACTTGCTGAGTTTTGATCAGAATGGTGTTGAATCTATACAGAATTTGGGGAGAAGTGACATTGTTTCAATGTCGATTCTACTTATTCCTAAACATGGTATGTTTATGTAGGTCTTCGTTAATATCTGTTAAAATATTTGTAATTTTTTATTGTATATTTTAAAATTTTACTTTCAATTAGTCATTCTAGTATATGCAAGCACAGCTTTTTTTCTACATTGACTTCATATTCTGCGACCTTGCTAAATTTAATTATTTCTAGTATTTTTTGGTTGATTTTATAGATAACATCTATATGATAAATTTATATACTTTTAAATTTCTGTGAATAAAGACTTAATATTTCCATTCCAGTCTTTATGCCTTTTATGCTTTTTTGGTCTTTATCACACTGACTGGATTCCTGAACTTGAGGGACAAAGGATAGTATCCAGTATTTCACCAATAAATATAGTGTAAGTTACAGGTTTTCACAGATGCCCTTTATCTGAATGAGGAGCTTCTCTTCCATTCTTAATTTGTGAATTTTTATCATGAATGATCCTTGTATTTTGCCAGATGCTTTTCCCTCTTTATTCTGTCAATGTAATGAAGTGTATTATTTTCTAATTTAAATTCTAGTTGGTTATGACATGTTCTTTTAAAAATATATTTCTGCATTTGATGGATATTTTTAAATTTTGCATCATATATTCATGAGGGGTATTGGTGGGGTAGGAAATCTGATTAAGAGTTTTGTTACAAAGGGAAATTTTAAAATGGGTCAATAACTCAACAATAAGTGTAAGGTGTAGTCAGTAAGATTTTTTTTTTTTAAGTGTGGGAGAAATTACAAGTGATCTTAAATAGATGTTTTTCTTTTATTTATATTTATTATTTGCTAGGTTCACTTTTTCCCAAGTCTTTAAGGTGGATTACCAAAAAGAAAAAAAAAAAAAAAAAAAAAAAGGAAAATAAAAATGGAGGCAATTAGTAACTTTATCTTTTTATAAGGCCTTAAAACTTATCCCTTCCTAGGAAATAGAATGGGCATCATTCTGTATTTTGGAAGAGAAACAGGTGTGGTTTCTATGTGGCTGTCCAGGTAGACAGAAGAACTCACAATGTTATGTGGATGCTAGTTTTACAACTCTGTGACATACACACCACAGAGCCTGATCCTCCATTTGTAAATTATTTTGTTACTAACATTAGAACTAGTGTATAACTTTGATGTTTATTTTGCCTGGCTGCTCCCAAAATCTGATTTTTAAGTTACTTTTCTTGTTGCAGTTAAAATAGCATAATGATGATGCTGGTCAAATTATTTTATTTATGAAATGAGTTCTGAAATGTTATCTGTCTTTACAAGTAGAAACACACTGGCATTTTCCTACTCTTATTTTCACAATTTATTCTCAAGGTTATGCTTATCAATTTTACTTTTACATTTTATAATCTTCATTGGCCCAAAATAACAATTTTTAAAAAAATTAAGTGTAGAAAGGTTTTGCTTCAGAGTAAATGAGCCATTTTGGCTGGTCAGCTGTTATTAACATTTGTAATCCATATTTGCTTTTTAATTTTCCTGATAGCTGAAAGGAGTTAATGAAACAATTTCCTTATGAATCAGATACCTTCTTATCAGAAAAGTAAAACTATTTTTACCCTCAATTTTCTTGGACTTTAGTCAAAAAAAGATTCACTCAGTCTCTCCACCATATATAAATTACCAAAAGTAAAGAACCATATTATTCTACTTTCTTAGATTATGAATGCCTTAAAAGAAGGCTCTTTTTTATCCTCACCACCTAGAGTAATGTTTGATATGTTGGGAGGTACTCAATGTACATTTAAACGATCAAATTTTGGGCCTTAAAATTTCTAAACAATAAGCCAGTCCTTTTCTAGAAAACTCATTTTCCAAGGTGCTTTTGATTATTGCCCCATTTTAAAATTTGCTTATTACTTGGTAGATCTACTCTTATAAAACCTATATAGGGTTTAGACCCTATATTGTTTTATCTTCAAATTAAATTTGAAGAACTATTTTAAGAGATTTCTAATTTATAATTTCTTTAAAGGATTATAAAATATTTTGAAGAATTATAAAATGGATTATTTAATATGCTGTAACTTCTCTTAAAATATTACTTCTGCTTCTTTTAATTTCTTCTATTTTGTATTCTGTTCCAAATATGCTCTCCTCTTAATTTTGACACTTTTTTCTATGGTAGTAGCTCTTGAGAGCATCCAGATCTTTGTGGCATTTCTAATTGTGACTTCTCAGCTCTTTTGAAATTAGAGATAGTTGACTTCAGAAGCCAAAATATTGCCTAAGTCCATTTCATGCCCACACTCCCTTTTACTATATATCCACATTCCTTTCCATGTATTTAGAGTTAGTTTCTTTTGAATGTTCTTCCTTTCCCTAAGGACTGATAAACTCCACACTTTGGCTATTTTTTGGAGGCATAAAACAATACTGCTTCCTCTATTTTCTAGGATTTACTTGTTCATTCACTTGTGACAGACTGCCATGGTTACTACTTGAGGAAACCGTCATTACAGCAACTGTTACTGCTTGAGACCATCATTTACCAGACTGAACCAAGGGACAAATGCAGAAATGAAAACTTAAGACAAAAGAAACTGTTTTAAAGGAAGGGTCCAGGGGAAGAAGAGAGCTCCCTGATTCTAGTGAGCAAAGGCAGCCCCCCTTGAGCTTCCACAGCCCTTCGTATTTATTGGGTAGAAAGAGCAGGGAGGAGGAAGTAACGATTGGTCAGCGGCTCGATTGATCACAGGTTCATATTATTACTAACAAGATTCAGATGTGCCTAATCACAAGCAACAGTGCGCTTGGGTCGTGACTGCCCTCAGCATTCCTTCTGGGTGGCAGATGCAGTTTGTCAGTTTGCCAACATCCTGCTTTCATGAGAAACAGTTTGCTGTTTGCTCATATAGCCTCCAGTGGTATACTGAGTTGATCATGACCCTCATTCTCTCGACCTCCAATATCTTCCCTTTTTGTTATTGAATTAATTGAGAAAGGTAATTGCAAATGTGCAGCCTTCAATTGCCGGTTGGTGATTTGTTCTGTCTTTGTATTCAGCTCGTATTGGGGGAACCAGGCCCATGGTTGGGATCCATGGGTCCCTCCAGTCTCTCGTTCCATGGTCATACACACCTTGAGGGCACCCACACTGTTTGTTCATTTCCTGCAAAAACACAAGCATACCCTCATCCCCATATTAGTAAATCTACCAAAACAGAAGCAAAGGTTTTTGTGGCTGTAGCCAGGAGGCATGCCGTTGTGGAAGTGTTTGTTCTATAAGCTGCAACTCACCCTCTGCCTCTTTGGTTAATTGCCGTGGGGTAAAACTTTCCATTGATAATGAGAAGCAGGTTCTTTCTGATTAACAGAAAGCACAGAGAAAACAAATAGAAGCCTATCCCTCTTGTGCAACAGCATAGTAAAACAACAATCCTTAAGCCTTAAATTTGTACTGTACAGGTGGGTCTATTAGATGCTATGGGTTGTGATAGATAAATCTCTCTCGTAGTTGTACTTCCAAATCCCTGACCTCCTCGCTTCTTACACAGAGAAGGGTTCAATTTACAGGGAATAAACAACAGTTGAGCCAAATCCCCGACCTCCTCACTTCTCCTTATGTGGAGAAGGGTGTAATTTACAGGGAATAAGCAACAGTTGTGCAATATATGCTCCTGGTTTTAAACCTAAAATCTTATTACATTATCACCACCTGAATTCTTCACAATCCGAATCAACTCCTGGGACTACAGTAATGCCCTGTAAGTTAAGATGACTTTTACCTAAAATTACTCCCATATATCCAGTTTTTCTACACTTATAACATTTAGCATTTCTGCAACCACAAGATGATACAAGCCAATTTTCATACTGCCTCTCCTGTTCACCACCCTGGATAGGTGGTGTAGGTGGGGCAAAAAATTCTCTCAAACCCTGAAATAACAAAAGATGGTATGTACCAAACTCCAAACAAAAAAGAGAAAAGAGAAGATGGCCGAATAGGAACAGCTCCAGTCTCCAACTCCCAGCGCAAGCGACACAGAAGACCGGTGATTTCTGCATTTTCAACTGAGGTACTGGGTTCATCTCACTGGGGAGTGCCGGACGATCGGTGCTGGTCAGCTGCTGCAGCCCGACCAGCGAGAGCTGAAGCAGGGCGAGGCATTGCCTCACCTGGGAAGCGCAAGGGGGAAGGGAATCCCTTTTCCTAGCCAGGGGAACTGAGACACACAACACCTGGAAAATCGGGTAACTCCCACCCCAATACTGCGCTTTAAGCAAACAGGCACACCAGGAGATCATATCCCACACCTGGCCGGGAGGGTCCCACACCCACGGAGCCTCCCTCATTGCTAGCACAGCAGTCTGTGATCTACCGGCAAGGCAGCAGCCAGGCTGGGGGAGGGGCGCCCGCCATTGCTGAGGCTTAAGTAGGTAAACAAAGCTGCTGGGAAGCTCGAACTGGGTGGAGCTCACAGCAGCTCAAGGAAACCTGCCTGTCTCTGTAGACTCCACTTCTGGGGACAGGGCAATAACAAACGCAGCCGAAACCTCTGCAGACGCAAACGACTCTGTCTGACAGCTTTGAAGAGAGCAGTGGATCTCCCAACACGGAGGTTGAGATCTGAGAAGGGACAGACTCCCTGCTCAAGTGGGTCCCTGACCCCTGAGTAGCCTAACTGGGAGACATCCCCCACTAGGGGCAGTCTGACACCCCACACCTCACAGGGTGGAGTACACCCCTGAGAGGAAGCTTCCAAAGCAAGAATCAGACAGGTACACTCGCTGTTCAGAAATATTCTATCTTCTGCAGCCTCTGCTGCTGATACCCAGGCAAACAGGGTCTGGAGTGGACCTCAAGCAATCTCCAACAGACCTACAGCTGAGGGTCCTGACTGTTAGAAGGAAAACTATCAAACAGGAAGGACACCTACACCAAAACCCCATCAGTACATCACCATTATCAAGACCAGAGGCAGATAAAACCACAAAGATGGGGAAAAAGCAGGGCAGAAAAGCTGGAAATTCAAAAAATAAGAGCGCATCTCCCCCGGCAAAGGAGCGCAGCTCATCGCCAGCAACGGATCAAAGCTGGACGGAGAATGACTTTGACGAGATGAGAGAAGAAGGCTTCAGTCCATCAAATTTCTCAGAGCTAAAGGAGGAATTATGTACCCAGCGCAAAGAAACTAAAAATCTTGAAAAAAAAGTGGAAGAATTGATGGCTAGAGTAATTAATGCAGAGAAGGTCCTAAACGAAATGAAAGAGATGAAAACCATGACACGAGAAATACGTGACAAATGCACAAGCTTCAGTAACCGACTCGATCAACTGGAAGAAAGAGTATCTGCGATTGAGGATCAAATGAATGAAATGAAGCGAGAAGAGAAACCAAAAGAAAAAAGAAGAAAAAGAAATGAACAAAGCCTGCAAGAAGTATGGGATTATGTAAAAAGACCAAATCTACGTCTGATTGGGGTGCCTGAAAGTGAGGGGGAAAATGGAACCAAGTTGGAAAACACTCTTCAGGATATCATCCAGGAGAACTTCCCCAACCTAGTAGGGCAGGCCAACATTCAAATCCAGGAAATACAGAGAACGCCACAAAGATACTCCTCGAGAAGAGCAACTCCAAGACACATAATTGCCAGATTCACCAAAGTTGAAATGAAGGAAAAAATCTTAAGGGCAGCCAGAGAGAAAGGTCGGGTTACCCACAAAGGGAAGCCCATCAGACTAACAGCAGATCTCTCGGCAGAAACTCTCCAAGCCAGAAGAGAGTGGGGGCCAATATTCAACATTCTTAAAGAAAAGAATTTTAAACCCAGAATTTCATATCCAGCCAAACTAAGTTTCATAAGTGAAGGAGAAATAAAATCCTTTACAGATAAGCGAATGCTTAGAGATTTTGTCACCACTAGGCCTGCCTTACAAGAGACCTTGAAGGAAGCACTAAACATGGAAAGGAACAACCGGTACCAGCCATTGCAAAAACATGCCAAAATGTAAAGACCATCGAGGCTAGGAAGAAACTGCATCAACTAACGAGCAAAATAACCACTTAATATCATAATGGCAGGATCAAGTTCACACATAACAATCTTAACCTTAAATGTAAATGGACTAAATGCTCCAATTAAAAGACACAGACTGGCAAACTGGATAAAGAGTCAAGACCCATCAGTCTGCTGTATTCAGGAGACCCATCTCACACGCAGAGACACACATAGGCTCAAAATAAAGGGATGGAGGAAGATTTACCAAGCAAATGGAGAACAAAAAAAAGCGGGGGTTGCAATACTAGTCTCTGATAAAACAGACTTTAAACCATCAAAGATCAAAAGAGACAAAGAAGGCCATTACATAATGGTAAAGGGATCAATTCAACAGGAAGAGCTAACTATCCTAAATATATATGCACGCAATACAGGAGCACCCAGATTTATAAAGCAAGTCCTTAGAGACTTACAAAGAGACTTAGACTCCCATACAATAATAATGGGAGACTTCAACACTCCACTGTCAACATTAGACAGATCAACGAGACAGAAAGTTAACAAGGATATCCAGGAATTGAACTCATCTCTGCAGCAAGCAGACCTAATAGACATCTATAGAACTCTCCACCCCAAATCAACAGAATATACATTCTTCTCAGCACCACATCGTACTTACTCCAAAATCGACCACGTAATTGGAAGTAAAGCACTCCTCAGCAAATGTACAAGAACAGAAATTATAACAAACTGTCTCTCAGACCACAGTGCAATCAAACTAGAACTCAGGACTAAGAAACTCAATCAAAACCGCTCAACTACATGGAAACTGAACAACCTGCTCCTGAATGACTACTGGGTACATAACGAAATGAAGGCAGAAATAAAGATGTTCTTTGAAACCAATGAGAACAAAGATACAACATACCAGAATCTCTGGGACACATTTAAAGCAGCGTGTAGAGGGAAATTTATAGCACTAAATGCCCACAAGAGAAAGCAGGAAAGATCTAAAATTGACACTCTAACATCGCAATTAAAAGAACTAGAGAAGCAAGAGCAAACACATTCGAAAGCTAGCAGAAGGCAAGAAATAACTAAGATCAGAGCAGAACTGAAGGAGATAGAGACACAAAAAACCCTCCAAAAAATCAATGAATCCAGGAGTTGGTTTTTTGAAAAGATCAACAAAATTGACAGACCACTAGCAAGACTAATAAAGAAGAAAAGAGAAAAGAATCAAATCGACGCAATTAAAAATGATAAAGGGGATATCACCACCGACCCCACAGAAATACAAACTACCATCAGAGAATACTATAAACACCTCTACGCAAATAAACTGGAAAATCTAGAAGAAATGGATAATTTCCTGGACACTTACACTCTTCCAAGACTAAACCAGGAAGAAGTTGAATCCCTGAATAGACCAATAGTAGGCTCTGAAATTGAGGCAATAATTAATAGCCTACCAACCAAAAAAAGTCCAGGACCAGATGGATTCACAGCTGAATTCTACCAGAGGTACAAGGAGGAGTTGGTACCATTCCTTCTGAAACTATTCCAATCAATAGAAAAAGAGGGAAATCTCCCTAACTCATTTTATGAGGCCAACATCATCCTGATACCAATGCCTGGCAGAAACACAACAAAAAAAAGAGAATTTTAGACCAATATCCCTGATGAACATCGATGCAAAAATCCTCAATAAAATACTGGCAAACTGGATTCAGCAACACATCAAAAAGCTTATCCACCATGATCAAGTGGGCGTCATCCCTGGGATGCAAGGCTGGTTCAACATTCGCAAATCAATAAACATAATCCAGCATATAAACAGAACCAAAGACAAGAACCACATGATTATCTCAATAGATGCAGAAAAGGCTTTTGACAAAATTCAACAGCCCTTCATGCTAAAAACGCTCAATAAATTCGGTATTGATGGAACGTACCTCAAAATAATAAGAGCTATTTATGACAAACCCACAGCCAATATCATACTGAATAGGCAAAAACTGGAAAAATTCCCTTTGAAAACTGGCACAAGACAGGGATGCCCTCTCTCACCACTCCTATTCAACATAGTGTTGGAAGTTCTGGCTAGGGCAATTAGGCAAGAGAAAGAAATCAAGGGTATTCAGTTAGGAAAAGAAGAAGTCAAACTGTCCCTGTTTGCAGATGACATGATTGTATATTTAGAAAACCCCATTGTCTCAGCCCAGAATCTCCTTAAGCTGATAAGCAACTTCAGCAAAGTCTCAGGATACAAAATTAATGTGCAAAAATCACAAGCATTCTTATACACCAGTAACAGACAAACAGGGAGCCAAATCAGGAATGAACTTCCATTCACAATTGCTTCAAAGAGAATCAAATACCTAGGAATCCAACTTACAAGGGATGTAAAGGACCTCTTCAAGGACAACTACAAACCACTGCTCAGTGAAATAAAAGAGGACACAAACAAATGGAAGAACATACCATGCTCATGGATAGGAAGAATCAATATTGTGAAAATGGCCATACTACCCAAGGTAATTTATAGATTCAATGCCATCCCCATCAAGCTACCAATGAGTTTCTTCACAGAATTGGAAAAAACTGCTTTAAAGTTCATATGGAACCAAAAAAGAGCCCGCATCTCCAAGACAATCCTAAGTCAAAAGAACAAAGCTGGAGGCATCACGCTACCTGACTTCAAACTATACTACAAGGCTACAGTAACCAAAACAGCATGGTACTGGTACCAAAACAGAGATATAGACCAATGGAACAGAACAGAGTCCTCAGAAATAATACCACACATCTACAGCCATCTGATCTTTGACAAACCTGAGAGAAACAAGAAATGGGGAAAGGATTCCCTATTTAATAAATGGTGCTGGGAAAATTGGCTAGCCATAAGTAGAAAGCTGAAACTGGATCCTTTCCTTACTCCCTATAGGAAAATTAATTCAAGATGGATTAGAGACTTAAATGTTAGACCTAATACCATAAAAATCCTAGAGGAAAACCTAGGTAGTACCATTCAGGACATAGGCATGGG
This sequence comes from Macaca fascicularis, assembly GCF_037993035.2. Lineage (NCBI taxonomy): Eukaryota > Metazoa > Chordata > Mammalia > Primates > Cercopithecidae > Macaca > Macaca fascicularis. The sequence continues at coordinate 113,734,853 of NC_088381.1, forward strand.
CAAAGACTTCATGTCTAAAACACCAAAAGCAACGGCAGCAAAAGCCAAAATTGACAAATGGGATCTCATTAAACTAAAGAGCTTCTGCACAGCAAAAGAAACTACCATCAGAGTGAACAGGCAACCTACAGAATGGGAGAAAATTTTGGCAATCTACTCATCTGACAAAGGGCTAATATCCAGAACCTACAAAGAACTCAAACAAATTTACAAGAAAAAAACAAACAACCCCATCAAAAAGTGGGCAAAGGATATGAACAGACATTTCTCAAAAGAAGACATTCATACAGCCAACAGACACATGAAAAAATGCTCATCATCACTGGCCATCAGAGAAATGCAAATCAAAACCACAATGAGATACCATCTCACACCAGTTAGAATGGCGATCATTAAAAAGTCAGGAAACAACAGGTGCTGGAGAGGATGTGGAGAAATAGGAACACTTTTACACTGTTGGTGGGATTGTAAACTAGTTCAACCATTATGGAAAACAGTATGGCGATTCCTCAAGGATCTAGAACTAGATGTACCATATGACCCAGCCATCCCATTACTGGGGATATACCCAAAGGATTATAAATTATGCTGCTATAAAGACACACGCACACGTATGTTTATTGCAGCACTATTCACAATAGCAAAGACTTGGAATCAACCCAAATGTCCATCAGTGACAGATTGGATTAAGAAAATGTGGCACATATACACCATGGAATACTATGCAGCCATCAAAAAGGATGAGTTTGTGTCCTTTGTAGGGACATGGATGCAGCTGGAAACCATCATTCTTAGCAAACTATCACAAGAACAGAAAACCAAACACCGGATGTTCTCACTCATAGGTGGGAACTGAACAATGAGATCACTTGGACTCAGGAAGGGGACCATCACACACAGGGGCCTATCATGGGGAGGGGGGCGGGGGGAGGGATTGCATTGGGAGTTATACCTGATGTAAATGACGAGTTGATGGGTGCAGCACACCAACATGGCACAAGTAATCATATGTAACAAACCTGCACGTTATGCACATATACCCTACAACTTAAAGTATAATAATAATAAATAAATTAAAAAAAAAGATGATATTCTACTATATTCCTCACTATACATTTAAATTCCACGGCACAAAAATAAAAAAGGCAATTTTGCAAAAAAAAAAAAAAAAAAAGAGAAAAGAACCAAATTATTCCCCATGTTACCCTCATCAAAAACTTCCCGTTCTTTGTACCTCCAGGGCACTGACTGTTACATTTTTAGAGTGCTGACCTTATGTTGCTGCCAGCAAACTTTTAATGGGGTTTCTTGTTCATCTGGTTAGTTGTAGTTCTTTTCTGTTCTAGCAGACCTTCCTTGTTCAAATCCCTATAGGACGCTATCTGTACCTATCTGTCTCAGCCTGTCCCTGCAAGTTTCTGCTAGTCCTTGCTGGTCTTTCCTAGTCTTTATCTATCCCTATCGGTCCCTGTCTGTCCCTATGGTCCCTGTTAGTTCCTGCAAGTCCCTGTCTTTCCCTACCTATCTCTATTTGTCTCTATGTCTCTTTATCCTTACTTATCTCTATTTGTCCCTGCAGGCCTCTTCAGGTCCCTTCAGGTCTCTTCAGGTCTGTTTGTTCCTGATAGTCCCTGCTAGTCCCTGTTCAGGCACCACTTGTGGCAGACTGCCATGGTTACTACTTGAGACCGTCATTACAGCAGTTCCTACTGTTACTGCTTGAGACTGTCATTTACGAGACTGAATGAAGGGATGAACATAGAAATGAAAACTTAAGACAAAAAAACTGTTTTAAAGGAAGGATCCAGGGGAAGAAGAGAGCTCCCTGCTTTTAGTGAGCAAAGACAGCCGCCCTTGAGCTTCCACAGCCCTCTGTATTTATTGGGTAGAAAGAGCAGGGAGGAGGAGGTGATTGGTCAGCCACTCGGTTGATCACAGGTTCATATTATTGCTAACAAGCTTCAGATGTGCCTAATCACAAGCAACAGTGTGCTTGGGGCGTGACTGCCCTCAGCATTCCTTCTGGGTGGCAGAGGCAGTGTGTCAGTTAGCCAATATCCTGCTTTCAACATCCTGCTTTCATGAGAAACAGTTTGCTGTTTGCTCATATAGCCTCCAGTGGTATACTGAGTTGATCATAACCCTCATTCTTCGGCCTCCAACATTCACTCTATTCCTTAAAGAAGACTACATTAAAATTCTTAGTTCATTAATATCATTGCAAGAATATTTCATAGAGAAAAAGTGATTTAAAAATGCACTGAGAAGATGAAATGGTCATGAACGGGAAATTTGCTACCTATATATCCCAATTCTTTTACAGAATCACTTGTTTATATATCAGAAACATAAGCTCATCCAACAGAGCAAAGAATGTTTCCTGTTTGACTTGGAATTCATTGGTGTATTAATTCTAGGCACTCTATGAAAGAAATGTGCGGGGTTGAAATATAAAGGCACATCCACTGACAGGAAAAAAAGTCATTGAAACCATTATTTACTTGTCTTCATTTTCTGAGTTCAACCCTTAAAAACGTCTAGTGTGGTGAACAGAACGAATGAGAGCAAATTAACTTTCATTTTCCAGCAGGGGGAGATGGGAGATGTGCGGGAGTGAATCAATCACTCCGCCACTCGCTGCACTGACAGCGTTCATCCGCGTGAGCAAACTTCTGTGTGGGCAATGCCAGTGAAATTTATTTCTCAGAGCGAGTTTACTACTTACATTCAGGGCGTCTCATCTTTCTGGCAATCAGGATAAATTGTGTCTTGGTAATAACATTGTAGCAAGCTATTCTTTACTGTGAGGAGCCTGTAATGACTGTGTCTTACATTTGCATTAATTCTGACAAGATTTACTGGTGCTTGCTGATGTGTAAATTTCAAAATGGCAAACAGCAGCAAAGGTCAACACAGCAATAATATTAATAGCTTTAGAAAAAGGTTGAGAGACTCAGAGATTCCAGATGATAGCTTGGGTGAGAGGGAAATTCAGCGGATGTTTGTTATCTTCGCAGGTCCTATTACTCTACCCTTCCTTTTATGAGGTAATTATAGTACCCTAGCAAAGGAAGCACGAGGTAGTAAAGGTCAATAACAGGGAATGTAGTTTAATCATAGCTAATATTTTTCCAGAATAGATTTCTTATTAAAACACTTGGAAAATCTGGTGAGAAGATATAGATCCTTAAGTATTATAGTTTTCATCTACAGCACATAGTCAAAACCTTTTTGAAGGTTAAGGACAACTCAGTAATATTTACCACTCTTCTTTATAATATATTCCTCATTAAATGAAAAACCCAGGGTTAGAAAAGCATGTTTAAATATAAAGAAATTCTTGCCCTGATTTTTTTAGGTTTCTTGTAGGAGAATATCATTCTGGATTTTCTGTCTTGCTTGAAACATTTCCTGATGCCTCTAGATCAAGTTAACCATTCCCCCTTCGGTATCATCTCTTACCCAGATGGCACAGAGCTTTTTGCTGCTGATGCTCTCTTTGCATTGTCCTGTAATTTTTTCGTTTACTTATACTGCCCCTGTCTATACTCTATGGTCTACAGGGTAGGAATTGTGTACTTTTCATGTATCAGAGTACTTAGTTTACAATAGGTGCTTCACAGCTATTGTAGTGAAACCCAGACTACCTGAAGACATCTTGGTAACTGTGTATGTTGTGGACAAACACTTCTTTGGTTCATATATGAAAATAATGGTCAGCTTTTTTTAGTGTATGGAGCAAGAGGTTCCTGTGGGAAAGATGTTGAATAGCTGTAATGTATAGAACATCCAGATTGCAATCACCACAATGATGTTGATCAAAATAGTCAGACATGGTTTGACTACTCCACATATTCATCTTGAACAAAACCTGGATGAGGTCTTTAGTTTAGGCATCCTGAAGACCACAAAGCAATGGATGTAGAATAACGGAATCTACTGTGTGGGAAGAGAACTAAGTGCAGTTTGCTCTATAGTCAAACTTGAGGAGCATTATATCCAGCAAATGCTAAATGATATTGAGAGGTTTTGTGTAAAGCGTGCTAGCTTTTCTCACTAAAGATATGAAGAAAATACTAAAGTGGAAAAGGAAATTTATCCTTGTGTATGGATTCTCTTTTTATTTTGTTTCGTGTCTTTTAGGCCCTGTGGTGATCTAAGCCAAGATTTTGCTTATGTTAGAATCCTTATTATGCTTTGCAGGAAAATCTCAATCTCTACCCACAGAGTCTTCATTGACTAGATTCCAAAGGAAGTTTAGTTCCACTAATGACTTGGTACAAATACTCTTGGATAACTTTTCTGTTTGTGGGCCTGCACTTATTTGTCTTACATTGATCTCTGAATGCTCTGAGTTTTTCAGGCTAGATATTAAATTATCCCAGATATGGCAATTAAAGAGGCTGTTTTCTGTCTTTTTGGTAAGGAGAGTTGTTTCCCAATTGGGTTCTGAACCAAAGCAGAGTTTACATTAGGCTGAAGGGCTATGCCAGCTACTATGTGACACAGTTCAATATCCTTGGCAAAAATGGCTCATTGTTTTTCTTTTGAATCATTAAACATCTGGTGAGACGTGAGCCTTGGGGATACAGACTAAGAATGAAAGAAGGCAAATGAATGTATTTATGTAGACACTTGTCTTGTAATTGCTAACATGACTAATGTCATAAAGAACGGGAGAATTATAAGGGATGGCCACCATGGAGAAGAGACTTCTCCCTCTGCAGGTGGACTGCGGTAGAGTGAATTACCACTACTAATTCTTCACCTCTCCTTATATCCATGCCCTTTACTTTGTAATTGGAAGTTATTCCACTGCTGACCAAGTGTGCTTTGCCACCTTTAACTTGGAGGTTGGTCTTGTGTGTTGCTTTGGCCAATGGGATGTCAGCAGAAATGGCACAAGCAAAGACTTGAAATGTGCTTGGATGGTTGGACTTTCCCTTTTGTTTGCCATGTAAAGAGTTTCTGCTCCATAGCTGCCATCCTTTCAGCATGGGCACCAGAACGAACATACTGGGGGAATCTGAGACTGACTTATGGAGAATAGATAAGCCCAGCAGGATCCTGTAGTTTGAAGCAGGTTTGCCCAGCTGAGATCAGTTGAATTCCCTCCACATGACCAACAACCCTGTGAATGAATGAGAATAAGTGGTGACTGGTTTTTTTTTTGTTGTTGTTGTTGTTTGTTTGTTTGTTTTCTGTGTTTTTGAGGTGGTTTCACTCTGTTGCCCAGGCTGGAGTGCAGTGGTGTGATCTTGGCTCACTGCAACCTCTGCCTCCTGGGTTGAAGCAATTCCCTGCCTCAGCAGTCCAAGTAGCTGGGATTACAGGCACCTGCCACCACGCATGGCTAATTTTTGTGTCTTTAGTAGAGATGGTGTTTCACCATGTTGGCCAGGCTGGTCTTGAACTCCTGATCTCGTGAACCACCTGCCTTGGCCTCCCAAAGTGCTGGGATTACAGGTCTGACCCACTGCGCCTGGCCAGTGGTGGCTGTTTTAAGGTAATGGTTCTGAACTGGGAACAAATTTGGTGATGTCTGGAAGTATTTTTGGTTGATACAACTTGGGGGATGGCATCTAGTGGATAGAGGCCAGAGATGTTGATAAACATCCTATAATACACAAGATAACACCAAACTACAAAGAATTATTCAACCCTAAAATGTTGATAGTGCTGCTGTAAAGAAGCCTTGTTTTAAGGAAATTGCAAATTGATACCCTCACTATCTTCTACTAAATGCTCTCTGGCCCCCACAAAAAAGAGTCATAATTGGTCAGAGGCCAAAACCATCATTGGACCAAAGTTTACTAGTGAGCAGAATTTTTATGCATTAATGCTTGACTCTAAGCTATGTTTTGTCTTGTGTTTTTGTCACCATAGTAAATAAACCTAGATAGGACCTATGTCCTTAGGGGCAAATCCAACCATCTCCCTCTTTTCTTCCCCCTTTTCTTTCTCTAGGACCTCCTTTGCATTTCTTTCTCACTCTTGTTCTTTCTTTTTGGATACTTTTGAGCTTGCCTCAAGGGCCCATGATATTAGGTTTGGTTTGATTAATCATGAGGACTTTCTGTTATTTTCTCAGCTATAAATAAAATGGTACTTTGATTTCTGTTCTGCTGTTTTTCTTAGTGCATGCGACTCCCTAGGAACTCTACAGAGAAGAAGGGTGTTTGACATGACAGAATGCAAGCAGTTCTTGGTCTCAGGAGGGATTACCATCAAGTAGCACTGAAATTTCTCCCTTAGATCCTCAGCTTCACAGCTGTTAAATTATCTGGTAAAAATGTTAAATTCAATTGAAGTTCAAAGAAGGAGGTATAGAAGTCACTGGGTAAGACTTAATGAAGAAAATGGGAAACATTTAACAACTATTTGTTGAACCAATTTTGAATAGGTACTCTTGGTTTTTGAGCATTCAGCCTTTCAAATTGTAGCCACAACATCTTTCCCAGTCTTATCTTCCACAATTTTCTGTTGTTTGTTTCTTGTACTCCACATGCTAAACCAGAAGACATACCACTGTTCAAACAAGCTTGTAACGTTACACTGCTGTGGTGGTGTATGTGCCAACCTTTGTGCATCTAACTCATTTCCCTGAATCTATAGAACCCTTTGCATTTTAATGTTTATAACCTCTAATGTTGGTTTCTTTTTTTTTTAATCTATGTTATATTTTCTTTCTTTGAACTTCTTAGAATTGTGTTTGTGTACCTCTTGATGTTTCCAAATTTCTGACAGATATTAATCTTTGGTATTCAGGAACGAGAAACAGGAATTCCCAGGAATACTTTTGAATTCCTGAAGCTTTAAGTTAATCTTAAAATAATTCATTATTTTTATATTATTATGATTTCTCAAAAGGTGAAATTATGTTTATTTAGGAGTATTTTACAAAGAGAATAGCCTAGAATGAACATTGAAACACTGGAAAACACCAGTCAATGTTACTGAGTAGTGTTTGAACAGTATAAAATTTGGGTCTCTTAGCAAGGTTAACAGCACTACAGAGAATCACTTGTCAAAATTGTCAAGTTAAGGATTTATTTTGCTTCCATTTCTGATAATTTCTTTAAACTTCACTCATAGGATTTGTTTGCAATATGGTATACATATAAACATATTAATATTTATACATATAAACATGTTAATATTTATTTTATCTGTGAGAATGACTATTAGCAGTAGATAGGAACATATTCATGAATATACCCGTATTATAAGGTACCATTTACAAACCACACTTACTGACAAGATCACGAATGCTTCCTTCCTACTTGCTCCTGGTTCCTGGAAATGTAGACTTTAACCTTCAGCCCAGTGTGTCAATATTTTCTATCTTGCTTTCAATTTGATATCAGTGATTCCTTTTACCAGTAATACTGCATTGTTAATTGTTAAACTTAAATTTTTGCAGAGAAATTATAATACTTCTTTAATTTTCTGATTCCTTGACAGATTTTTACTTGCGTTTGGGATTTGGCAAAACATAAAATTTCTTAAAATATGCCAGGAAGGAATTCCTGCTTGGAAATACCAGTGCCTCTCAACTTACGTATTGTCTCCTATATGCATATTCAGACTTTTACATAATACAGGCCTGCTAAATCTGCTGTAGGTTTTGTGAAGAACAGCAACATGCTAGCTGTAGGCCTTTAGTGAGATTAATCTAAGAACTGAGAAAAGTCAAATTGCAGGTGGTAGAAAATAAAATTAGAGTTTAATAAATTTAGGTAGAGATAGATTATAGAATGTGAATTCAGTAATTCAGATATGAAGAAACTGACCAAGAATAGGAAAAGAAGTAATAGAGTTACTAGAAGTAAATGAGTTACTAGTGACTTGAAGCTGGGAGCAGTGGCTCACACCTATATTCCAAGCATTTTGGGAAGCTGAGGCAAGAGGATCACTTAAGTCCAGGAGTTCAAGACCAGCCTGGACAACATAGTGGGACCCTATCTTCATTAAAAAAAAAAAAAAAACAAAATAAGCTGGGTACGGTGGCACATGCCTATAGCCCCAGCTACTTGGGAGGCTGAGGCAAGAGGATTGCTTGAGCCCTGGAAGTCAAGGTTGCAGTAAGCCACGATTGCACCACTGCATTCCAGCCTGGGTGACAGAGGGAAGTCCTATCTCAAAAAGAAACCCCTCCTAAACAAAACCAAAAGACAGTAACAATAACAGCAACAACAATAACAACAACAAAAAACCCCACAGTGACTTGATAATGACAACAGGGCAGAGAAATAGCCTAAGAGATGAGCTATAAACCCTGGGGACTAATGGAATTGTGGGGTACTAGTAGAAATCAAGAATTTGAGAAAAGAATCTGACCTTTATGAAGCACTAGCTAATAAACCAGGTACTATATTACTCATTTTCATATATGATCTAATTTACAAATAGAGTAAATTCAAAAAGGAAATGTAATGTGTTTGGAAATTGTATGTGGATTTCGAGGGCATGAAACAATCAGTGGTCATGTCCAACTGGCAACTGGAAATATGGGACTGGATATAGGTGAGAGGTCAGGGTTACACAGATGTATTTTTTTCTGTTGTCAATATTGTAATTTGTAAAAGCAAAACAATTTTATTACTTATATGGAGAAAGTTTGAGTGGTCTGGATAGAAGATCAAGCCAGCCACAAAGTTCTCTTAAGCCAAAGCCTAACCCAGAGCAAGGCTTGAGCTCTCTTCAATCCTATGCAGGTTGATAGAGGTGAGGAAACCACAGAAGAAAGTCTTGAAACTAGAAATTCATTCATGAGGCTTAAGAAAATAAGTCATGTACATAATATAATAGCGCAAGTGTAAGCAGCAAGTGCTGATGTAGAAGCTGCAGCAAACTATCCTGAGAAATTTTTAATAGCTAAGATCATTGATGAAGGTGGCTACATTAAACAATAGATTTTTGATGTAGACAAACCAGCCTTTTATTGGAAGAAAATGCCATCTAGGAGTTTCATTGCTAAAGAGAAAAAGTCCATGCCTGCTTTAAAAGGATAGATTGACTCTCTTGTTAGGGGCGAATGCAGCTGGTGACTTGAAGTTGAAGCCAATGCTCTTTCACCATTCTGAAAATTTCAGGGCCCTTAAAATTATGCTAAATCTACTGTGCTGGTACTCTATAAATGGAACAACAAAGCCTGGATAATACCACATCTGTTTATGGCATGGCTTACTGAATTCTTTCACAATATTACTGCTCATTGACAAGAGCTCTGATGGAGAGGTACAAGGAGATTAATGTTGTTTTCAAGACCGCAAATAAAACATCCATTCTGCAGTTCATGGATCCTGGAGTCAATTCAACTTTTAAATCTTATTATTTTACATATATATACACACACACACACACATATACATATATGTATATATAGAGAGAGGGAGATGGATAGATATAGATATAGGTATCTGTATCTATCCATCTATCTCTCTATATTTCTATTTTTACGACTATAGCTTCAATAGATGGTGATTCCACTGATAGTTCTGGGCTAAGTCAACTGAAAAGCTTCTGGAAAGGATTCACGTTTCTGGATGCCTTTAGGAACATGGATGAATCTAGAAACCATCATTCTCAGCAAACTAACACAGGAACAGAAAACCAAACACCTCATGTTCTCACTCATAAGTGGGAGTTGAACAATGAGAACACAAGGATACAGGGAGGGTTACATCACACACTGGGGCCTATCGGGGGATGGGAGGCTGGGAGGAGTGATAACATTAGGAGAAATACCTAATGTAGGTGATGGGCTGATGGGTGAAGCAAACCACCATGGCATGTGTATACCTATGTAACAAACCTGCACATTCTGCACATGTATCCCAGAACTTGAAGTGTATGTATGTGTGTATATATATATATGTGTGTGTGTGTGTGTGTATATATATATATATATGAATATTTGTGATTAATGGGAGGAGGTCAAAATATCAACATTAACAGGAGTTTGGAAGGAGGTAATTCCAGCCCTCATGTATGACTTTGAGGAGGTCAAGACTTTAATGAAGGAAGTAACTGCAGATGTAGTAAAAATAGCAAAAGAACTGAAATTAGAAGTGCAGTTTGAAGATGTGATGGAATTGTTTCAATGTGATGGTAAAACTTGAGTAGGTAAGGAGCTGCTTTTTATGCATGAGCGAATAAAATGCTTTCCTGAGGTGGAATCTACTCCTGCTGCAGATATTGTGAACATTGTTGAAATAACAAAGAATGATCTAGACTATTGCATAAACTTAACTGATAAAGCAGCAGCATAGTTTGAGAAGACTAATTCCAATTTTGAAAGAAGCTCTACTGTGGGTAAAATGTTATCAAACATTTGTTATCAAAAATGTTATCAAACATTGCATGCTACAGAGAAATATTTTGTGGAAGGAAGACTCAATTGATGTCATTGTTTTAAGAAATTGCCACAGTCACTCCAACCTTCAGCAACCACCTTCCTGATCAATCAGCACCCATCAATATTGAGGCAAGACCTTTCACCAGAAAGGCTATGGTAATTGTTAGAATTTTTAGCAATGAAGTATTTTAAAATTAAAGTATGTACCTTTTTTAGACGTAATGCCATTGTACACAGTATAGTATAAACATAACTTTTGTAAGAACTGGGAACCCGAAATTTGTATGACTCACTTTATAGTGATAGTAGTTTTATTGCATCAGTGTGGATATGAACCTGTAATATCTCCAAGGTATTCCTGTATTCTGAATTTGACTACATACTTACCTTTACCAATAAGTTTTATACTTTCATATGTTTTCATGCTCCTAATTAGTTTCCTTTTTATCAACCTAAGGAAATCCCTGTGACAATTCTTGTAAGGCAGGTTGAGTGGTGATTTGCTTCCTCAGCCTTTATCTGAGGAAGTCTTATCTCTTCCTAATTTTGGAGGGACAGCTTTTCTTGTTATAGTATTTCCGATTAACAGTTTTTTTCTTTCACTACGTTGAATATATTATCGCTTTCTCTTCGCCTCCAAAGTTTCTACTGATAAATCACTGATAGCTTCATAGGAGTTTCCTTGTATATGAAGAATTTCTTTTCTCTTGCTGCTTTCAAAATTTTTCCTTTTTCTTTTTATAATTTTATTGTAATGCATCCCAGTGTAATCTTCCTTGGATTGATCCTGTTGGGGAAATTCTGAGCATCATGGATCTAGATGTTTATATTTCTCCCAAATTTGGGAAGTTTCCAGCCATCATTTCTTTAAATAAGCTTTTTGTTCTTTTCTCTCTCTCTTTTCCTTTTGTGATTTCCATAATGTGAATTATCTTTCTTGATGGTATCTCATGTATCTTGTAGGCTTCCTTCATGCTTCTCCATTATTTTTTCTCTTTGATCAGATTTTGTCTTTTTTGAAACAAAGTCTCGCTCTGTTGCTCAGGCTGTAGTGCAGTGGCATGGTGCAATCTTGGCTCATCGCAACCTCTGCCTCCCAGGTTCAAACAATTCTTGTGCGTCAGTCTCCCAAGTAGTTGAGATGATAGGTGTGTCACCATGCTAGGCTATTTTCTTTGTATTTTTAGTAGAGATGGAGTTTCACCATGTTGATCAGACTGGTCTTGAACTCCTGGCCTCAAGTGTCCACCTGCCTCGGCCTCTCAAAATTCTGGGATTACAGGCATGAGTCACCACACATGTCCAATGATTGGATATATTCAAATGACCTGTCTTTGAGTTCATGGATTCTTTTGTTTGATCAACTGTGTTATTGACTCTTCATTGAATTTTTAAAATTTTATTCACTGTATTCTTGAACTCTAGAATTTGTTTGATTATTTTTGTGATTTCTACCTCTGCACTGAAGTCCTCATTTTGTTCATGTATTAGTTTCCCAATTTTCTTGAGTTTTCTGTTTTCTCTTGTAACTCACTGGACTTCCTTAAAACAATTATTTTGATTTAGTATCAGTTATTATATATAATCAATTATTTTGATTTGGTATCAGTTACTGGAGTTTTATTAGTTTTCTTTGCTGGTGTCACATTTGCCTGATTGTTAATGTTATGTTAACTTTGTGTTGATGTCTGTGGATTTGAAGGAGAAAACACCTCTTCCTACCATGTCAGCCTATTTTGGCGGGTATACAACTTCTCCTGCAGGCTTCCTGGATTGATATGACTGACTCTGAGATTTCAGTCAAGTGGTGCTGGAATAGAGTTACATGACTGCTTGCTGGTCTGTGAGCCTGTTACCAGATATCTTGTCTGACACATCAAGGTAGATGGAGTGGCTTTCCACCAAGTGCATGGGACTGCCTCCTACCAGGTAGGTAGGACTCTCTCTAGGACCATAGTCATTGTCAAACAAGACTGGAGATTGTTTGTGGGGCTACTTCTGGTTCCACAGTCAAGTCTGCGGACAGTGTCCGTGTTACTTGGGTTATAGATGAGTGTAGCTGAAGCAGAGTTTCTGAGTGGGCTCCCACTGGGTCTCTGGGAAGGTCTCTGGGTGGGCAGAACTGCCTCCATGACAATGGTAGAAAGGAAGTGGAGAGGGACAGTTTCAGTGTGTTCAGTTGGGTCTAAGGTTTGCAGACCTGTTACCAGGATCATGGACAGGTATTGCTCCTTGATGGATGGGTTTCAGGACTATGACCAAAGATGGCTAGAGTTGGATTCATAGGGATATGGGACTGCTTTCAGTCTGCAATTGAGATCATGTTCAGCAAACCTGCCACTGGGATGGGGGTCTGCCTTCTCAAAGTGGCTCTCCTTGGTCTGGGACCTCACTGGTGCTTCTCCTACCTGGATCTGAAAACACCACAGAGGCACTTGTCCATGGGTGCCAGATCATTATTTGTGTGAGGGATGTGAGTTGGATACCTTCTCTTTTTCCACTTTGCTAGTGTCACTCTCCCACAGATGTATTTTTGAGGAATAAAAATAGGGCCAATGTTTGCAGCTGTGAGAAATGAATATAGCCCTCCTTGAGATTATCTAAGTCTCACCACCATTTAGAACAGAACACTTAGGCATGATAAACTGAAAGGATTTGGGAAAAGTATATCTTTTCATCATCATGATTGGCTTATGCTGGACAAATCCCAGGTTATGATTAACTACCTTCCTTCTAAGTTTGAATACAGAACCAAGTTTATTAATTATATAAGAAGCTTCGAAACTTAAGCTGTAATGAATTTGTTAGGACCTCTTGGGCTTGTGACCTACTATGCTGTAACAAAATGACTTTTAGCCTTAGTTTTCAGTGAGCAAATGACCTTTTTGTGTTTTTGAAATGTAATTAAGTTACTTTAAAAAAAATCAATACCATGGATGATTTGTTGTTAGAATGAAGGAATGTGCAATAGATATAGTTTTAGGCTTAGATATCAAGCTCCAGTGGTATTCTCTATTCTTTTGTTGATTATATGAGTAATTAAGTAATTCACTTGTGGCACTAAAAGAAGTCAGAGGAAGAATAATGAGCTGAACTCTGACTCCAGAAAATCTCCCCACTTACATCTTTGGCTTCTGAAGTGTAACAGGCCTAGGAAAAAATAATCCTGTGAGGAAGGAACAGTGACCTTTCAATATAACTAGTAAACATGACATAAGGATGGGATTGGTCAGGCTTTGTGTTAGTATATTTGTTATCATGAACATCTTCTCCTAGAAGAACAATTAAAAAGAAATTGGAAAAGAAAACTAAGAAAGTGGTTAGAAAGTGCAAATATGAATACTTCACTTATGATCTTTTCTCTCTAAACCCATTTATTTTTCAGTTGTGTGCTTGTCTTCACTCCTTAAATTTCTTCTTTTCTTGACATGTATATTTATCGCTGTTCTTTTGCATAATAAAATACTCTGCTTGTTTGAGTTTGATGTGTCTCCTTTAAATATATGATGAATATAGCTTCTCTCTGTGCTACATGAAGAATATATGTCTCACAAGCACAGGAATAAGACACTTAAGATGCATTAATGAAACTAGGTTTAAAAGCCATTCTTCATTTCATACCATCCAGCACTCTTCTTTTAAAAAAGAGTAAGTTTTTTATTCAAAGCCATATTTAACCAGAAGAATTTCCACCAGCTAGCCATTCTTTCACAGAGCAGAAATGCAAATTGTATGCTGCTTATAGCCTAAGTGCAACTGTCTTATTGAACATTTTAGCAGATTGTAACAATGCTATGATTATAGAGAATCTATTATGAGAAGTTTTCTAAGTTACAGGCCAAGAATTGCATTGAATTTCAGTCAAAAATGGTACATGTTGAGTTATAATTATTAATGGAGTCTTTCCACCATTTTAAAAAGGGAGAACACAACAGCTCAATGGCCATCTTTTCTTTGTTTTGCATTCCCTTAGACAGTTTAAGTGACCACGATTGAATCTCTTGTTAATTTTTGTCCAAACTTATTTTGCTACCAAATAAATGATGCCATTTTAAAATAATTTGTTCAGCTACTGTGATTTTAAGGTTTCCATTTTTATTCACTGAACAAATTTTTAATTATCTCAGGGCAATTGAAATGCTCCACAAATCTTTGTGCAGTCAAAGTTATTTCTGTGAATAATGTACAAACTAACCTCTTGGGAGCCCATCTATATTTGAAAGGTTTACTAATGGGCTGCTTCTTCCCCTTGCACATATGCTGGTTTATAATTTACAGCAGACTTCCAGGAGCTATGTCTAATTTCACAGCCCTGCCACACATCACAGCACATAGCTCTCAGCTGCCACAAATCCCTGGATGGGAACTTTCTTTTCTCTTTTTTTGCCTACAGTTTATGGTATTTTGTTTCTATGGCTTTAGTGTTTCCAATTATTTAACTGAGCCCAAAACATGTTAAGCTTTATGTCATTAAAGAAGTAACTTCCTTCTTTGAAGATATAGGTTTACATTTTTTATAATATTTTTACTTCTCAGTTCAAGACATGGATCATTATAATTTCTTTTTATGATTAAGTGATTGGTTAAGGAGTCAAAACAAGTGGAATGTTCTGAGAATATTTTTATGACTGTTTCACCCATTGCTGTTCATTACCACTCATCATTCTGCTAGATGTCTTGCTTCTTCTGCCTTGGCGGATATTTCTTCAGAATGAATCTCTTTGGAAATAGCAGTTTTCTTTTATCTTTATGTTTCTTAGGCATCTGTTCACAATTAGATTTGTGGGATGGATAAAAGCCAAGTTAATTGCATTTTATTCTTTCAGTTCTTGATATTCATCTTCAAACAGGTTGCTATCGTGTTAACTTAATGCCTCCTATGTTAGGGGTCTCTATTAAAGAGATTGGATTGTGTTATGTTATTTTTAGTTTTTACATTTGTAAGTAATTTAAAGAATTAAATTAAGACCATGTTTTTAGTGTTTTCACCCTCATTTTCTAATCAATTTTTTTCCTAAATATAGCCCATACTTGTTTAAATTTTTTATCCTTTCTACTATTTTACTCATTTTTATTGTTGCACACTTTTTTCGCTTCACTATACTTCTGGTTAGATGCAAATTGGATAGATTCGTTTTGGGTTCTGAAACTAACAAAGACTTCAGATCTCTTTCTTTCAAGAGGAAACTTTCTTCTTACAAATAGTGAGAACTTCTTTTTGCCTGTTGAATATAGAGCATATCCTGTAGTCAAGCCATTTCATTTAATAATGAATTATTTTTTCACATTGCTTTTAATTTAATTTTGCTTTTTTTGTATAATCCTAAGAGTTATGTATTTTAAAGGGAAGAAATTGTCATCTGTCTGTGGTATTTGGAAAGTTAGTTTTGGCACTGCTGCTTCAATTGATTAAAAGCTGTATTTACAAAAGAACATACCATTAAGAACAAGTTTTTTGTTGCACTAGTCATTCTTCTAAATCTTTTTATTATCTTTTGAGCTATCTCTAAACTAGCTATGGGGACAGGAGATATACTGTATAGCAACTCTTTCTACATTCTACCCAATTTTTTTGTGAACCTAAAACTGCTCTAAAAAAGTAAAGTCTATTAATTTTAAAAAAGAAAGAAAAACTAGCCAGGTGACTGCAAAGAAGGAAGATTCCGACTACTTGGACACAGCAGTGTGGGATTACCATGGAAATATAGCATTAAGGCCATACTAGCTGATTTACATTAGTAATATGACATTTTCTTTTTCCTATTAAACTTTTTTGTCAGGAGAAATGATTAATTATGTGACATTTCTTTTTCATTACCTTCTTGGTGATGAGAGTATGAGATTGTGAAATGCCTATTACATTTTATGAGTGATCGCTGGGTACAGTAACATTTTGATTTGGTTTTTGACTATACTGTATTGTTAGCCAATGCTCTTATTTGGTTTGACTATGCAGTGTTCTACAGAATGGTTTAAAGGAGTTAGATAATCCAAATGCGGAATACTAAGAACCTATATTTCAAAGGCAACATGAATCACACAAGGCTACTATCCAATTAAAGAAGATTGTGGTGAGATATGATAATATCATAATATGAACTATTCTCATTAAAAGACTGGTATTCAAATTGGACAAGAAGAAAACTGAAAACAATACTAGTGAAAGTAATTTACTGCATTTTTCTTAAAACATGCAGTAGTGAAACATTGAGTACTTACAGCATTTTTTAATATGAATACAAAAGGCCTAAGTTGTATGAGGATCATAGTTTTGAGTTGTAGGATGTTAGTGTTAATAACTGGACATATTAATTGTAAAAACCCTATTGTGGTGGCAGTAGCTCTGGAATGTAGAAAGAAATAAGAATATGGGAAGGATGTAATGTATTTCCTGTTCTATTGGGCAGTAGGCTGGGCCCCCTGATTCTCTTTTTTTTTCTTTTTGCCTCAGCCTCCTGTCATGAGACATTCCATTCTTATCGATATCAATCACCATTCCCTTCTTGGGTACCACGAAAACACCTCTGTTTTCCCTGGGAGAACAACCAAATATTGAGATCTTGAAAAATCTCAGATGAAAATGTTCAACAAAAATCTCCTCGTTGATAACAAAGCTATTCACTTGGGTTCAGTGTTGTGGCAACTCAGCTGAAATTCCTAAGGTGACTCTGAAATGATTCCATTGTCTGTAGATTTCTTGGGTTTTTATTAATAGAGAATGACAATATGCTAGTTGATATACAGTGCCTGTGTACCTCCATCACATTCATAATCACCTTAAAAGCAGCAACATTATATGAATTTATCATTGTATTCCCCACAGTTTTAAGTGTGTGGTACCTTATATTTAATAGGTATTCAATAAATATTTATACAATTGAGTTGGGATCCTAATAAGAGGAAATGAGCTTACATTCCACAGCAGATAGGATTTTAATTATTATCACCATTGAGCTTACTGTGTGGTTATTAAGGGACACTAAATGGCTATTTCTAAATGTCTCTTATTTGTTCAACTACATTTGTTGAGTCCTACATGCCTGGTGTTGTGCTGGGAGCTGGGGACAGAGAGAGAGATCATTAAAAGCCCAGGCCCTCAAGGGGCTTCTAATAGCAGGGTATCTTTAGGGATATTTAACTGGAATAGGTGCTAGATTAGATCAGAGGTTAGATAACAGTGTTGCTGAGATCCAGATAAGTGATTTAAGTTTTTAAGTCCATTTAGCCAGACACCAATTCTCTAGGATTTCTCTCAGGCCTGTGTTGCTGGTCACACATGAGACCTGGTGACAGAATATGTGTGAATCTGTGTCAAGTCATTACTGCTATGGGGGAAATTCCTCTAAAACGTGTTACCAAAGGTGATCAGTAGCATCATCTCCTTTTACAAAGAACATTTTCACTTCTAAGACTATTTTTATTTGTGTTGTTCTTCTAGTCTTTCAGTTATGTAAAATAATTCTTTAAGTTTCTACTCTTATTTAACCCAGGATGCTTGACAGAAATGTTGCTTGGTCTATGGGAACTTTGTTGTGTAATATTGCTGACTTTAGTTTTATGACAAGCTGTAGTGCTAGTAGCCCTTGTCCAAGGTCTGTTAGCCTACCAAGAGTTTTTGGAAAAATTATTAATAGGAAGCTTTTCTAGGAAGGTGAATTAGAAAGAGGTATCCAACTTTTTTTTCCTATAGGCTGATTCAGCCCACTAGGGCATACGGTTTGGTGGGCAGAGCTCAGTCATGGATTGGAGTTTAGCCCCACTCATACCCTCTGCCGTATCTCCAGTTTGTCTTATGTGGTGAAATGCACAACTGTAAGCGGTAGAGTTGTTAACCTTAAAAAGAGGACAGATCTTTTTTTCATAAAGATCGTAATTTAAAAAATAGTAAAATGGGCCACAGGAAACTTTTAGAGATGATGAATATGTTTATGGCATAGATTGTAGTGATGGTTTTATGGGTATATTCTTATTTCTAAACTCACCAAGTTGCATACATTAAATATGTGCAGCTTTTTGTAGTCAATCATATCTCAGTAAAATGGTTAACAAAAACTCTTAATCTGCTTAAGACACATCTCAGGACTCATTATGCAAGTTCTCTTACATAATGCTTTAGAGAACGTGGTGTCTTGCGAGATTAGCTTAGTGCTACTTCATGGGTTCTTTGGGATAGGTGTGAAATAAAAACAGTGGGAAAGTGAAGAACATTAAATAGTCTGAGTGTTTCTCAATGAGGAACTGGTGTGTAGTACATGTTATCGTCTTTATACTACTTGACAAAAAAAAAAAATGCTCTCCAGTTTATATTGCTTTGCTTTGTGAAGAGCCTTGTAGAATTATGTTTTTTAACTGCATCATGGTATGCTGCAAGATTTCAATGTTAATGGCCTAGGTTTTCTTTTAAATAGAATGCATTAAAAATAACCCTCTTATGCATATAATCTAAGCAAGTGGCTCTGTAGTTCTAGTATCTCATCAGTTGTTGACCTTCACTTACTCATCTGAATGTGTACTGCATTAAAGTGCATTTTATATCATTTAATTTAAATACAATTGAAAATGACTTAAATTCTCCTCTACTTATTTGGCAGAGGAGTACAATATAAATAGTACTGTCCTGGCCATGATTCTTTCTGACTCCTCCTCCATTGCAATGTAAATTCTCCTGGAACAAGGGCCATGTTGTCTGGTTCATTCCAGTATGTCCAGATCCTCTAACAGTGTCACCATATTGAGTATATTTCCAATATATTTTTAAATAGGAATCAATATCTGTTTATGATATCACCATTAAAGTTTCATTAAATATAAAATGTGGTGATTTTTCACACCTACACTAGGACTAGATGGAACATCCTATTAAACTTAGGATGTTTTAGTGAATTTTGAATTCATTGCTCAGAAGGTTGGTGTTTTTTTTTGTTTTTTTTTTTTTTGTCTAGAGGGGAATTTATAGGGAGTAGATCAGTATGTACCATAAATTAAGAGAATGCTAGATATGGCTGACTAGAAATAAGAAGGTACTTTACCCAGCCATTATCTTAGCCCTCATCTCTGTGAGTGGTTCTGGTTAGAAGGTGGCTAAAGAAATGAGAGTGGAACAGTTAGTTTAGAAAAATGTGCTCTGGAACATAGCATGGTAATTCCTTAAAGACCTAAAAACAGAACTACCATTTGACTCAGCAATCTCATTACTGGGTATATACCAAAAGGAATATAAATTGTTCTATCATAAAGGCACATACACATATATGCCCATTGCAGCACTATTCACAATAACAAAGACATGGAATTAATCTAAATGCCCATCAATTATAGACTGAATAAAGGAAATGTGGTACATATATACCATGGAATAATATGCAGCCATAAAAAAGAACAAGATCATGTTTTTTACAAGAACATGAATGGAGCTGGAGGCCATTATCCTTAGCAAACTAAAGCAGGAACAGAAAACCAAACACCACATGTTCTCACTTATAAGTGGAAGCTAAATAATGAGAAGACATGGACATATGGGGGGAACAACAGACACAGGGGCATACCAGAGAGTAGAGGGTAGAGGGTGGGAGAAGGGAGAGGATCAGGAAAAATAACTAATGGGTACTAGGTTTACTACCCAGGTGATGAAATAATCTGTGTAACAAACCCCCATGACACAGGTTTACCTATATAAAAAACCTGCACGTGTACACCTGAACTTAAATGTCAAAAAAAAAAAAAAAAGGAAAATGTACTCTGAATGGAATGGATATTGATATTTTATAAAACTTGGATTTACAGTAAAATTTTATTATTAAAATAATATATATTTTTGCCAATTTTTAGTATCAACAGAATAAATTTTCTGGCAAACTGATTATGTGGTTTGATTGTGGACTTACCTTTCAAAGATATAGCGAATGATATGTATATATATATACACACATATATATGTGTGTGTGTGTATATATATGTGTGTGTGTGTGTGTGTGTGTGTACAAATAACTGTATAAATTCTATTTGCCAAAAATAGCTCTGGTTTATTTTAAGAATACATGTTTTGTGAGTTCTAACATGAATTTTCTGTATTTGGGCAAAATAGGAGAGATCTTGTAGATTACCTAAAATCACATATGAATGCATATCAGATAATTATTAGAATTTTCATTTCTGTTGCTAATTAATTGGCAGATATCTGTAGCTCCACACAAGCCAACACTCTTATAAATTATTGCACTAGGTATTCAGGAAGGCAGAGCATATTAGAACGACTGTCATAGGATTATACTCTGAAGTGATAGGATTATACTCTGAAGTGATATACAGTGCATGTCTTGTTGTTCCATAACAACCTAAGAATAGACAAAATAACTCGGCATTATAATTTGATCCACTTGGGACTTCAGTGTAGAGCTGATTTTACCACATGGCATAGAAGCAATAACCTATTTTGTTTTAGAGACTTGAGGAAGAGCCCTTTTTTCCTAATCTCTCTCTCTCACTTAGTGATGATTATACGTTATTTCCCCCCCAGATACATTCTGTTTTACATTTGTTACCAGGGCACAATCACTAATGCCTCTTTCACTCGTGAAATTGTCCCCGTTTTGACAAAAAATTATTTGGACACACTACTGCTAATTATTTGCCCTGAACACTAGCCTTAATCGTGTATACTTTAATGTGAATGCCATTTAGAACGTTTCCTAAAAGTAGATTTTTTAAATTAAAAAAATCAGATGAGGAGGAGGCATAGACTCTAAAAAAGGGTACATAACTGGAAGATTGGGAAAACAGAGGCCAAGTTAATTGATTTCACGTTTTTTTTTCAGAGAAATGCCTTTCAGGAATTTATACTTTAGATTTACTTGATTTTATGCTTCTTATTCTCCTTCTCTTTGATGTGGAAACTAAGATGTCAGAAACAAACAGAAAACATGGAAAGATTATTGGTCATTTTCCCTTAGTTACTCAATAACTGCCTAGTTTGGGATCCTTTTTATTCCTCTCTCATTTTATTTTAATGTCTGTCTCCTTCTGCTTCTCTCTTTGTCTCTGGGTCTCCTATTATATTTGCCTCTTTCTAGTTCACACTTTTCCCTATGTCTGTTTCATTCTCTTTCTGTCTCTCTTTGCATTTCTCTGTCTTATCTCCCTCTACGTCTTCTTACATTCAGTGTCATTTTTGACTTTTTGCTCTTTCTCCTAAAACAGTAAGTCCAAGACCTCAAAATATATAGCAGAATACGCTGAAATGTTTACAAAGTTTGGCTTTCAACACATGCTGATATCATTATTGGCTTTGAACAACTGTCATATACGAGTTTTCCTGTGACCTTAATTATATTTGTTTAACAACTTTGCCTTTTCACTGGTCAACACAGGATTGTCTTGACCACGTGCTGTAGATTAAAGATTTTTAAGCTGTGGAAAGTTTAGCAGAGTAGAGCTATAACTCTCATATCCCAAAAGGTGGTAACAGTGTAGTGTTACCACCTGGAATTTTAGTGCATAGTACAAGTCAGAATGTGCACTGCTGCCAATTTATAAATAGGGTATGTTTCATGATGATTTTTAAGATAGTGTCTTGAAAATTGGAATGCTTTTTTTTCAGACAGAAAAAGAATCAAGCATGACCAAAATAATGTAGTATAGAAAAACTAATTATGCTTATAATTGATTGATTGGCTTAATGGTGGTATAGAGCTTAAATGCTCCTATGAGAAAATTGTCCTAAATTTTAACTGGGATAGTAGAAACATATCTTCCTCCTCTGGGGCTGGGATATCTCTGTGGTAGCAGGAGGAGAAATAAGAACCATGAAAGATGAAGGCATAACCATTTGGCTGTAGAAGTGGTTTCCAAAGTCAGATGTTCTCAATTAGGGCAATTTGAGGGTAATGAGATTCCAACCTTTGTGGCAGAAACAGTACACACTATAAAAGGTCCAAAGAGAGCTGGGCACAGTGGCTCATGCTTGTAATTTCAGCACTTTGGGAGGCAGAGGTGGGCAGATCGCTTGAGGTCAGGAGTTCAGGACCAGCCTGACCAACATGGTGAAACCTCATTTCCCCTGAAAATACAAAAATTAGCTGGGTGTGGTGGCACACGCCTGTAATCCTAGCACTTCGGGAGGCCGAGGCAGGTGGATTGCTTGAGCTCCGGAGTTTGAGACCAGCCTGGGGAACATGGTGAAACTCCATCTCTACTAAAATACAAAAAATTTTCTGGGCGTGACGGCGTGTGCCTGTAATCTCAGCTACTTGGGAGGCTGAGGCAGGAGAATTGCTAGAACCTGAGAGGCGGAAGTTACAGTGAGCTGAGATGGCACCACTGCACTCTAGCCTGGGCAACAGAGCGAGATTCCGTCTCTACAAAAAAAAAAATTAAAAAAAATCCAAAGAGGAGGAGATTTATGAAAGGTTGAGTGGCCATAGCAGGCTGTAGAAAGGACATAAAACTTAAATTGAATATTAAAATGTTGATAGATTCTTATTTACATTTTGTATCATTTTCTTATGTATTTATAATAGTTGGTTACTTCATGGGTTAGTCTCTCCATCACCAAATGTCTTAATTGTTTGAGGTCTGCCAGTTGACTATTCTCATACTATTGCCATGTCCATGAAGCAAGTTTTCAGATGGTAGAGAGCAAATGGGAGAGAGCAAAGGTAGCAAGAGAAGAGGATCTTTAAACCATGATTTCATAATTCAATGATATGCACCTGACTTAATTATCTGCATTAGAAATATCTGCATTTGAAGACTATCTTTCAGTTTAGAGATATATAAAGGCTGGGAAAATTTCTCTTTTATATCTCTTATAAACTCAAGATATATTCCTACACTGTTCAATTTCATGTTAAGGTTTATATACTCAACTCTACTAAGTAAAATTGGAAAAGTGGGCATTTTCTTGAAAGCTAACAGAATGTGCTTGAAAATTCAGTTTCAAAAATCTGGGTTTCAAACCTATATGACAAATATATGGTACAGTGGAAAGATCATTAGACTAGGAATAAGAAGACTCAGGAGTTGGTCTTGTTGGCTTAGTTTCTTAAGTCTGTGATCTTGGTGAAGGTATTGACTTCTTTAAGACTCAGTTTCTTTATCTGGCAGAAGTAAGTAATAATACAGGTCATTTATCACATAGGAGGTTGTGAGGTTCAAATAAGATAAACAGAAAATGACACTGCCTTAGAAATGACTCCATAAATCCACTTTATTATTCTGTTGGCCTTGAATTACAATCTTAGGGCTTGTATGCCAAGGTTTTTAGAGTCTAATGGTATCTTAAGATACCATTTAGTCTATTCTACTGCCATGATGCAAATAAATGAGGGAATATAATCTTATTTTATAAATGCAGAAATTGAGACCTAAAGAAGTTAACTGACATATACATTGTCAAATAGACTATGAGTCCTGGAACTCTGAGGATAGTTGTGTTAGTCTATTTGTGTTATTCTGAAGGAATGCCTGAGACTGAGTAATTTATAGACAAGAGGTTTATTTGTCTCATGGTTCTGCAGGCTGTACAGGCATGGCACCAGCATCTATTCAGCTTCTGGTGAGGCCTCAGGAAGCTTATAATCATGGCAGAAGGTGAAGAGGGAGCCAGCACATCACATGGCTAGAGAGAGAGCAACAGACAGAGGGAGGGAGTGCCAGGCTCTTTTAAAAAACATCCAGATCTCACATGCACTCAGAGTGAGAACTCACTCATTACTATGAGGACAGCACCAAACTATTGACAAAGGATACAGCCTCATGACCCAAACGCCTACCACTAGGCCCACCTCCAACATTGGAGGTACATTTCAACATGAGATTGGAGGGAACACAACAGCCAAACCATATCTGTAGTGTTATTTCCATTATATTGGACTAACTTTTGTAAAACATAATGCATTTCATTAGAGTAGAATATTTTTAAAGTGTGAAATTCTTTATTGCCTTGAAAACAAAGATACATAATTTTAAATTTTTTATTTGTTTAAATTGACATATAATAATTATTCACATCTATGTGGTACATAGTGATGTTTTGGTATATATATATATATATACACACATATACACACACATAATGCATGATGATCAGATCAGGGTAATTTGCATATCCTTCGTCTCAAACATTTATCATTTTATTGTGTTGTGAACATTCAAAATCCTCCTTCTAGCTATTTGAAACTGTATATTATTGTTAACTATAGTCATCCTAGAGTGGAATAGAACACTACTGCTTATTCCTCCTATATAGCCCTAATTTCATATCTTTTAATTTTAATTTTGTATCTCCTTATTCCTGCTTCCCCCTACCATTCCAAGCTTCTAGTATCCTCTGTTTTACTTTTTACTTCTGTGAGATCAACTATTTTTAGCTTCCACATATGGATGAGAATATATGATGTTTAGCTTTCTGTTCCTGGCTTATTTCACTTAACATATGTCCTCCAGTTCCATTCATTCATCCTATTGACAGGATTTCATTTTTTTTATGGCTGAATAATATTTCATTGTGTATATGCATCATATTTTCTTTATTCTTTCATCTTTTGTTGGACACCTAGGTTGATTTCATATTTTGGTTACTGTGAATAGTGCTGCAATAAACATGGGTGTGCAGATATCTCTTGGATATAGTGATTTCCTTTCCTTTGGATACATGCGCCGTAGCAAGATTGCTGGATCACATGGTAGTTCTATCTGTAGTTTTTGAGGAATCTCCATACTTTTCTCCATTGTGATTGTGCTAGCTTATGTTCCACTCAACTTTGTATGAGTTCCTTTTTCTCTACATCCTTGCCAGCATTTGTTATTTTTTTGTCTTTTTGATAATAACCTTCCTAAATGGGGTGAGATACCTCATTATGGTTTTGATTTGCATTTCTCTGATGATTAGTAATGTTGAGATGTTGAGTAATTTTTTCTTATACCTGTTGGCCAAGTGTATGTCTCCTTTTTGAGAAATGTCTATTCAGATAATTTGCTCATTTTAAAATTACTGTTTTTTTTTTTCCTTTTGCTGTTGAGATGTTTGAGTTTCCTGTATATTCCAGACATTAGACATCCAACATTCCCTGTTGGATAAATAGTTTGCAAATATTTTCTGTCATTCTGGAGGTTGTCTTTTCACTCTGTTGATTGTTTTCTTTGCTATGCAGAAGCTTTTTCTTTAAAGAAGAGATATGGAATGTCTATAATAGCTACCACTTTCAGAGTGTGAGTTTAGAACTTAGGGAACAGAATACCCATAATTGTACTTCTTAGAAGAGTACACGTTTAATTTAAAATGTTGTTAGAATGCAGAAGAGTTTGTATTTGGCACTTTCTACTTGAATGACTAAGATCACTATACATTGCATAGGTTACTCATCAGTGCCAAATTTGTGAGAATCAGAGCTGGAATGAGTATCTTGTAAATAAATAGAAGAGTATTTACAATGTTTGCTAATTAAAACGATTGATATTATTTAAGTAAAAAGGAGGCTAGGCCATTATTGAGCATCTTACCAAGTGATTACGAAAAATCGATGAAGCTCAGCCTCAGATTACTGAGGGCTATAAATTGGGAAAAATTACACTTATCCAATATTTGCCTTACTTTATTCCTATGGATTTAGGAAGCTATTAGTGAGTTGTGCATGCAGAGGATCAACAAACTACACTATATATTACTCTCCTGATGAGTTACCACTCTAGCAATATCAAAGCAACTTACAAAATAATGAGCAAAATAAAAATAAGGTCAGTAAACAACTAGCAGAATTTTTTTTATGTCTCTGGTCTAAGAGAGGATTTATCAACTGTAGTTTAGCACTAATTGCTACAAAATGACAAACAGAATTTTTCAGTCTTACTTGGCTATTTTCTTTCCACTCACAGCATTCATTGTGGTCAAAAGCTTTTTGCGGTAGGCTGTGAACCTTGATTTATAGCTATTTGAATAGTACAGAAGCTTGAGAAAATTGTCTGCAGTGATATCATTTAATTAGCTCATTACTATGCTTGATATGAGGTGGTAGAAATATGGTTCTTTATAGTAAAGTCTCAAGTAAACAAATACAAATGTAGCTATTTACTAATATTTTTCCAGTCAGAGGAATTGAGTAATAAATCTTGAGTGCTTGGGCTCTCTCAGTTGTCTTCTAGTACTTCTGTTCAAACAGAAAATACATGAAAAGAACTTTATACTGTTGATCAGTTACTTCTGGTTTTAAATAAACTCAGACTAGTGGGACAGCAGAATAACACAACAATTGTATGGTAATATAGTGAGATGGCCCCAACTTTCCTTAGTCTTTCAGGGCTCTACATTTCCCAAATTTCTCACTTATCCTATTTAACCTAAACTTTGGGTCATTATATATAGTGACCCATTTTATGCTTATTATGGTTCTTTGATGTCTATAATAAGATGACAACTGTATAAGTTAGAAAAAAGAACGTGGCTGATGTGATCGCAAAAATTTATTACAGATCTCTGAACTAAGAAATAAAATGAAAGAACTCTGGTCAACTCCTCCATGCATTTAAAAAGTAGGCCCTGTGTTCAGAGGACATTTCTAATTTCCTGAAAGTTTGGAGGTTCAATTTTTGGTGCAGGAAATTTGTAAAGAAAAGTCAAGTAATCAAAATACATGAATCTTTCCCTCAATTTTTATTGACTAAAGGTATTTAAAAATGGTGACTTGAGAACTCTTTTGGGAAAGTAGTCAAAGAAAATATGTATAGTGGAATAACACATTGAAAGTAATTGGGTTTACGTGAAATATAGGAAACTTATAGAGGGAATGCTTTGAATAAAATTTAAAATATAAATAGATAAATAATCAGTTTATAAAATTAATACATTCATTATTGAAAATTGGAAAAAATTCTTAACGCTAATTAACTATTATTTGCTTTTAAAATTATTTTTCTATATATGTGTTTTAATAAAGTGGGATTGTTCTGTTTATGTTTTTTGATAACATGTCATCAGTTAAAAACATACTATGAATAGTTTCTAAAATAATCTTTTACAATTAAATTTTTAATGAGTTTGTATTATTTCATTAAATGGAATGAAATAATTTGTTAACTAATTCTTACTGGTATTCTTTTAGGTTATTGGCCATATTTTTAGTGTCATAGGTTGAATATTGTGTATATATTTGTGTGTCTCAATGTATATATGTGTGAATATATATATGCATATACATGTGTGTATGTATTTGTATGTGTGTATATATATAAATGTATGAATGTATATATATGTGTGTGTGTGTGTAAATATGTTGGATCAATGGACATGCCCTTTAAAATTTTTGTT
The DNA here is from genome assembly GCF_037993035.2 of Macaca fascicularis. Taxonomy (NCBI): domain Eukaryota; kingdom Metazoa; phylum Chordata; class Mammalia; order Primates; family Cercopithecidae; genus Macaca; species Macaca fascicularis. Next base: position 113,762,512 of record NC_088381.1, read on the forward strand.
GCATATTACCTAATTAGGTAGTGGGTATTATCATTAGTAAAGTAAAACTAAAATAGAGATCAGGCTTGAAAAATTCCTACGCAAACAAAATCAAAGGCCTTAAGAATTGCCTTAATCTTGCTAAAATTACAAACTTAAGTGAATCTTCAGGTGATAACTACAAATATAAGCAAAACTTAACTTGGGTCATTTGCAATAAATGCTTACGTTAGGCAGAAATAAAACTTAACCCTAGCCAATTATAAGCAGCCAACTGTTCACAACAGACTATGACATTTGCAAAGGAAAAAGAGAGAGCTTTCTTTTCTATCAAAATATAATCTGAAGATTGGGGAAGCATAGTCATTGGTACAAATCAAAATGTGCTCTCCGAAGGAGGAAGGAAAACTCTGGTTTAAATAAGAAAAGTTTTCCCCTGGTTCTCAATCAGGTCCATTTATGCACATGAAGGATTCAAACTTGTTTAGTTCCGATTGGTCAAAATAGTTGAGCCCTGATTGGGTGGATTCCAAGCCCCAAACCAGTAGTCTCTATCAGATATTTATTTCATATGTTAGCTGGGGTGGTAAGATGTCGGTTGGGGGTGGGGTTACTACTGAGTTTATCTTGACACCAAAAATGGTAACTGGTTTGGTTTGATTGTAGAAAGGAAGGTCCTGTGACATTTTCACAACATATTTCTGAGAACACAGGATACATGACTGCTCTTTTACCCAGGCTACTTGATTCTATGTAACCTTTAGCACTTCAGTAAGCCATAGGAAGTCCATTTTGTCTGTCAGCCGGTGGACCTTAACAGCACTAACATATGATTATATGACTAGGGACTTTCCAACAAGGTACCTATAAAGGGGCAATTTTGTAATAGAAAAACTAATTAATTTCTTTATTTTGCTTCTGCATTTTCCCAATAAATACTTATATCAGACATTTTGTCACTGGAGCGTTAAACCTTTTTCCGTCTGGCATTTCCCAATTCATGAATGTTTCTCATTCAAATAAACTCTTTAAAATGTTATTATGCTTCAGATTTTTCTTTTAATCATTTAAATAAATCTTTAGCAATTTCCTAGGTAAAAGCTGTACTTTTTTGTTTTAATTTTAATTCCTTCAGTTACTTGTTTGTTTTAGAGACAGGATCTTGCTCTGATACCCAGGCTGGAATGCTGCGGTGCCATCACAGCTCACTGCAGCCTTAAACTCCTGGGCTAAAGCTATCTTCCTTACCTTAGCCTCCTGAGTAGCTAGGGCTACAGGCACATGCCACCATGTCCAGATAATTTTTTAACTTTTCGTAGAGGCAAGGTCTCACTGTGTTGCCCAGGCTTGTTTTGATCTCCTGGGCTTAAATGATCCTCCTGCTTTAGGTCTCCCAAAGAACGGTGATTACAGGTGTAAGCTGCCATGCCCCACCCTACTAGTAAGGTTTTGACTATTTTTCTTTCTTGAATTGTTGACTTACAGCTATTGCTTGTTTTTATTATTTGTAGGTTATTTTTTTCTCTATTTAGTTCACTTGGTGTCACATGAAGTTAAAATGTTTCTTCTCTCATGTGTCACTTGTATTGACTGTCATATTCTTTGTGACTTATTGATGTGTTTAATTTTTACTAAGTCAAATATCTATTTGATGATATCTGCTTTCTGTGGCACACCAAAAAAGGTGTTTTCCACCCTGAGATCTATTAAATACTTTCTTCTAGAAATTTTATTCTTTTATATATAAATAATAAAATAAGAAAGCATTTTCTTTTGTCATGTATGCATCTAATTTTATTTTTTCAATCTTTAGCCAGTTATTTTTTAAACCATTTGCCGATAATATCCTCTTTCCTCACAGATTTGAAATGTTCCCTATATTAGATACTAAATTCCTATGGGCATTAGAGTCACTTTTAGGATCTTAATTCTGTTTCTTTGCTTTTTCATGCATTCTTGTACTAGTGCGAGAATAATTGTTGGGCTTTAAAGTGCATCTTAACATCTGGTTCTACAAGTTCCACTACCTTCCATTTGCACGTGTGTTCTTGTCTATTCTCGATTACCCTTCCAGATGAAGAGTAATTTTGAATTATTGTTTCAAGTTATAAAACAATTTCCAATGGGATTTTAAGTTTGTTAACTAATTGTGAGAATTGTGTAATATAATGGTTTCAAATGTTATCTTGACCCAGTTTGAGGCCTTGGCTAGAAAGTAGTCACTTTTTTCTTAAACATTTGATTTTGTTCACACTTTAATCATGTCCCCAAACTCTGGGCCACTATGCATCAACCCAAATTGCCCCATGGCCAGGTACCAGGCAACAAGGGCCAGTGCCTAGTCTTCACAGCTCACTGAAATTATTCACACTAGCCAATCTTAAGCCTGCTTGCCCTGCCTCCCAGTTTCATTCCTGTAGAAACCACAATGAAGGCACATGCCCTCAGTTGCCCAATCTCCCTCTGCCTCATGACTGACCGCGGTGCTTCCCCTGAGTGGCCTTGTGTGTCCTGCTGTTTTCTCCCCAGTGAACTGTGAATTGAGTATACAAAACTGTAAAACTCCGATTTCTCTTTCTTGATCTGTTCTGTTCTCACCATACCTCAATGAATGTAACATGGAGGTATAACAAATTGATATAGTATTTGCTTTTCTCAACCAGAAAAAATATAGTAGTTTAAAAATAGTATTATCAACATGTAAATGTTTAGATAAATCTGAGTATACATTTTAAGAATACAAAAGGTAAAATAAGGTAAACAACACATAGGCAATCTTTAAGGTAAATAACTTACAGGTTGCCTATATGTTGACAACTCTCTAGTTTACTAGTGTCCTGACCTCTTCTCTAAGTGTCAGGTTTATATTTTGAGCTGTTTACTTGACCTCTGAACTTAGGTATATAATGGTTATTTTACACTTAACATACCCCAAACTGAATTCTTTGTTTTCTTTAAATTTGCTCCTCCTCTGTAGTTTTCTCACTTTTAGTTGACACCATCCCCATACACAAATTTTCTAGAGCTAAAAACTTGAGTCAGTCTTTATTTCTGTCTTCTGTCATTCCCACATGCAATCCATCCATTAATCCTGTTAACTGTCTCTTCAGAAGTAAATGCAACCTCCACCTCCCGGGTGCAAGCAATTCTCTGCCTCAGCCTCCCAAGTAGCTGGGATTACAGGCGCCTGGCACCATGCCTAGCTAATTTTTGCATTTTTAGTAGAAATGGAGTTTCACCATCTTGGCCAGGCTGGTCTTGAACTCCTGACCTCGTGATCCACCTGCCTTGGCCTCCCAAAGTGCTGGAATTACAGACATGAGCCACCACGCCCAGCCAAAAATAAAATTCTTAATTTAGAATATTCCCTTCAATTTTAAGGATAGTATTCATCAATTTCTGAAAAAGTTGTATTGGCCATATGTATTATCTAACTCTGATTTAGAATAAGTTAGATTGTAGTTTATATAGTGCGAGAATACTTTTTCTGATAATGATTTATATAATATGTTGATTATTATATTAGTCCATTTTCACACTGCTATAAAGTTACTACCTGAGATTGGGTAATTTATAAAGAGAAGAGGTTTAATTGATTCACAATTCTGCATGACTGGGGAGGTCTCAGGAGACTTACAGTCATATCAGAAGGCAAATGAGAAGCAAGCACCTTTTTCACAAGGTGGCAGGAGAGAGACAGAGAGTACAGGAGCAACTGCCACAGGCTTTTAAACCATGAGATCTTGTGAGAACTCCCTCACTATCATAAGAACAGCATGGGGGAACCTCCCTCATGATCCAATCACCTCCCACCGGGTCCCTCTTTGACACAGGGGGATTACAATTTGGGAGGAGATTTGAGTGGTGACACAGAACCAATCCATATCAATTACAGTTCAGCTTAATAACTGTCATAATAAAAAGGCACAATTTGATTTTCTAATTGACCACTGCAGGTATATTCTCTCCAAGTATAGTCCTTTGTCAGTTAAGTGTTTATAAGTGTCAAAGCCTCTCCTGCAAAATGGAATGAATAGCTCTGTCCTGTCATATGTTACTAAAAGATAAAAGAAACAAAAGCCTAGATAGAGCACTGTGCAATCATCGGAGTGGGAGGAAACATCTATTATCTGTTTCCAATGAACCAAGCATTGTCCTAAAGCAATATGCAATATATCCTTTGCATAAAGTTAATCTCACAGCAACCTGATGATGCCAACAGCATTATTTTATGATTTTTTACCTATTTTACAAATGACATCTATAACGCTTAGAGAGGTTAAACAACATGTCCAAGGTCATACAACTAGTAAGTGGCAGAGCTAGGATTTTAAACTTAGGAATTCCACCGTAGATTCTCACGTCTCTTGTCTCCTAGTCCTCTGTGTAGTTTAGTTTTGAATATTTTGTGTGTGACAAAACTTTACCATGAATTTCCTTGAAACATAGAGATAGGTACAACTTTGTGAGAGTGTGTGAAGGAGAGTACAAAGGTCTGGGAAGTATACTGCATGGCTGAGTGTGGGAACATCAATATTCTCCTAACCCAAGTCTATTCATCTCACAACAGAAGACCTTCTATCAGCCATGATTAGCATCTCATTAACTTAGTATTTATACCATGGTTTCCCCTCCGTTTGTCACATATTTTGAATCTTCCCAAACCTATCTTAAAATTGAACAAACTCAGCCGGGAGCCATGGCTCATGCCTGTAATCCCAGCACTTTGGGAAGCCGAGGCGGGCAGATCACCTGAGGTGAGGAGTCTGAGACCAGCCTGGCCAATATGGTGAAACCCCATCTTTACTAAAATACAAAAAAATTAGCTGGACATAGTGGCCAGTGCCTGTAATCTCAGCTACTCGGGAGGCTGAGGCAGGAGAATTGCTTGAATCCAGGAGGTGAAGGTTGCAGTGAGTCGAGATCGTGCCATTGCACTCCAGCCTGGGCTATAAGAGCGAAACTTCGTCTAAAAAAAAAAAAAAAAAAAAAAAAAAGGAATAAACTCTAAAGTATGAGATACACAGGCAGAGTAAATAAATATCAGAATATAATGACTGTTCTGAAATGTATCTGAAGTATATCAAGCAGCTTTGCAATGTTAAAGAAAAAACAAAGTAAGTTTGAAACAAAGTACTTATAAAAGTGCCTAAAAGGATAGAAAGGTAACAACTGACTCTGCTATAAATGAAATATTAATTTTGTTATTTAGTTTTCACTTTACATGTCTTTGTTGATTAATAACTGTGGGCCATTATTCTCCATTAAAAAAACAAAGACTGCCTTTCTATTCTTAAAACAACATTTATCTGAGATGGGTATATGCTTTCCGGATGAAAAAAGTATTTTCAGAATAAATTTCAAATTTAATGTGTTAAATAGTTGTTTACCACCAGAGTAATCCTAGGTAACAAACTCCCACAAAACTTCAGTTCATAGGACAAGCTTTTATACGACAAGCTTTTATTGCTTTCATGGAATGGGACTGGCTAGTTAGGCAGCTTTGCTGGTCTTGGTTGGGCTTGTGTACTGAGGGTCAGCTTTCTAAGGCTGATCTAACCTGGCCTGGCTGAGACAACAGATGGAACTCAGGCCTTACTCGTGAATTTCTCATCTCTCTGTAGACTAATTGAGGCGTATTTTGTGACTATGGCAGAGGCAAAAAAGTACAAACAAGTGCGTCTTCAAACCTTGTTTTTATATTGTCTTCTAGAATCTCATTTGTCAAAGGAAGTCATGTGGTCAAGCTAAGAACCAAGGGTTGGGGAAATATACTGTTTGAAAGAGGGAGGTAAAAAGTCACATGACAAAGACCGTGAGTGCAGGGAGGGGTGAAGAATTGGGGCTATTAATGTAATCAATGGTTAGATGGCAATATTTTAAAATTATTTCTAGCCATCTCAATCAGATAAGTTAATATAATTAAAACTCATCATTAATAATATTGGCTTTAGTAGAAACAATCATATTCTATCTTTCTTTTTCATTACTTTAATTTTAGGGTAGCTTTAATATCTGGTTGTACAGGCATCCTCTTATAATTCTTTTTCAAGATTTTCTTGGCTATTCTCACCTACATTTCTTATTCTTACAGAACTTTAGGATCATTTTGAGAGGTTTAATTTCCCATGGGTTTTGACTAGATTTGCACCAACATTTATAAACTATATTGAATCATTCAATTAACGAACATGTTATATCTCTCCATTTATTCAGATCTTCTTTTATATACCTCCATAAAATTTAGTAGTTCTCTTTCCAAAAGTCCTGCACATTTCCTAGTAGCTTTATGCCTAAGTCATCTGTATTGCTGTTTTTATAGTAAATGTAATCATTTTTAATTTTTTTCTTTTACTTAATTATGCAGCAATACACGAATACAAGTCATTACAAAACATTAAAGAAGAGTAAAAACAAACACTCTTGTCATTAATCCTACAAACCCTCACTCCTCCCACCAAAGGGGACATCTCCAAAGAGTTGGGCTCATGTCCATCAATACAATTTTACATGCTCCTTAAATATTGCTGAGTTTTTGGTGGTGTTATGTTTTCCATTAACAAGATTGTACTATGGATTTTCTTTATAACTTTTCATACAGCAGTGTTGTCTTAGAAAAATTTACAGGTCTGTAGATATGACCATACCTATAGTTGCATATTATGCTATCATAAGAATTTGACAACATTTAATACATTTCCCTACTAACGGACATTGAATTCACTTCAGGCTTTTCACAATGAAAGCACTATTTTACCAAACATACATAGACATATGTTTATGTACATTTTTATGCTAGTATTTTTGTAGGTAAGATTTATGAAGATGGGAGTTCTAGGTCAATATATGAGCATTTTAAGAAATGGTAAAGCTACTATCAAATTGACCTGAAAAAAGGACTTACTGCCTTGTGCCAACATTCTGAAAAAGTCAATTTTCCCACACCCTATTTTATTATAAATATGGATCTCTCATCTGTTTTATATGCATCCCATGCTGTCATTTTCTTTTATTATTATTATTATTATTATTCTTTGAGTTCTGGGATATATGTGCAGAACATGCAGGTTTGTTACATAGGTATACACATGCCATGGTGGTTTGCTGCACCCAGCAACCCGCCATCTACATTAGGTATTTCTCTTAATGGTATCCCTCCCCTAGCCCCCCAATCCCTGACAGGCTTTGGTGTGTGATTTTCCCCTCCCTGTGTCCATGTGTTCTCATTGTTCAGCTCCCACTTATGAGTGAGAACATGCGGTATTTGGTTGTCTGTTCCTGTGTTAGTTTGCTGAGAATGATGGTTTCCAGCTTCATCCATGTCCCTGCAAAGGACATGAACTCATCCTTTTTTATGGCTGCATAGTATTCCATGGTGTGTATGTGCCACATTTTCTTTATCCAGTCTATCATTGATGGGCATTTGGGTTGGTTCAAGCCTTTGCTATTGTGAATAGTGCTGCAATAAACATACATGTGCATGTGTCTTTATACTAGAATGATTTATATTCCTTTGGGTATATACCCAGTAATGGGATTACTGGGTCAAATGGTATTTCTGGTTCTGTATCCTTGCGGAATCACCACAGTGTCTTCCACAATGATTGAACTAATTTACACTCCTATCAATGGTGTAAAGGCAATCCTATTTCTCCGCATCCTCTCCAGCATCTATTGTTTCCTGACTTTTTAATGATCGCCATTCTAACTAGTGTGAGATGGTATCTCATTGTGGTTTTGATTTGCATTACTCTAATGACCAGTGATGATAAGCTTTTTTTCATATGTTTGTTGGCCACATAAATGTCTTCTTTTGAGAAGTGTCTATTCATGTCCTTCACCCACTTTTTTATGGAGTTGTTTGTTTTTTTCTTGTAAATTTGTTTAAGTTCCTTGTAGATTCTGGATATTAGCCCTTTGTCAGATGGATAGGTTGCAAAAATTTTCTCCCATTCTGTAGGTTGCCTCTTCAATCTGACGATAGTTTCTTTTGCTGTGCAGAAGTTCTTTAGTTTGAGTAGATCCCGTTTGTCAGTTTTGGCTTTTGTTGCCATTGCTTTTGTTGTTTTAGACATGAAGTCTTTGCCCATGCCTATGTCCTGAATGGTATTGCCTCAGTTTTCTTCTAGGGTTTTTATGGTTTTAGGTCTTAGGTTTAAGTCTTTAATCCATCTTAAGTTAATTTTTGTATAAGGTGTAAGGAAGGGGTCCAGATGGTTTTCTGCATATGGCTAGCAAGTTTTCCCAGCACCATTTAGTAAATAGGGAATCCTTTCCTCATTGCTTGTTTTTGTCAGGTTTGTCAAAGATCAGATGGTTGTAGATGTGTGGCATTATTTCTGAGGCCTCTGTTCTGTTCCATTGGTCTATATATCTGTTTTGGAACCAGTACTGTACTGTTTTTGTTACTGTAAACTTGTAGTATAGTTTGAAGTCAGCTAGCGTGATGCCTCCAGCTTTGTTCTTTTTGCTTAGGATTGTCTTGGCTATACAGGGTCTTTTTTGGTTCCATATGAAATTTAAAGTAGTTTTTTAAAAGTCTGTGAAGAAAGTCAATTGTAGCTTGATGGGGATAGCATTGAATCTATAAATTACTTTGGGCAGTATGGATATTTTCACAATATTGTTTCTTCCTATCCATGGGTATGGAAGGTTTTTCCATTTGTTTGTGTCCTCTTTCATTTCCTTGAGCAGTGGTTTGTAGTTCTTTTTGAAGAGGTCCTTCACTTTCTTTGTTAGCTGTATTCCTAGGTATTTTATTCTTTTTGTAGCAGTTGTAAATGGGAGTTCATTCATGATTTAGCTTTCTGTTTGTCTATTCTTGGTGTATAGGAATGCTTGTGATTTTTGCACATTGATTTTGTATCCTGAGACTTTGCTGAAGTTGCTTATCAGCTTAAGGAGATTTTGGGCTGAGACAACGGGGTTTTCTAAATATACAATCATGTCATCTGCAGAGACAATTTGACTTCCTCTGTTCCTATTTGAATACCCTTTATTTCTTTCTCTTGCCTGGTTGCCCTGGCCAGAACTTTCAATACTATGTGGAATAGAAGCGGTAAGAGAGGGCAACCTTGTCTTGTGCCAGTTTTCAAAGGGAATGCTTCCAACTTTTGCCCATTCAGTATGATATTGGCTGTGGGTTTGTCATATTATTATTATTAAGTTCTTATTATTTTGAGATACATTCCTTCAATACCTAATTTATTGAGAGTTTTTAGCATGAAAAGGTATTCAATTTTATCAGATGCCTTTTCTGCATCTATTGAGATAATCATGTGGTTTTTGTCATTGGTTCTGTTTATGTGATGGATTACGTTTATTGATTTGTGTATGTTGAACCAGCCTTGCATCCTAGGGATGAAGCTGACTTGATTGTGGTGGATAAGCTTTTTGATGTGCTACTGGATTCAGTTGGCCAGCATTTTACTGAAGATTTTCGCATCGATGTTTGTCAGGGATATTGGCCTGAAATTTTCTTTTTTTGTTGTGTCTCTGCCAGGTTTTCATATCAGGATGATGCTGGTCTCATAAAATGAGTTAGGGAGGAGTCCTTTTTTTTTTTCTATTGTTTGGAATAGTTTCAAAAGGAATGGTACCATCTCCTCTTTGTACCTCTGGTGGAATTCGGGTGTGAATCCAGCTAGTCCTGGGCCTTTTTTTTTTTTTTTTTTTTTTTTGGTTGGTAGGCTATATTACTACATCACTTTCAGAAGTTGTTATTGGTCTATTCAGGGATTTGAGTTCTTCCTGGTTTAGTCTTGGGAGGGTGTATGTGTCCAGGATATATTCATTTCTCCTAGATTTTTTATTTTATTTGTGTAGAGGTGTTTATAGTATTCTCTGGTGGCAGTTTGTATTTCTGTGGGAACAGTGGTGATATCCCCTTTATCATTTTTCGTTGTGTCTCTTTGATTCTTCTCTCTTTTCTTTATTAGTGTGTATATCTGTCTGTATTAGTCTGTATAGTGGTCTATTTTGTTAATCTTTTCAAAAACCAGCTCCTGGATTCATTGATTTTTTTGAAGGGTTTTTTGTGTGTCTATCTTTTTCAGTTCTTCTCTAATCATATTATTTCCTGTCTTCTGCTAGCTTTTGAATTTGTGTGTCCTTGCTTCTCTATTTCTTTTACTTGTGATATTACGGTGTCGATTTTAGAACTTTCTGGCTTTCTTCTGTGGGCATTTAGTGCTGTAAGTTTCCCTCTAAACACTGCTTTAGCTGTGTCCCATAGATTCTGGTAGGTTGTGTCTTTATTCTCATTGGTTTTAAAGAACTTATTTATTTCTGCCTTAATTTCCTTATTTACCTAGTAATTATTCAGGAGCAGACTCTTCAGTTTCCATGTAGTTGTGTGGTTTTGAGTAAGTTTCTTAATCCTGTGTTCCAATTTGATTGCACTCTGGTCTGAGAGACTGTTTGTTGTGGTTCCCATTATTTTTCATTTGCTAAGGAGTGTTTTACTTCCAACTATGTGGCCAATTTTAGAATAAGTGCAATGTGGTGCTGAGAAGAATGTATATTCTGTTGACTTGGGGTGGAGAGTACTGTCGATGTCTATTAGGTCCGCTTGGTCCAGAGCTGATTGCAAGTCCTGGATATCCTTTTTAACTTTCTGTCTCATTGATCTGTCTAATATTGGTAGTGGGTATTAAAGTCTCCCACTATTATTGTGTGAGAGTCTAAGTCTCTTTGTATGCCTGTAAGAATTTGCTTTATGAATCTGGGTGCTCCTGTATTGGGTGCATATATACTTAGGATAGTTAGCTCTTCTTGTTGCATTGATCCCTCTACCATTATGTAATGCCCTTCTTTGCCTCTTTTGATCTTTGTTGGTTTAAAGTACGTTTTATCATAGACAAGGGTTGCACCCCTGGCTTTTTTTTTTTTTTTTTTTTTTTGCTTTCCATTTGCTTGGTAAATATTCCTCCACTTCTTTATTTTGAGCCTATGTATGTCTTTGCACGTGAGATGGTTCTCCTGAATACAGCACATCTGTGGTTCTTGACTCTTTATCCAATTTGCCAGTCTGTGTCTTTTAATTAGGGCATTTAGAACATTTACATTTAAGGTTATTATTGTTATGTGTGAATTTGATCCTGTCATTATGATGCTAGGTGGTTATTTTTCCCATTAGTTGATGCAGTTTCTTCATAGTGTCAATGGTCTATACAATTTGGTATGTTTTTGCAGTGGCTGGTAACAGTTTTTCTGTTCCATATTTAGTGCTTCCTTCAGGAACTCTTGTAAGGCAGGCCTGGTGGTGACAAAATCTCTCAGCATGTGCTTGTCTGTAAAGGATTTTATTTCTCCCTCACTTATGAAGCTTACTTTAGCTGGATGTGAACTTCTGGTTTGAAAATTCTTTTCCTTAAGAATGTTGAATATTGGCCCCCAGTCTCTTCTGGATTGTAGGGTTTCTACAGAGAGATCTGCCATTAGTCTGATGGGCTTCCTTTTGTGGGTAACCTGACCTTTCTTTCTGGCTGTCCTTAACATTTTTTCCTTCATTTTGGCCTTGGTGAATCTGACAACAATGTGTCTTGGGGTTGCTCTTCTTGAGGAGTATATCTTTGTGGTGTTCTCTGTATTTCCTGAATTTAAATGTTGACCTGCCTTGCTAGGTGGGGGAAGTTCTCCTGGGTAATATCCTGAAGAGTGTTTTCCAACTTGGATCCATTCTCCCCATCACTTTCAGGTACACCAATCAAATGTAGGTTTGGTCTTTTCACATAGTCCCATATTTCTTGGAGTCTTTATTCATTCCTTTTCTTTCTTTTTTCTCTAATCTTGTCTTCACACTTTATTTCATTAAGTCTATTTTCAGTCTCTGATATCCTTTCTTCTTCTCAATCAGTTCGGCTGTTGATACTTGTATATGCTTCACGAAGTTCTCATGCTGTGTTTTTCAGCTCCCTCAGGTCATTTATGTTCTTCTCTAAACTCGTTATTCTAGTTAGCAATTCCTCTAACTTTTTTCAAGGTTCTTAGTTTTCTTGCATTGGGTTAGAACATGCTCCTTCAGTTCAGAGGACATACCCACCTTCTGAAGCCTACTTCTGTCAATTTGTCAGACTCATTCTCCATCCAGTTTTGTTCCCTTGCTAACAAGGAGTTGTGATCCTTTGCAGGAGAAGAGGCCTGGCCTTCTGGTTTTTGGAATTTTCAGCCTTTTTGCACTGGTTTCTCTTCATCTTTGTGGCTTTATCTACCTTTGGTTTTTGATGTTGATGTCAGATGGAGTTTTTGCGTGGACATCCTTTTTGTTGATGTTGATTTTATTCCTTTCTGTTTGTTAGTTTTCCTTCTAACAGTCAGGGCCCTTTGCTGCAGGTTTGCTGGAGTTTGCTGGAAGTCCACTCCAGACCCTGTTAGCCTGGGTATCACCAGCAGAGGCTGCAAAACAGCAAAGATTGCTGCTAGTTCCTTTCTTTGAAAGCTTCGTCCCAGAGGGGCACCCACCAGATGCCAGCTGGAGTTCTCCTGTATGAAGTGTTTGTTGACCCCTGCTGGGAGGTGTCTTCCAGGCAGGGGGCACAGGGGTCAGGGACCCACTTGAGGAGGCAGTATGTCCCTTAGTAGAGCACGAGCACTGTGCTGAGAAATCCACTGCTCTCTTCAGAGCCAGCAGGCAGGAGCATTTATGTCTGCTGAAGCTGCGCCCACAGTCGCCCCTTTCCCCAGGTGCTCTGTTCCAGGGAGATGGGAGTTTTATCTATAAGTCCCTGACTGCGGCTGCTGCGTTTCTTTCAGAGATACCCTGCCCAGAGAGGAGGAATTTAGAAAGGCAGTCTGGCTACAGCGGCTTTGCTGAGCTGCAGTGGTCTCCATCTAGTTTGAACTTCCTGTGGCTTTGTTGACACTGTGATGGGAAAACCACCTACTCAAGCCTCAGTAATGGCAGACGCCTCTCCCTCTACCAAGCTTGAGTGTCCCAGTTGACTTCAGACTGCTATACTGCAGTGAGAATTTCAAGCCAGTGGATCTTAGCTTGCTGGGCTCCATACTTGTGTATGCTTCATGAAATTCTCGTGCTGTGTTTTTCAGCTCCCTCAGGTCATTTATATTCTTCTCTAAACTGGTTATTCTAGAGAAATTGCTAACTAGAATAACCAGTTTAGAGAAGAACATAACATAGAGTTATAAGCAGATTAGAGAAAACATAACATCTGCTGAGTGAGACCACTTGGCTGTCTGGCTTCAGCTCCCTTTCCAGGGAAGCGAATGGTTATGTCTTGCTGGCATTCCAGGCACCACTGGGGTATGAAAAACAAAACAAAACAAGACAAAAACAAAACTCTTGCAACTAGCTCAGTGTCTGCCCAAATGGCTGCCCAGTTTTGTGCTTGAAACCCAGGGCCCTGGTGGTGTAGACACCCGAGGTAATCTCCTGGTCTGTGGGTTGTGAAGACTATGGAAAAAGCGTAATATCTAGGCCAGAATGCACCATTCCTCACAGCACAGTCCCTCATGGCTTCCCTTATCTCTTGTGCTTCCTGGGTGCTGCAACGCCCCACCCTGCTTTGGCTCAGCCTCTGTGGGCTGCACCCACTATCTAACCAGTCCCAATGAGATGAACTGGGTGCCTCAGTTGGAAGTGCAGAAATCACCCATTTTCTGCTTTGATCTTGCTGGGAGCTGCAGACCAGAGCTCTTCCTATTCAGCCATCTTGCCAGCCCCCAATTGTATTCTATCTTCTTATGCATGCATATGTACTGAAGGCTTTCTTTTTTTTTTTTTTTTGGACACAGAGTTTCACTCTTGTCACTCAAATTGGAGTGCAATGGGATGGTCTCGGCTTACTGCAACCTCCACATCCCAGGTTCAAGTGATTCTCCTGCTTTAGCCTCCCAAGTAGCTGGGACTACAGGCATGTGCTACCATACCCAGCTGATTTTTTTTCTTAGAGTTTCTCTCTGTTGCCAGGTTGGAGTGCAGTGGCGCAATCTTGTCTCACTGCAACCTCCAACTCCCTGGTTCAAGCGATTCTCCTGCCTCAATCTCCTGAGTAGCTGGGATTACAGAATGAAATAGAAAAAGAAAAGAAGATAATTATTATAGTTTATTAAAAATTGCTGTCTAGAGTTAAGACTGAAATGGGTACAGAGTAACCACCCCAAAGTTGAAGTTAAGAAAGAATATTAACTACCTCCCTGTGAAACATTAACCATATCTACCCATGCACATATTTTTTAAGTTCTGTAAATTCCTGTTTTTCCTGCTGAACAGTTGCAAGATCACAAGGCAGGTAAGCATACTCTGCAAAACATGTTTTTCCTAAGATGTATGACATGTCACAAGATGAATAACAGCTTTTGTTCTTGCTTCTGTAAACCTGCTTCTTGCTTCACATTTTTCCCGCCTCAAGATGCATAAAAGGCCCTTGCCTTCTTTGTTCGGGGCTCAGACTTTCTGGATGCAAGTCCTCTGAGCTCATGTACACCTTAATAAATCCTCCTGAACCCCTATCAGTCTCTCTGGTTCCCTGACTTCCCACTACAGGCATGAACCACCACGCCCAGCTAATTTTTTGTATTTTTAGTAGAGACTGGGTTTCACCATGTTGGCCAGGCTGATCTTGAACTCCTGACCTCAGATGATCTGCCCACCTCAGCTAAAGGCTTTCTAGTAGGCATAAAGAATGTCTTTTGTAATGAAAATGAATCCTTATAATGTTATTGGAAGTGCACTTTTAATTTTACCAGATATATAAACTAAATGATTACTGAAAACCATTCAGGATTCCGATGGTATGTGGAAAGAATAGCCATCCATAAGTTGTATCTTTACCTGATAGGCTCTCTATAGAAAATATTACTTCAGTATGGGTATTTCTACGAAACACCATGGAAATTATGTGACTACACAGGGGAAAACATCAGGTGCTTTGTAATACTTGTAAGACTCACAAAGCCATACCATAAAGTGGTACACATTACAGATGAGGAAATTGAGGATCAGAGAATAGACTGATCAAGCATAGAGTGGGAGACTGAATTTTGTTTCCAGATCTGTCTGGATGGAATAAAATCTGTTCTTGTTCCACTGCAACACATTGCTTGATACATGTTGTATATGATAGATTTGTATCAGAATAAAATAACTTGTATGTGTTGCTATGTTTACTGAAAAATAAAAGCATCTTTAATTCCAAATATTTTAAAATATAGTACTATTTTTGAACAGATTTATAAAGTATAATACACATACAATAGAATGTATTCATTTTAAGTTCTATGAGTTTTGATAAATGTATATAATATTGCAGCTCCACCATGTTCAAGATTTAGAACACTGTTATCACTCCAGAATGTTTTCTCATGTCTCCTTGTAGTTACTCTTCATTTCCACCTCTAACCTCAGGGTCATTGATCTACTTGTTGTCACTATAGTTTTCCTTTTCTAGAACTTCACATAGCGTCATAAATTATGTAGTTTTTATGTTAGCACTTTTTAAATATTCAGCTAAGTTGTGTGAGTGTGCGTCATCAGTCTACTCCTTTTAATTGGCCAGTAGTTTTTTATTGTGTGGATATTACCACATTTTGTTTATCATTATCTGTTGATAGACATTTGGGTTGTTCCAGTTTGGGGCTGTTAGGATAAGGTTGTTATAAATATTTACATTCAAGTGTTTGTCAGAACATATGTTTTAATGTCTCTTGGGATGATACCTAGGAATGCAATTTCTGGGTCATACATTAAGCATATAATTAATTTTATAAGAAATTACTGGATAGGTATGGTAGTTCACATCTGTAATCCCAGCACTTTGGGAGGCCGAGACAGTCAGATCACGAAGTCAGGAGATCAAGACCATCCTGGCTAACACAGTGAAACCCCGTCTCTAGTAAAAATACAAAAAATTAGCCAGGTGAGGTGGCAGGTGCCTGTAATCCCAGCTACTTGGGAGGCTGAGGCAGGAGAATTGCTTGAACCTGGGAGGTGGAGGTTGCAGTGAGCTGAGATGGTGCCATTGCACTCCAGCCTGGGCAACAGAGGAGACTCTGTCTCAAAAAAAAAAAAAAAAAAAAAAAAAAAAGAAAGAAAGAAAGAAAGAAAGAAAGAAAGAAATTACTAATGTGACTCTACAAATTTTTATTTCCATAAGCAATTTATGAGAGCCTTTATCGCTTCATGTTATGGGTTGTGTTGTGTTTCCTAAAAAATTGTAGGCTGAAACCCAACCCCCAGAATGTGACTGTTTTGGGAAATAGAGTTGTTACAGATGTAATTAGTTAAGATGAAATTATTAGGATGGGCCTATATTCAGTTTGACTGAGGTCCATATAAAAAGGGGAGGTTTGACACATAAACATACATGTAGAGAAAATACAAGACAATTATTCTCTGACACAGAGAGATACCTTACTCAATGAGTTAGAGAACCAACACTGCCAACATCTTAATCTCAGACTTCTAGTCTCCAAAATTATGAGACAATACATTTCTGTTGTTTAAGCTACTCAGTTTGTGGTACACTATTATGACAGCTCTAGCAAATGAACACAGCCCAGATTCTCATCAACACTTGGTATGGCACAGTTTTCAAAATTTTAGTCATTCCAGTATGTGCATAGTGATACCTCCTTGTAGTTTTCATTTGTATTGCCCTAATGATCAATGATGTTGAGAGTCTTATGCTTGTTGACTTTTTGTATATCTTCTTTTGCCCCTTTTTCATCAGGTTGTTTGTCTTATTTTTGAGTTTTAAGAGTTTTTCTTTCATTCTGGATACAAGCTTTTTTCTTACATATAGTTTGCAAATATTTTCTTCCAATCTATGACTCGTCCTTTCATTTTCAAAAGAGTGTCTTTGGAGGGCATATATTTTTAATTTTGATTAAGTCAAATATACCTTTTGTCTTTTATGTTTTGTAGTTTTTGTGTCTTATCTAATAAATTTTTGCCTAACATAAGATCACAAAGATTTCTTACCTTTTCTTCTGGAAGTTTTATAGTTTAGCTCTTAAATTTAGATCTAGCATCCACATTATATTTTTTGGTGTGTATTACTATCTGAGGTAAGAGTTAAAGTTTTGTTCCCATAGATATATCCAATTGTTCCAGTAAAAATATTCCAATATTCCAGTATTCCTTATGCTTTTCTACATCAGAGTTAAGAATTTGTTTTCTCTAAAGGGCCAAATGGCAACTACTTTAGACTTTACAGGCCACTGGTTTCTGTTACAATTACTCAGGCCTACAATTGTAGCATAAAAGCAGTCATAAAGAGTATATAAGTGAGTGTTCTACATATATAATCATGTTATCTGTGGATAGAGGGTTGTATTAATCCTGTATATGCCTTTTTCTCCTCTGTCTTGCTTCGCTGGTTAGGACTTTCTATATCATGTTAAAAAGAAATATTGAAAGTGGACATCCTTCTATACATAATCCAATTACAGTTTTAGAGATGTTGTTTTTCATCATCTTGTTTTTTCTTCTATACATTTTGATTTGGATAATTTGTATATTTCTGTATTCAAAACACTGATTCATTTTTTGCTTTCTCAAATCTGCTATCAGCTCATTTTTAAATTTTATCATTGTATTTTCCAGCTCAAATATTTTTGGTCTTTCATATAGTTCTAATTTCTCTATTGAGACTACTAATTTGTTTATCTACTATTAGCATGTTTAAATTATTGGAATACATTTCCTTTTAATTGTAGAACATAGTTTTGTTAGTTGCTTTCAATTCCTTTTTTTGTAAATCCAACATTTGAACTCATGTGGGTCACGCTTTCTTGTCTTAGAATGTCTAATAGGTTTAGGTTGTAAATGGACATTGTAGCAATTCTGGATTGTTAGTTTTCAGGATTGTTGGCCTTTTATTTTAGGAGGAAATTAACTTGGTAGGGGTGTGTGTGTGTGTGTGTATGTGTGTGTGTGTATGTGTGTGTGTGTGTAGTAATAGTTTTAAAGGCACAGAAAATTATCTTGTTCTCTCAGCCTTCCAATTTTCAATGAAGTATCAAGTAAGCATATGTAATTTAATCAGGGATGTGAGTTTTATCTTAGTTCTTCTATTATTCTCTCATGTCCAGAATCTTGCAAGTTACTACCTTTAGACTTTTATAAACAACCAAGCCACAAGCTTCTCATTTTTCCTGATGAAAGAGGAGGTAAAAAGCAAATGGATTCCTATCAATGAAGATGCATATTAAAAAATATTTTCCAGAGATTCTACTCATTTATTTTAGTTACAGCTCCTGGGCAACCCTATTTGCAAGGGATATTGGGAAATGTAATTCTCTGCCTCCCTCAGTAAAATGTAGTTTCTGTTAGGAAGAAAGAAGAAAGAATAAATACTGTGGTAGTCTGTGCCATGAGAGATGGTTGTCATAAAGGTCAAAGCTGTACTCTTATATACATTCAAGCATAACTTGTGTGTGTGGAATACTTACCAAATATCATCAAACACCATTTTCACAAGATTGGCAATTCATCTAGTGGTCTTATACTTTTTGGTTTTGGCTCCCTTAATATCTTCCTTATTTAATTCTAGCTGCTGTGAAATAAATTTTCTGTGATCTTGCCCCAAGAAGGTCAAAGCCTTTTCACTTTCCTTTTTTACTTTTTATTTTTTTTGAGACAGAGTCTCGCTCTGTTGCCCAAGCTGGAGTGCAATGGCATGATTTTGGCTCATTGCAATCTCCACCTCCTGGGTTCAAGTAATTCTCCTGCCTCGGCCTCCTGAGTAGCTGGGATTGCAGACACACGCCACCACACCCAGCTAATTTTGTATTTTAGTAGAGACGGGATTTCACCATGTTGGTCAGGCTGGTCTCAAACTCCTGACCTCATGATCTGCCTGCCTCAGCCTCCCAAAGTGCTGAGATTATAGGCGTGAGCCACTGCTTCCAGCCTGCCTTTTCACTTTCTAGTGTGATATTGGTCAGCAGGCTTCTGTCTTGTCTCACAGTGTCTTCCAAAAAATTGTTTTCCAGAAGGATGTGTCATACATCTGGGACAACTAGCAGGATCAAGGTATAATATATGAGTTTGTTTGGTGTCTCTGGAGTTATTGGGAATGTTAACAGGAAAAGAATCAAGATAGTTGGAATTTCTCTTAGGTATAAAGTTTACATAGAGATCTCTTCAAACAATGTTTGAGTTAGCTCTTTGAGTTCCACTTAAAATGTCATCTCCTCTGTAAAGTGAACTTAAACTTCCAGGCAGCGTTAATACGTCTTTGCTCAAACCTATATTACTGCTCTTTTCATATTTCTTTGTAATGATCTGTTTATATATTTTTGTGCTCTCTGGATTTTGTCCTTAGCTAACTGGCATCTTGATTGGCAAGTACAGTGCCTAGATCATAATAAACAAATAAAGATTCATTGAATGAAGGAAGAAGATTTGGGCTGCAAAATCATTTCATCTGACAACTCTTCCCTTTACTTCCTCCCACCCTTCTTCCTTCCTTTTCTTTTTACCTTCCTTTTTTCCTTTCTTCCTTAGCATTCTAAAATTAACACTCTCATAATAAAGTAAAACAATACTTTTAGCCTATTTTTGGTTTTCTTTAAGATCTGCTGTTTAGATATCATTTAGTTATTTTTGCCAAATCATTGCTAAAATGATGTTTTATATGGGAAAAATTGGTAAACTGTTTACATGAATAAGCACATATACACAACTGTTCTTGGAGTGTGCTAAATAATTTATTTATTGGTTAGACACAGCTTTCATTTTTGTGGTGCTAGGATAATTTCAGGTGTTCCTCAGATACAGATTCCAATCATTCTTTCATAGAAGTATAGCAATCTGTTAATGAAAAAAATCCCAGTTAATATTTACTGTTATTTTAGGAACTTTAAATACAATATTTCCTAACCAATTATGTTGTGGAATCTAAACCTGTTAACAATTCTGGTTTTCAGTGGACTCAGCATCGATCTTACTCAGTGAATGAAATAGCTTCAAAATGTTCTTTGCTAAATGTGTTCCCAGAAGAAATTCACATCTGTAATCTATCTGCTGAGTTTCAGTATTTCAGCTACTGAAATGGATTGCTTGTAGCTGAAGGACTACCTTCTAAATTTTTAGATATAGAACATTTTTGTATTGGCTGGAATTCAGACTATAAGTCTAATTCTTAGGCTGCAGCCTAAAAGTACCTTAATTTATTCAGCCTCGCTTCTCCAACTATTATCTAAATAAGAATGTGCATATGTGGAGGGTGAAGGGGAGAAAGAATGAGATTAGAACAAAGTACGCTTTTTCTTAACACCTCTTACTGAGATTTTAAAGTTAAAAAGTATGGCTTATAGAGAGATATGGGCTTCCGGAATATAAAGTTAAATAGGATCTATTTTTTCTGGCAGTATTACCCAATAACCACGCAATTTTCCAATCTCCATTTCCCAAGACATTGCAATATGAGAAAAGCAGAGAAAATAGGTCCTTGTAAACCTGTGACAAGTCAGGGTAAATAAAGCCTCAGTAACAAAGGAGAAAGAGAACAGGGATACTTGAATTCTACTCTTTATATTAGTCTCAAACTGGAGACTTAATCCTTTAGAAACTTGAGATTCACAGTGTCAAGAAAGAAACAAGTGTAATACTTATGATGATAGGACATAGGTTTGCTATTAGAACATTGAAGTTATTTACATTGGACTTGCCTGTTTCCCATATTATTTTTATCTTGAGGCATTGGCTTTTAATTGCATTGCTAAAAATGCAAAATGTAAAAACCTCAAATTATGTAAGATCGTTTAGAGGTGTATGTATTTTATGTACATGGTTGGTTCTACATTCCCTGGGGGTAGCCAGTTGTATGCCTTGTGGGTTACTGGTGTCAGAGGCCAGTTTTTCATGTTGTCCAGCATGCAGTGGGTCACATCTTTACTTCAGTGTATTAGTATTTTTAATTTCTACATTAAAAATTATCACAAATATGGTGGCTTAAAACAACATCTGTTTATTATCTCAAAGTCTGTAGATCAGAAGTTGGCATGGTTTGGCTGAGTTTTTCTGCTCAATATCTCACAAGGCTGAGATCAAGGTGTTGGTCAGGCTGTATCCTCCTCTGAAGCCCTAATTCACTTCCAAGCTCACACAGCTTTTAGCAGAATTCAGTTCCTTGCAACTCTAGTACAGAGATTCTTGTATTCTTGCTTGTTGCACGTCCCAGATCCCCACTTTCTTGCTAGCTTTTGACCAGGGACTATTTTCAAAACCTAGGAGAACCTCAGGTCTAGCCACATGGCCCTCTCACAACCTTACCTTACAATTTACCTCTTAAAAGTCTGCCTAAGGATTTCTCATGCTTCAAATCTGTCTCTCTCCCTCTCTCATTTCTTTTTTCTGGAACGCCTAAGTCCCTTTCCAGGGCTCACTAAATTAGGTCAGGCACATCTAGGATAAACTCTCTTTTGAAGAATTCAAAATCAACTAATTTGGGATTTAATTATATCTGCAAAATCCCTTCACAGTTATCATATTAGTTCACTTAATTGTGGGAGTAAACTCTATCATATTCGTAGTTAACCTCATACTTAAGTGGAGGAGATTAAAACAGGGTACATATACCCAGGGTGAGAATCATAGTTATCACATTGAATTCTGATTACTATACTTAGCGTGTCATTTATTTATTTATTTATTTATTTACTTATTTTTTTTTTAAATTTATTTATTATTATTATACTTTAAGTTGTAGGGTACATGTGCATAACGTGCAGGTTTGTTACATATATATACTTGTGCCATGTTGGTGTGCTGCACCCATCAACTCATCATTTACATCAGGTATAACTCCCAATGCAATCCCTCCCCCCTCCCCCCTCCCCATGATAGGCCCCCGTGTGTGATGTTCCCCTTCCGGAGTCCAAGTGATCTCATTGTTCAGTTCCCACCTATGAGTGAGAACATGCGGTGTTTGGTTTTCTGTTCTTGTGATAGTTTGCTAAGAATGATGGTTTCCAGCTGCATCCATGTCCCTACAAAGGACACAAACTCATCCTTTTTGATGGCTGCATAGTATTCCATGGTGTATATGTGCCACATTTTCTTAATCCAATCTAGTCGGTTACTGAAGCTTGTGCATTTGTCACGTATTTCTCGTGTCGTGGTTTTCATCTCTTTCATTTCATTTATGACCTTCTCTGCATTAATTACTCTAGCCATCAATTCTTCCACTTTTTTTTCAAGATTTTTAGTTTCTTTGCACTGGGTACGTAATTCCTCCTTTAGCTCTGAGAAATTTGATGGACTGAAGCCTTCTTCTCTCATCTCGTCAAAGTCATTCTCCGTCCAGCTTTGATCCGTTGCTGGCAATGAGCTGCGCTCCTTTGCCGGGGGAGATGCGCTCTTATTTTTTGAATTTCCAGCTTTTCTGCCCTGCTTTTTCCCCATCTTTGTGGTTTTATCTGCCTCTGGTCTTTGATGATGGTGGTGTTCTGATGGGGTTTTGGTGTAGGTGTCCTTCCTGTTTGATAGTTTTCCTTCTAACAGTCAGGACCCTCAGCTGTAGGTCTGTTGGAGATTGCTTGAGGTCCACTCCAGACCCTGTTTGCCTGGGTATCAGCAGCAGAGGCTGCAGAAGATAGAATATTTCTGAACAGCGAGTGTACCTGTCTGATTCTTGCTTTGGAAGCTTCCTCTCAGGGGTGTACTCCACCCTGTGAGGTGTGGGGTGTCAGACTGCCCCTAGTGGGGGATGTCTCCCAGTTAGGCTACTCAGGGGTCAGGGACCCACTTGAGCAGGGAGTCTGTCCCTTCTCAGATCTCAACCTCCGTTTTGGGAGATCCACTGCTCTCTTCAAAGCTGTCAGACAGAGTCGTTTGCGTCTGCAGAGGTTTCTGTTGTGTTTGTTATTGTTTACTGTGCCCTGTCCCCAGAGGTGGAGTCTACAGAGACAGGCAGGTTTCCTTGAGCTGCTGTGAGCTCCACCCACTTCGAGCTTCCCAGCAGCTTTGTTTACCTACTTAAGCCTCAGCAATGGCGGGCGCCCCTCCCCCAGCCTGGCTGCTGCCTTGCCGGTA
Source organism: Macaca fascicularis (assembly GCF_037993035.2). Lineage (NCBI taxonomy): Eukaryota > Metazoa > Chordata > Mammalia > Primates > Cercopithecidae > Macaca > Macaca fascicularis. The sequence continues at coordinate 113,785,490 of NC_088381.1, forward strand.
GATCACAGACTGCTGTGCTAGCAATGAGGGAGGCTCCGTGGGTGTGGGACCCTCCCGGCCAGGTGTGGGATATGATCTCCTGGCGTGCCTGTTTGCTTAAAGCGCAGTATTGGGGTGGGAGTTACCCCATTTTCCAGGTGTTGTGTGTCTCAGTTCCCCTGGCTAGGAAAAGGATTCCCTTCCCCCTTGCGCTTCCCAGGTGAGGCAATGCCTTGCCCTGCTTCAGCTCTCGCTGGTCGGGCTGCAGCAGCTGACCAGCACCGACCGTCCGGCACTCCCCAGTGAGATGAACCCAGTACCTCAGTTGAAAATGCAGAAATCACCGGTCTTCTGTGTCACTCGCGCTGAGAGTTGGAGACTGGAGCTGTTCCTATTCGGCCATCTTGCTCCGCCCCTATTTACTTATTTTTGAGATAGGGTCTTGCTTTGTCATCCAGGCTGAAGTATAGTTGTAAAATCTTGGCTCACTGAGGCCTCGACTTCCTGGGCTCAGATGATCTTCCTACCTCAGCCTCCTGTGTAGCTGGGACTACAGGTGTGTGCCAGCACACCAAGCTAATTTTGTTTATATTTTGTAGAGGGATTCCCTACGCTGCCCAGGCTGGTCTTGAACTCCTGGACCCAAGTGATCCTCCCATCTCAGCCTCCCAAAATGCTGGGATTACGGACATGAGCCACTGCACCTGGCACTTGGTGTGTTCTTGGAGAGTAAAAACTGATTTTTGGCTGGGCACCATGGCTCACACTTGTAATGCCAGCACTTTGGGAGGCCGAGGAGGGTTGATCACCTGGGGTCAGGAGTTCGAGAGCAGCCTGACCAACATGGTGAAATCCCATCTCTACTAAAAATACAAAAATTAGCTGGGCCTGGTGGCGTGTGCCTGTCATCCCAGCTACTTGAGAAGCTGAGGCAGGAGAATCACTTGAACCTGGGAGGTGGAGATTGCAGTGAGCCGAGATTGTGCCATTGCACTCCAGCTTGGGCAACAAGAGTGAAACTCCATCTCAAAAACAAACAAACAAAGAACCCTAATTTTCATATGAAATTAATCAGAGATTACTTTCCAAATTTGCTGAGAAAAAAACTGTTTTCTTTGAACCTTTTTTCTCGTGTATGGATTTTATCTTGTTGCATAAAATTTTGTATGCATCTCAAATTTAATTTTGGAACAAGTGGGTTATAAATACTAAAAAAAAAACCTCTATTTAACCTAGATATTTGAGTGTTCTCAATTTTAAACTATTTGGATCACATGTCCTCTGATTTATTCTACTAGCTAATACAGTATCTTTTTGTTGTTGAACATTTTGTGATAGTGTGACTCAGTGATCATTTCTATAATATAAAGAGGGAGCATTTTAAAGATTTTATTACTGTGATGATTAATTTTATATGTCAACTTGACTGGGTTAGGGAATATCCAGATAGCTGTTTAAACATAATTTCTGGGTATCTCTACAAAAGTGTTTCTGTAAGAGACTAACATTTGAATCAGTAGACTGAGTAAACAAGATACACCTTCAGCAATGTGGAGGAGCGTCATCAAAATCCATTAGTTTTCTTTGTTCTCTAGCTTGTAGATGGCGTATTATGGGACTCTTTGGATTCCACAATCATGTGAGCCAAGTCCTGAAATAAATCTCCTCTTGCAAATTTCTATATATCCTATTGGTTTTGTTTCTCTGAAGAACACTAATACAATCACTATACTGCACAGTGGTCTGTTTTGAAATAAACATACTCAGCAAATTAACAACATTTTGCTTTTTTGATTTTCTAATTACACAGTTAATGGTGGAAAATTTAGAAAATGTATGTTACCTTGGCACCTCAGATTTTATCAATCACAAAACAGATTTGTCCCATTATCTTTAATATCACAATACTGGAGACAATGCCGGTCATGTCATTTGTGATGCTCAGTATAGTATGAGAGGGAAGAGTAGTGTTGTCAGATACTACTGGTTTTAAGGCTGACCTCAGCGATTTTGTGTGTGTGTGTGTGTGTATGTGTGTATAAACTTGAGCAAGTTATAAAACTTCCCTAAACTTCTTTTTAATTTTTTTATTTAGAAATATTTTTGGGCTGGGTGCAGTGGCTCATGCCTATAATCCCAGCACTTTCAGAGGCCAAGGCAGGCAGATCACCTGAGGTGAGGAGCTCGAGACCAGCCTGGCCAACATGGCGTAACCCTGTCTCTACTAAAAGTACAAAAATTAGCTGGGCGTGGTGGCAGGTGCCTGTAATCCCAACTACTCAGGAGTCTGAGGCAGGAGAATTGCTTGAACCTGGGAGGCGGAGGTTGCAGTGAGCTGAGATTGTGCCACTGCACTCCAGCCTGGGTGACAGAGCAAGACTCCTTCTCATACATATATAGAGGTCTTGCTCTGTTGCCCAGGCAGGACTCTAACTCCTGGGCCCAGGCAATCCTCCCGCCTCAGTGACCACCACTGCACTCAGTTAACTTTCTGAAACTTTTTTCTTTGTTTTCGTTTTAGTGACAACAATCATCACTATAGTTGTTGGGTTACTGTGTTCATTAGATGTAATAGAGCATGAGAAATGCTCAGTATAGTATGTGGCACCTAGGACACAATAAGTGTTAGCTATCAATACCGTCATTGTTATCTGTGAATTTATTAGAGCAATGGACTTTTCTTAATGTCAAGCTTATTTTGTTGTGTTGAAGTCTAATAATTGCGGTGGCATGAAACGTATATTGAACATGCACAGCACTGGCAGGGTAATAGTTGGCATGTGTTAGTCTTAGGGGGCAAGAGTGGGGATGATTCTGACAGGGAACTTTCTTCAAAATGTGGAGAGAGTATCAGATGGCCATCAGACCCACTAGGAAATCTGGAAGAGGATTTACTGCATTTCCTAATACTAGTCTTGCCACCTCCAATTTGTTCTCTCAATTGCTGTCAGAATGGTCTTTCCAATAAGCAGATCTGTGTTCCTCTCTTCCTTCAGATCCTTCCGTGATATTCCACTGCTCAAGTGGTGAAATCCAAATTCTCTCGTATAGCAGCAGACAATGTTGGTCCTTCGTGAACTTTCCTTGTCTGTCCATCGGTTCCTGTCAGCTACCCCTTTCTCTCCCCTAATGTGTGCTCTACTTCACCTTTTCCTTGCATATGTTTTCTCAAATGATAAACTACTTATAGTTTTCCAGACACACCACAGATTCTTATGCCACCATGTTTTGCAGGAGTGATTTCCTCTGTGAAGAATGCTCTTCCTTTTCTTTTATTTGCTAAATTCTTACAAGTCTCAGTTCAAAGCTGCTGCTTCTCTTAACCCTCACTGACTCCAAATGCAGGTGTAGACACTTTGTCCCCCTATATTATGCATAGTCCTCCATCATGGTAATTTTATGATTATGCATTTCTGTCCTTCCCACTAGTTTATAAGCTGGGACCAAGCACTATCAAATCTATCACATCCCTGGCCCAATACTTGTTCATTTATTTCAGCCTCACAGTTTCACATTAATCTCATTAACTCGGTGGATGGGAACTGTCATACCATTTTATAATTGGAGAACTAGAGACCCACAGATAAAAAAAGGCTTTTCTAAAGTCACATAACTAGGAACTGGCAAGTCTAGGATTCAGTTACAGGATTTCGGGATCCAAGTTTATTTTCCATTACTGAAATATTAAATTATAGTAACCCCATAGATATTTACAGAGTAGCAACCATGTTAAAATCGTGGCATGGTGTTCTACAGGTGATAAAGATTTTTAAAAGAATATCCTTTAAAGGTGGTGCTGATCTCTTGATTAATACTAGGAGAACATTCTTTTTACTTGCTAGTAATTGATATATAATAGACATCAAATATAGTTATCAAAACAATGGGTGGATGAATGAATGCTTGGTGATTATGAAGGTAATGCTTTCGTATGGCCTTGTAAATAAAAACGGATCAGGTGGTGACTCTTTTCTTAGACTATTTGTGGGTTTAAGGGATATTTATTTATTATGGATTTCAATTTTATGTATGTCGAGAAAAATGAGTGGGTGAGCTATAATAGTATACAAATAAATTGGTATAATTCAAATTAAAAAACAAAAGATGGCATAAAGGGAATTAAAATTAACAGACACTTGCAATAAAGTAATTGGAGTTACATTTATAAGAAAGTTTGATAGCTAAGTGAAAGGGGATGTGTATTTAAAGTATATAGTTTTTTGAAAGAAGAAGGCATATAAATTCATTTGTTGAGATAGGCTCCCTAGGACCATAAGGTTGAATTGATTAATGAGTTTGACTAGATATTATCTCTTCAGTTCCAAGAAGTTGTCCTCATAGGAAGAGCTTACAGAGAATATAACATCCTAATCCAGATATTCCCTACCATGTTTGAACCCATGGGAAACAAGTGTCAAATTGCCATTTTCAAGTAATCCAGAATTATAATCAGCTGCTCCAGGTTTTGTGAGGCCCCAGTTCATTCTATTTTGCAGATTATCTTTAAGGAAAATTCATTTAAAATTATGATTATAAAATTAAATATGAATATATGTATTTCTTTAGAATAAAAAAATCAAAACTGCAGATTTATAAAAACTGACAAGTGTCACAAATATTTCTTTCAGTTTTATTTTGGTTTCCACAGGAGATTTCCCTTTTTTTTTTTTTTTTGGAGAAAAATGGATGGGTCTTAGACAAAATATTGAGTGTTAAACAGAGAATTTAACCCAGGAATAAGGCTAATCACTAGTGTTGAGGCTTGGGGGAAGAATACAGTACCCATTTCATGTTAGAAAATCAGTTTCTGAGGAAATCAGTTAGGAAATCAGCTGCTGATTAGCTGGTGCTATCTGATCAAATTAGTTAAGCCCTAGGTAAGTGTTGAGCTGCCTGTTTTTGGATTTTCAAGGAAGTACTTTTGTTTGTTTGTTTTTGTTGTGTATGTGAAATTATCATTCCTAGACTACAATGCTATGTTGTGTTTATTGCACAAGTAAGGTGCTTATTTCAGGATCATGGCATCTCCTGTAGTAGTAAACAACAGTTCTGTACAGCTGTCATCAGTCTGGGTGGTCATGTCAGGATTTACCATGCCTGCTTTTCATTATTCCGTTTATCCAGAGGAGAAGGACTGAGGTGTTCTATCTCTTTCTCGCACAGAATCGTCACTTTGCATATCCCTTCTAGACAGCAGCTGTATGACAGCATGTAAGTACCTGCTAACGTCTCAAATCAGAGCAAAAATATTTCTTAGTGAAAACACAAAACTCTGTTATTATAGTTGGGAAAATTCCATGTAAACAAGCCTCCTGTTTGACCCAGACAAAACTAAGTGAATAAATACCCAAACTCAAATTGTCGTTTGAGAGCCAATCAGCACTTTTTTTTTTTTAGGATACTTTTTTCTACTTGTTCTGAAGTGTTAACCAGAAAGAGCAGAAAGTATCAGCCAGAGAAAAGACATCTCTCTGTGAGACCAGTAAATTCTTTAAAGTTGTATGATCTCCAGATCTCCATTACCACGATAGCAAATGACTCAAGGTTTTTTGGCTAGGCCCATATGGCATTTAATATCTCCTCTGTAATTTCAGCCATAAAACTGTGAAATTGCTCTAGCTTCTAGGCAGCTTTCAACATTTCTGTTATTCCTTCTGCTACTTACAAAGACTTCCTACTTTTTGCTGCTTGTATCACAATTTATTGTTTTTTTCAATTCTAATCCTTACAGATGAAGGGAAATTGCATAGCTTTTTAGCTGTAATTCAGGAGGTAAGTGTGTCCAGGGCTGATCTTACAAATGAATCCTGATTTGATGTTGTTTACAGATAGCTTTTTCTTAAAAATGACAAGGATATTTCCTGTGCAAGATACGTTAATATGTAATTATCATGGAATATGTAACCATCAAATCAGGTATTGCTCTATTTTCCCAAATAAGTAAACTAATGCCTTTGAATTGATCCTACATTCTAGCACACACACACAAAAGTCAACATTTAACATATAGTAGATATGTTTTAGTTCATGATTTTGGGGTGCTATGAAAGCAAAAGAAACTTGAGACATATTCAGGTAACCTGATTAAAAAATGATAAATTGATCAATTACATATTAAAAGCTATTAAGTCCCCAAGAAGTATCAGCTATTAAAATATAAGCTAATACTTCAGAGATCACTACAGAAGCCAAAAGCAATGCCTTTGCTAGTTTATTTGGTAAACAAGCAACTCTTGCTATCCAACCCATTTAGATGCTATTGACATCTATCTTATTAAGCATTCGGAGAGACAATTGACTCAATTTAGATAAATATAATTGCTTACAACTTAACTATTCTATTTAACCTTTGCAACCAAAGCATAAGTATTATTATTATTTTCTCTCATTTTACAGATGAGAAATCCGAGGCTCATATGTAACGAGTTTCTTCAGGGGAACCAGGGTACAAACCCAGGTCCTTTTGATGTTTAAATCAATATGCTTAATCACTACTACAGTATATTGCCAAAGATTTTCTGTACTCTTTGGAGCAGCCATTCTTTTTCTGTTTAATATATATATATTTTTTTACTGTCTCATACAATTTCCCTTCAAAATTGCCTTTCTTTTTTTTAACCTTTCTGGAACAAATGTTTTCTGGAAATACACACTCCCTCCTCTCTTTGCCATTTCCCCCAATTTTAAAAAATTGGACTAAATTACATGTAACATAAAATGTACCATTTTAGCCATTTTAAAATATACAGTTAAGTGGCATTAAATACGTTTCTAGTGTTGTGCAACCATCACTGCTATTCATCTCCATAACTCTTTTCATCTTGTAAAACTGACACTCTGTCTATTAAACAGTAACTTCCTTTTCTTCCTTCTCCCCAGCACCTAGCAGTCAGCATTCTACTTGCTGTCTTTATGATTTTGGCTGCTCTAACTTCCTCGTATAAATGAAATCGTACAATATTTGTCTTTAAAGACTGGCTTATTTCACTTAGCATAACGTCCTCAAGTTTTATTCATGTTGTAGCGTATGTCAGAATTTTCTTTCTTAAGGAAATATTATCATTGTATATACCATGAGTAATAATTCTGAATTATATTGAATACTAATAATTATAAATACTGTTTTGAATAACATTTACTTGTATGTATATACCACATTTTGCTTATTCATTTATATGTCAGTGGACATGGGTTGCTTCCACATTTTTGCTATTGTGAATACTACTACTGTGAGCATGGCAGTACAAGTATCTCTTGAAGACTCTCCTTTCAATTCTTTTAGATATTTACCTAGAAGTGAAATTGCTGGACCAAATGTTAACTGTATTTTTAATTTTTTGAAGCTCTCATACTGTTTTCTATAGTGCTGCACTATTAATATTTTACATTCTTAGCAGTAGTGCACAAGGATTCCAGTTTCTTCATATCCTTACCAACACTGCTTATTTTGTTGTTGTTTTCTTTTTTGGTAGTAGCTATCTTCATGGGTTGGAAGTGGTAGCTTATAGCTTTGATTTGCATTTTCCTATTAGTGATCTTTCCATGTGCTTTTGGACATTTGTGTATTTTCTTTAGAGAAATGTCTATTCAAGTTTTTAGCCTGTTGTTTAATATGTTTTTTTGTTGTTGTTGAGATTTAGGTGTTCTCCATATGTTCTAGAGAGTCATCCTGTATCAGCTATATAATTTGCAAATATTTTCTTTTATTCTGTGGGTGGCCTTTTTACTCTGTTTTGGTAGTGTGTTCTGATAGGCAAAAATTTTAATTTTCATGAAGTTCAGTTTGTCCATTTTTTTCTTTAGTTGTCTGTATCTTTGATGTCATATACAAGATCCAAGAAATTATTGCTAAATCCAATGTAATGAATCTTTTACCGTTTGTTTTCTCCTAAGAGTTTTACAGTTTTAGGTCTTACATGTAGGTCTTTGATCCACTTTAAGTTAATATGTGTATATGGTGTTAGGTAAGGGTCCAACTTCATTTTTTTTTTTTTGTATGTGAATATTCAATTTTCCCAGCACCATTTGTTGAAAAGGCTGTCTTTTCCCCATTGAATGCTATTGGTACTCTTCTAAAAAATTTGACCATACATGAAAGAGTTTATTTTTCTGCACTTTACTCTCTTAATTCATCCATATATATCTGTCTTTGGCACCATCCTGTTTTTATTATGGTAGCTTTGTATTAAGTTTTGTACTCAGGAAGTGTGAGTCCTCCAGGTATATTTTTCTTTAATGATGTCTTCTGCAGACATAGAAAAACTCAATGTAAAATTCAAATGGAATCAAGATTGTTTTGTCTATTTGGGATCCTATGAGATTTTATGTCAATTTTAGGATGGGTTTTCATATTTCTTTGAACAACATTGGAATTTTGATAAAGATTACATTAAATCTATAGTTTGCCATTTACTTTTGATTTTAGTAATTTGAGTCTTTTCTCTTTTTTTCTTAGTCCATCCAGGTAAAAGTTGGTCAATTTTGCTGGTCTTTCAAAGAATGAACTTATAGTTTCATTAATTTTCTTTATTGTTTTCCTGTTCTCTATTTCATTTGTTCTCTGGCATAATCTTGATTATTTCCTTCTTTCTGCCAGCTTTAGTTTGTTCTTCTTTTTCTAGTTTTTCAAGTTATAAAGTTAGATTGTTGGATTGAAATCTTTCTTGCTTTTTAATGTGAAGATTTATAGCTGTACATTTCTCTTTATCATTATTTTCACTGTGTCCCATAATTTGTTATGATGTGTTTTCTTTTCTATTCATCTCTATGTATTTTGAATTTCCTTTGTGCTTTCCTCTTTGTTTTCCTTGGTTGTTTAGGACTGTGTTATTTAATTTTCACAAATTTGTGAATTTTCCAGTTTTACTGCTGTTATTGATTGCTAATTTTATCCTGTTATTAGAGAAGACATTTTCTATATCTCTCTTTTAAAATCTATTGAAACTTAATTTGTGGTCTAACATATGTATGGTCTACCCTGAAAAATGTTCCATGTGCATTTGAGAAGAATATGTATAGTGTTGTTGGGTTGAGTGTTCTGTTTGTGTTTGTTAGATCTGGTTGGTTTATTGTGTTATTTAAGCCATCTATTTCCTTAATTATGTTTTATCGAGTTGTGCTATCCATTATTAAGAGTGCTGTATTCAAATCTCCAACTATTATTGTGCAACTGTCTAATCTGCTTTCAATTCTATTAGTTTTTGCTTCTTACATTTGGATGGTCTGTTATTACGTGTATACAGTTGTATGTTCTTTCGGTATTGAACCTTTTATTAATATATAAGATCCTTCTTTGTCTCATGCAATATTTTTTGATTTAAAGTCTTTTTGCTATTAATATAGCCACACTTGCTCTCTTTTGGTTACTATTTGCCATTTTTTCACTTTCAACCTATTTTGATTTTGGATCAAAAGTGAGTCTTTTGTAGATAGCACATCGTTGGACCATGTGCTTTTATTTATTCTTCCAATCTCTTTCTTTTGAGTCAACAATTTAATCCATTTACATTTAAAGTGATTACTGAAAAAGAGGAACTTCTGTCATTTTGCTATTTTTAAAATATGTATTATAGCTTATTTTTCTTCATCTTCTACATTACGGTTTATTTTGTGTTTAGCTGATTTTATAATAAGACATTTATGTTCCTTTCTCATTTCCTTTTGTGTATACTTTACAGCTATTTTCTTTGAGATTACTATAAGAATTACATTTATTTAAATTTATACCAGCTTAACTTCAGTAATACACGAAAACTCTGCTATTTTTGACAAGTCTCTCCTACGTCATTTTAGTTGTTGATGTCACAAAATTGCATCCTTATACATTAAATACTCCAAATATAGGCTACAAATTTTAAATTTAAATTTTATTTTTATTTTTTGACAAAATATAATTGTATATAATTGCAGAGTACACGGTGATATTATATATTCACACAGAGTGTGGGATTATTGAAAAAAGCAAATTAACATATATGTCACCTTAATTTTTATTTTATTTTATTTTTTCTTCCCACACTACACTGATGCATGTATCACCTTAAATACTTATCATTTATTCCTCCTAATTGCAACTTTGTGTCCTTTGACAAATCCTATTCTCCCAACTTCTCCAACTCTAGTAACCACCATTCTACTCCCTGCTTCTGTGAGTTTGTTTTAGATTCCACCTATAAGTAAGAACATGTTCATTTCTCTTTCTATGGCTTATTTCATGTAACATAATGTCCTCCAGGTTGATACATGTTGAAAAACACAGAATTTCTTTTTTTCTAAGGTCAAATAGCATTTTCTTCTGTAAATATATCACATTTTCCTTATGTATTCACCCATTGATGAAACGCTGATAAAACTTTTATATGATTAAATGGGGTCTAGTTTTTTGTTTGTTTTCTTTGCACACAAATATCCAATTTTCTAGCAGTATTTATTGAAGAGGTTATTCTTTTTCCAATATATATTCTTGGTGCAATTGCTGAAAAAGAGTTGACTGTAAATGGATGGATTTATTTCTGGGTTCTATATTCTCTTCCATTGGTCTTTCGTGCTAATATCATGCTATTTCAGTTACTATAGCCTGGTAATATTATTTGAAATCAAGTAATGTGAATGCTTCCAGCTTTGTTCTTTTGGCTTGGTATTGATTTGGCTAATAGTAGTCTTTTGTGGTTTCATATAAATTTTAAAATTGTTTTTTTCTATTTCTGTGAAGAATGTCTTTGGTATTTTAATAGAAATTGCACTGAATCTGTATATTATGTTGGGTAGTATGGATTCTTCCAATCCTTGAATATGGACATCTATCTATTTATTTGTGTCCTCTTCAATTTCTTTTATCAATGTTTTATAGTTTTCACTGGAGAGATATTTCACTTCTATGGTTAAATTTATTCCTAGGTAACTTTTTTCTTGTCTATTATACATGGGATTATTATCTTGGATTATTTTTCAGATTGTTTGCTGTTGATATATGTAAATGCTCCTGATTTTTGTTTGTTGCTTTTTGATCCTGCAACTTTCTTTACTGCATTTCTTGAAACAAATGAAAATGGAAACACAACATACAAAAACCTGCATAATACAACAAAAGCAGTACTGAGAGGGAAGTTTATAGCAATAAATGCCTACATCAAAAAAGTAGAAAGATTTCAAGTCAATGACCTAATGGTACATCTTGAAAACTAGAAAAGCAAGGACAAACTGAACCTAAAATTAGTAGAAGAAAAGAAATAATGAAGATAATAGCAGAAATAAATAAAATTGAGACTAAAAATAAAAAATATCAACAAAATGAAACGTTAGTTTTCTGAAAAGATAAACAAAATCAACAAAACTTTAGCCAGTTTAAATAAGAAAAAGGAGGGAAGACCCAAATAAATAAAATCAGAGGCAAAAAGGGAGACATTACAATGATACTGTAGAAATTAAAGGGATTTATTAAAGGCTACTATAAACAACTATATGTTGATCATTTGGAAAACCCAGAAATAGATAAATTGCTAGACAGATAAAATGTAAGAAGATTGAATCATGAAAAAATAGAAAACTAGGTTAGATTAAAAATAAATTATGAAGTAGAAACAGCATTGAGACTGGTTTTATGGCCTAGCATATGGTCCATCTGGAGGTTGTTCCATGTGCACTTGAGAGGAATATATATATTTTGCTGTTGGTAGGTAGTGTCCTATACGCATTTACTAGGTCTTGTTGGTTTAACATTTTGTTCAAGTCTTCTATTTCCTTGTTGGTCTTCTGCCAATTGCTCTATCCATTATTGAGAAAGAGATTTTGAATTCTCCAGCTGTTACTGTTAAATTGTATATTTCTCCCATCAATTGCATTAGTTATTGCTTTGTGTATTTGGGGGCTCTGTTATTAGGCTCATATATTTATAATTGTTATGTCTCCCTGATGGCGTGACCTTATTGTCATTAAACATTCCTTTGTTCTATTAAGCATTTTGTGTTAAAGTGTATTTTGCCTAATGTTAGTATAGTGACTCTATTTCTGTTGGTTGCTGTTTGCATAATATATTTTTCAATATTTTTACCTTAATTCCTTTAGTGTCTTTGAATCTAAAGTGTATATTTTATTTAAAAACATATAATTGGATCATATTCTTTCATTTTCTTTTACCTATCTCATTCATGATTGACAGATATTTCTGCCTATCTCTGTCTTTTGCCTGGAGGTCATTTAAGTTTAATGTTACTACCGATGAAATCACATTTGCATCTGCTGTTTTGCTTTGTGTTTTCTTTTTAAAAAATTTTATTTTAGGTTCAAGGATATGTGTACATAGTTGATATGTATATATAAATTGCATATCATGGGGGTTTGATACACAGGTTATTTCATCACCCAGGTAATAAACACAGAACCTGATTGGTAATTTTTAAATCCTCATCCTCCTCCCATTTTTCACCCTCAAGTAGGCCCCAGTGTATGTTGTTTTATTCTTTGTGTTCATGTGTTCTCAATGATTAGCTCTTACTTATAAGTGACAACACACAGTATTTAGTTTTCTGCTACCGTGTTAGTTCACATAGGACCTCCAGTTCCATCCATGTTGTTGAAAAAGACATGACCTCATTATTTCTTATAGCTGCGTAGTATTTCATGTGCATATGTACTACATTTTCCTTATCCAGTCTACCATTGGTGGCCATTTAGTTTGATTCTATATCTTTGCTAATGTGAATAGTGCTTCAGGGAACACATATGTGCATGTGTATTTATGGTAAAACAATTTATATTTTTTTGGGTATATACCAAATACTGGAATTGCTGGGTCGAGTGGTAATTCTGTTTTAAGTTCTTTGATATATCATTACACTGCTTTCCACAATGACTGAACTAATTTACAGTTCCACCATTCCTGAATTTGAATGTTAGCTGCTCTAGTGAGATTGAGGACATTTTTTCCAGATGATATCCTCACATATCTTTTCTATGTTGCTAGCTTTCTGCTGCTCTCTTTCAGAGATGTCAATGAGTCATGGATTTGGCCTTTTAACATAATTCCATATTTCTTAGATGTTTTGATTATTATTATTATTTTTTGAGACAGAATCTCGCTCTGTCACCAGGCTGGAGTGCAGTGGCACAATCTTGGTTCACTGCAACCCCCACCTTCCAGGTTCAAGTGATTCTCCTGCCTCAGCCTCCTCGGTAGCTAGGACTACAGGTGCGCACCACCATACCCAGCTAATTTTTGTATTTTTAGTAGAGACAGGGTTTCACCATGTTGGCCAGGATGGTCTCGATCTCCTGACCTTGTAATCCACCTGCCTCGGCCCCCCAAAGTGCTGGGATTACAGGCGTGAGCCTCTGCTCCCAGCTGGTTGTTCAATTTCTATGTAGTTGTGTGGTTTTGAATTAATTTCTTAATGTTGAGTTCTAATTTGATTGCACTCTGGTCTGAGAAACTGTTATGCTTTCAGTTATTTTGCATTTGCTGAGGAGTGTTTTACTTTCAATTATGCGATCTATTGTAGAGTAAGTGCCATGTGACAACGAGAAGAATGTATATTCTGTTGTTTGGGGTGGAGAGTTCTGTAGATATGTATCAGGTCCATTTAATTCAGTGCTAAGTTCAGTTCCTGAATATCTTTGCTAATTTTCTGCCTCAATGATCTGTCAAATATTGTCACTGAGGTGTTAAAATTTCCTGCTATTATTGTGTGGGAGTCTAAGTCTCTTTGAAGGTCTCTAAAAATTTGCTTTATGAATCTGGGTGCTACTGTGTTGGATGCATATATATTTAGTATCATTAGATCTTGTTGAACTGAACCCTTTACCGTTATATAACGGCCTTTCTTTGTCTTTTATGATCTTTGTTGGTTTACAGTATGTTTTGTCAGAAACTAGGATTGCAACCCTTGCTTTTTTCTGTTTTCCATTTGCTTGGTAGATTGTCCTCCATTTTTAAAACATTTTTTATTTTGAACCTATGTGTGTCACTGCATGTGAGACAAGTCTCTTGAAGACAGTGTACCAATGGGTCTTGGTACTTGATCCAGCTTGCCACTCTCTGTCTTTGAATTGGGACACTTAGCCCATTTACATTTAAGGCTAGTATTGATATGTGTGAGTTTGATCCTGTCATTGTGATTCTAGCTGGTGATTTTGCTTGTTTATGTGGTTGCTTCATAGTGTCATTTGTCTGTGTACTTCAGTGTGTTTTTGTAGTGGCTGGTAATGGTCCTTCCTTTCCACATTTAGTGCTTCCTTTAGGAGCTTTTGTAAGGCAGTTCTGTTGGTAACAAATTTCCTCAGCATTTGCTTGTCTGAAAAGGATCTTATTTATCCTTCGCTTATGAGGCTTAGCTTGGCCAGATATAAAATTCTGGTTTGGAATTCCTTTTTTTTTTAGTAGGTCGAATATTGACCTTCATTCTCTTCTGGTTTGTACAGCTTCAGCTGAGAGGTCTGCTGTTAATCTGATGGCTTTCTTTTGTAGGTGACCTGGCCTTACTGTCTAGTTGCCTTTAACATTTTTTCTTTCATTTCGATCTTTGAAAATCTGATGATTATGCATCTTTGGGATGATTGTCTCATGGAATATTTCACTGGGGTTCTCTGCATTTGCTGAATTTGAATGTGGACCTCTCTAGTGAGGTTGAGAAAGTTATCATGGATGACATTCTGAAATGTTTTCCAAATTGGCTAAAGTTTTTTGAGACTTGTTTTGTGGCCTAACATATGGTCTATTCTGAAAAATGTTCTATATTTGATGAAAAGAATGTGTATTCTGCAGCAATTAAGTGTTCCGTAAATGTCAGTTAGGGTTATTTGGTCTAGTGCGTAGCCAAACTCAGATGTTTCTTTTCCTATTTCAGTTTGGGTGATCTGTTCATTACTGAGAGTGAGGTATTGAAGTCCCATGCTATTATATTGCAGTCAATTTCTCCCTTCAGATCTATTAATGTTTGCTTAATAAACTTAGTTGTTTTGTGTTGGCTGCATATATATTTATAATTACCGTATATTCTTGCTGTATTGAACTTTCTGTCAGCATACTGTGATCTTCCTTGCCTTTTTAACAGTATTCTAATTGTAGTCTATTTTACCTCCTGTGTTCTTGTTTTCTTGTTTTCTGTTTTTTGTTTTTGTTTTTGTTTTTGTTTTTGTTTTGAGTTTTGCCCAGGCTGGAGTGCAATGGCATGATCTTGGCTCACTGCAACCTCTATCTCCTGGGTTCAAGTGATTCTTCTGTCTTAGCCTCCCAAGTAGCTGGGATTACAGGCATGCGCCAACACACCCCACTAATTTTGTATTTTTAGTAGAGACTGGGTTTCTCCATGTTGGTCAGGTTGGTCTTGAACTCCTGACCTCAGGTGTTCTGCTCACCTTGGCTTCCAAAAGTGCTGGGATTATAGACGCGAGCCACTGCACCTGGCCTCTGGTTGTATTTTTCAGCTCCTCTCTTCCTTTCTTTTTTTTATTGTCTTCTTTTGTAGTTAAGTGATTTTCTCTTGTAGTATGTTTTAATTCATTGCTTTTTATTTCTAGTGTTATCTATTATACCTGTTATAGCATTTTGCTTTGTGATTACCATAATGCTTATGGAAAATATATTATAGATATAACAAATTATTTCAAACTAATGATAATTTATCTTTGATCACAAATAAAAGAATAGAATTAAAACAAAGGAAAAACTAAAAAAACTCCATATTTTAATTTTATCTTCCCACATTTTGACTTTTTGTGTTTTTAATTTACATCTTTTTATATTGCCTATCTCTTAATAGTGTGCAGCTATTATTGTTTTCAATAGATTTGTCTTTTATTCTTCATGCTAGAAATATGAATGAATTGCACACCACGATAGAGTATTAGAATATTCTGAATTTCTCTGTGAACTCACTTTTACTAGTGGGTTTTATACTTTCAAAGATTTTTTTTCATGTTAGTGTTTTCTCTTTTAGATTGAAGGACTCCCTTTAGCATTTTTGTAAGACAGGTCTAGTGGTAATAAATTGTCTAAGCTTTTCTTTGCTTGGGAAAGACTTTATTTATTTCTCATGTGTCAAGGTAGCTTTTGTACAGCATACTCAGTTGGCAGTTTTTTTTTGTTTTATTGTTTTGTTTTGTTTTTGTCAACCCTTTGAATATGTCCTCTTACTCTCTCCTGGCCTGAAGGGTTTCCATTGAGAAGTTTGTTGACAGACTAATTGGAGTTCTTTATATGATTATTTGCCTATTTTATCTTCCTGCTTTTAGGACCCTCTCTTTGTTCTAGACTTTGATTGTTTAATTATTATATGCCTTTGGATCACCTTATTTGGGTTGAATCTGTTTGATGATCTCTGACTTTCCTGTACCTGGATATTTATATTTTTATCAAGTTTTGGAAAGTTTTCTGTTATTATTTCTTTGAATAATTTTTCTACTTCTTCCTGTTTTTCAACTCCCTTTTTAACACCAATATTTCTTAGATTCACTCTTTTGAGGTAATTTTCTTATAAGATTCTTATATTGTGTAGGCATTCTTCATTCTTTTTTCTCCTATCACTGTATTTTCAAATAGTCTGTGTTTAAGCTCAATGATTGTTTCCTCTGCTAGATTCATTCTGCTATTGGGAACCTCTAGTGCATTTTTTTTTTTTTTACTTCACAAAATGTATTTATCATTTCCAGGATTTCTATTTTCTTTGTAAAAAATTTTGATCTTTTTGTTAAATTTCTCAGATAAAGTTTTTAACGCTTGACAGTGTTATCTTGGAGCTTTCTGAGTTTCCTTAAAACATCTATTTTGAGCTGTTAATCGGAGAGCTCACACATTGCCATCTCTTTAGGGTCAGTCAGTGACTTCTTGCTTTGTCTGTATGGGGAAGTCATGGTTCTGTTGGTGTTGTTTCTCATAGATGTATGGATATGTGTTTGCATTGGAGGATTAGTTATTTGTTCCAGTTTTCTCTGTCTTGTTTTGGTTTCCTTGGATATGTTTACTTAGAGATTTTTTGGAACATAGCTGTTGAATTAATTCATGCTAGATCACTGCCTCTTTTTGGGCACAAGATAGCACATTAAACCAAGGTTTGCCTTGGCATTAGCAAATGTTCAGTGCACTGCTTGTCCCAGATGGGAGAGATCCCAAAGTGATCCCAGGCTATGTGGGAAGGCTGGCTAGGGGCTTGTGCCCAGGGAACTCATGGAACATACTTCCTACAGCATACGGCTGCTAAACAGTCACTCTGATTTGGCATCTCCTTTGTCTGAGAAAGAGAACAGAATTTTAAGGGCTGTGGATGATATTCTCACTACCTTCATTTGTCTCTGGCTACCTTTGGGGGATTTTCTCTCTTCAGGCATGTGTGATGCTTCTCCTAGGTTGAGACAGAAACAATTATCCATCGTCTTGGAGTTTCTTCACTTCTCTGTAGCCCTAGGAACTGGCTCATCCTCAGATGTGAGTTGAAGATTATTGACAGTGATAATCTTGGTGTGTAGACATTTGTTTTGTTTTTTTGGCGGGGGAGGTAGTGTGAAGCTAACTTGTGCTTACTCTGCCATTTGGGTGATGCTACTCTCATCTAGTTTTTAATTTGTTCTTTAATTGTCTCTAATTTTTGTTGACTATATATATGTGTTTTTATTTTCTTTTTTCTGGTTGCTTTTAGGTGACTTCCAAGAGATGAAGGGAGAAGTTCTGTATTTACTCTGCCTTTTAAAATTAGATGGGTTCCATGCCTGATATGAATGAACTGACTCTGTTTGCAACCTCTGATGAATGGGAAGGCCAAGTGGTCATATTTTTGCCACATATTTCTCCTGATCATGACTGGTTGGATCTGGAAAGAACCACTTTCCCAAGGGAAACAAATCAACTAGAACTTGTGGAGCCAATCAGATTTCCTTTCATCTACCCCATAATTTAACTATGAATTTGTAATAAGATTGTCACAGGCACTTGGGATAAAAGTCATAGAGAAATTCAATCGGGTTGGCCATACTGAGTTCTAACTCAGATAAGTAACTGAGAGAAAGAGAATACTAGGACTAGAGCAAAGTGGAAGAGCAATGACAAAAAGAAGCAGAGATAATCTCTGCTCCCTTTTTGTTTCAAATGAGAGACAAAAAAGGAAAAAACTGGTAAAACTGGTCAGGCAGGCAGTTAGGCTGGGTCCTTGGTTGAGTTCTTTCAAACAAAAGTAACAGCCTGAAAACTCAAGCTGCAGGCACAGATAAGGGAACTTGCACAGGGGAGCTTGCCTAGGACATGCCTACAGCTGTACAGATAAGAAAGGCTACACAGGTGACTTGCCCAGACATGCCCACAATGGAAAATTCCATCCCCTAACACATGTGCAGTAAGGGGAACAAAGCAATATGGAGTAACTCAAGCTAAGGGTCAGCATGCGCACTAGGAGGGTGGGATGGAGCTACCAGAAATTTATAGCTCATGCAAATGAGATGCTCAGTCCCCATCAGTATCATATAAAACCCTATGTAAAAATGGCAATTCTCTTCTGGGCCCTTTATATGCAGTGGAGAGCATTCTTCTTTCACTTAGTAAACCTTCACTCCAGCGCCACCCTTTTTTCCATACTCCTTAATTCTCTAGGTTATGAGACAAAGAACTATGGGTGATACCTCACAATGAGACTGCTGCATTGTGGTGCATTGGTGAGACCGTAACATTTTTGTGTATTGTCTGAGAAAGGAAACATTAGAAGGTGAGTAGGAGTGGATCTCCAACTCTTTACTTTCATTCCCAAGGCTTCTCACCCTCAGATTTTTAAATTAAACAAAACAGTGGGTCCCTACCAGCCAATTAAAGATGAATAGCATGGCTACCAGCCTTACAAGACTCAGGGGACAGGCTTGCTGGAGAGGACTTTGTCAACTCCCCATCACTGTCATGTGGTGGGAATGTTGGCTCTGTTTCAATCCAATTTCCTTTCATGAAGGACCTAGCCATCATGTGAGGTTGGAAGAAGGTCCTAGGGCAACTGAGGGCATCTGGCTGAGGCTATACTGTGGTGTTACCTGCAGTTCCCTGAACTAACTCCAGCCTCTGACAACCCCTCAGGGTGTTGCCGTCAGGACTTTCCAACCTTTTAATTACATTTTCTTCCTTTCTTTTCATGGCTACTATGTCTCCTATCCCTTATTTGTATGCAATGATGTAGGTATTTTCACAGTCTGGGGAGATACTCCTGTTAAGAAAAGTCAGCAAGTGCCTTAGTAACCAGGAATATAACTCAAAGAATTGTTGCTTCTGTGATTTTCTAGAGATGGGGTAACTTCAAGATTGCAGCTTTAACTTTTGTCTAGCAAGGGCCTTTTTGTTTCTCAATAATAGACATTCATGACACTGTATAGGGGAACATTTCACCCAGAGAGAATACCCTTCTCTCCATTTTTTAAAATAGTCCACATAAGAGCTCAGCATTGTTCAGTAAATCTTAGCAATCTTCTATGAGACAAATTAGTTTTCCTCTGCTGGGTAGTGTATTATGGGGACAACCTATTAAGCCTCAACTCTCTCTTTCTACCCTTGGCCTGGAAAAAGAATTTGAAGTCAGAGTTTTTACCTAACATTTCAAACCCTACAGTTCCACCTATTAGGATGGGAATTTTCTCTGTGGGCATCTTTTTGGGCCCTTTGCACAAAACCTCTAGTTCCCCGATTCCTTTCTCTTTTATGTCCCTCTCTCAGTGATTAGGCTCTATGCCCTATTTGTAGACAGGAAAATTCTCCTTTCAACAGCTGGGAGGAAGCTACCCTAGCAAGACAGATTTTATCTCAGTGTTATCCCCATCAGAGGAAAGACAGTCATTCAATTCTTACATTCATTTGAGGCACCTGTTCATTGTCCAGCTACTTTGTCATCTAAGCAAGAAAGGGATCTTATGTTTAGAAGTCAATTGGTTCCATTGTCTAGGAACTTATAACTTTGCCCATGCGGTAGTAAGAGGATGTAAGGATAGAGTTAAGACACTCCCTCCATCAAAGGGTCTTTCCCAAATTCAACTAGTGCACAATCTCTCCTGGGTCCCTAAGAATCTCAAGAACCTTATGGGCCAAGTGGGTCTCAGAAGCCAGTAGGGCAGAGAGCTAGGGCCTCAAGCAGGTGAACATGACTATTTATGCTGGCTATATTCTCCAGATCTATTGGTGAAGGTCATGCTTGAATCCATGGGTAGCACCTACATCAGTTGCTAGGACCCAAAGGAGATGAGAGGAAAGAGGAGAAGGGGGATACCCTTTCTATCTTTTTCTACATCCTGGGTCACCCCGAAAGGAGGAAGGAAACTAAGGGATGCCTTCTCCTCCTCTCTTTTCTAGATGAGTAACAACCCATCTTCAAGCCTGCCCACAGCTTGACACAAGAAAACTTGCTTCAAGTTTTCTCTAGGCAAGTTTCAAATTCACTTACACATAGAGGCCTTCCAGGATTTAACCCAAGTATTTAAACTCTCTTGGAAGAATGTTATGTTACTCTTTTATTTTTTTTTAATTGTTATACTTTATGTTCTAGGATACGTGTGCACAATGTTCAGGTTTGTTACATATGTATACATGTGCCATATTGGTGTACTGCACCCATTAACTCATCATTTACGTTAGGTATATCTCCTAATGCTATCCCTCCCCCTCCCCAAACCCCATGACAGGCCCCAGTGTGTGATGTTCCCCACCCTGTGTCCAAGTATTCTCATTGTTCAATTCCCACCTATGCGTGAGAACATGTGGTGTTTGGTTTTCTGTTCTTGTGATAGTTTGCTCAGAATTATGGTTTATAGCTTCATCCATGTCCCTACAAAGGACATGAACTCATCTTTTTTTATGGCTTCATAGTATTCCATGGTGTATATGTGCCACATTTTCTTAATCCATTCTATCATTGATGGACATTTGGGTTGGTTCCAAATCTTTGCTATTGTGAATAGTGCTGCAACAAACATACGTGTGCATGTGTCTTTATAGCAGCATGATTTATAATCCTTTGGGTATATGCCCAGTAATGGGATGGCTGGGTCAAATGGTATTTCTAGTTCTAGATCCTTGAGGACTCACCACACTGTCTTCCACAATGGTTGAACTAGTTTACAGTCCCACCAACGGTGTAAAAGTGTTCCTATTTCTTTTCTTTTTTTTCTTTAAAAGCAATTTATTTCTCATTACAAAATACAGGTGAGGAGCATGGCGATGCCTATGGCCCCTTGGTTGTACATCTTCCCAGTCTATTTCTGCTTCTAGAAATACCCTGTGTACAACAGCAAGCTCATGCTGTTCCCAAGTGCTTGCACATTCTAACAGCTGCAGAGTATATGACCAGGTGGAAAGTCCAACAGATGCCCCACTCACAAGGTAGGGCCCTCCAGCCCGTCTTCTGGCTCCCTTTTGCTAACAGTAACTGGTTGCTCTTCCTATTGGTCATAGATAAATGACAGCTGCACAGTTCTCTGAGTGCTTTCAAGCAACCTCGGGAGGCAGTGACTAAGACCCTTTCCTTGCTCCCAGCTTCCTATGTTCCTGGCCGCCTGTGGCACCTGGACTACTGCTGCCCCTGGGTCCCTCACATTCCAGGGCGACGATGGAGGAAGGGCAGGCCACACATGAGGAATTAACAGTCTTTATTGGGCTCAGACCAGGAGTCCGTGGGTCTTGAGGACCTGTGTGTATTTGTCAATTTTCTTCTCCACGTTCTTCTCGGCCTGTTTCCGTAGCCTCATGAGCTGCTTCTTCTTCTGGTAGTGGATCTTGGCTTTCTCTTTCCTCTTCTCCTCCAGGGTGGCTGTCACTGCCTGGTACTTCCAGCCAACCTCGTGAGCCAGGCGCCCCAGATAGGCAAACTTTCTTGTAGGCTTCAGACTCACGACCTTGAGGGCAGCAGGAACCACCATCCGCTTTTTCTTGTTGTAGGGCGGTGGGATGCCATCAAACACCTTGAGGCGGTCCAGGGCAGCCTGGCCTCGCTTGGTCTTGTGAGGCAGCATGCCTCACACCGTCCGCCAGAAGATGCGGCTGGGGGCCCAGAAGTGGTAAGGGCCTCGGGAAGGGTTGGTGTTCATCCACTTGTGGAGGAAAACCAGGTACTTCAACTTGTTTCTGTAGAAATTGCCAGAAATGTTGATGCCTTCGCAGTGTACGACCACCACCTTCCAGCCCAGCAGTACCTGTTTAGTCACGATGACTGCCAGGGGGCCCAGGAGATGGCCTCGACCATGGAGCACCAGGACCTGCACCTCCGCCATCTTCGGCAGCTGCCTGGGAAAGCAAGTGTTCCTATTTCTCTACATCCTCTTAAAATTCTAACTGATGCTGAGAAACAGGCAGCCCTACAGGTAGCAGAGAAATCTGGAGATGAACAGCATGTCTCCCATAGCCAGTCAAAAAAGAAAGAGAGTCAAAAAGGGGAAAGAGGGTGAGAATGAGACAGAATCCCCATTCCCTGTAGGAAGAGAGACAGTGTCCCTTGAAAACCTTAACTGGAAGCCCAGTAATCCCATAGATGAGTGGAAAAGAAAACACTTTCAGATGTGTATATCAGAGGGCTTACAAAGGACCAGAGCCAAACCTGTTGACTATTCTAAGCTATCAATGATAGATAAAAAGCTAGATGAAAATGTCTCAGTCTTTTTAGAAAGCCTGAGAGGGCTTTGGTAAAACACACTTATCTCCTAATTCAATTGAGGGACAGCTAATCTTGAAAGATAGGCTTACTCAGGTGGCCCCTGACACCAGAAGCAAGCTTCAGAAACAGGCTATAGAACCAGATGGCACCTTAGAAAACCCCCTAATGGTAGCCACTTCAGTCTTCTATAATAGGAACCAGGAGGAGGCCCAGGAAAAGGAGAGGAAACACATGAAAAAGGCAGAAAGAGGGATAGCGTGGAATGGAATGCAGGTCTGGAACTCCATATAAGTCCACACTTCAAGATAGCCTGGTAAAGTTGTCAGTAACAACCTTTGCTGCAGGCCTCCATCTTGTTTTACATACTTGAGTGTGACCTGTAACCACATGGCAGTACTTTTTTTAGCCTCTGCCATTTTACAATGAAGCACGGGTTCAATCCTGGCTTAGGGAATGAATATTTTCAAGTTAATAGCTATGTGACTTTTATCATTTGCTAATTGTCTTCCCCCTCAATGAACAACTTTTAACTTCCTTTCTTAAATCCTTCTTTCTCTAAGTTGCCTTTAAAACTTCTGGATTTTGTAAAAGCTGCTTAACACCCCTTCAAAAATACCTTGTACACTCAAGGTTTAGTCATAACCTAATAGAGGCTTGTTGGTTTCACTTGTGAAGTTACTTTTGTAAATTTTAAAAGCCAGAAATATTAACTGTTTGGTGTGCCTAAAGTTGGGTAACAATGGATTTAAAAGGATTTTCTTAAAGAGCACTCAGCTTAATTAAAAGTGAATATCCAAGTTATAGGTATATTTAAAAGACCTTTATGTTGTTCTCTTCTTGGATCTTGTTTTTCTGGAAAAGGTTTCTTTCTCTGTTGACTGAATTACTTTTCTCCACTCTGTCTTGCTGCTCTTGGTGCATGCATGGAAGGTCCTAAGATAATATCTGATGGCCCGGGGCTCTTTGGTAAAAATGGAAAATGCACCATGGATTCCATTTTGGGAGAAACCTGTGTTTTTCTCGTGGAACCCTAGGAATTAGAGGCAGATAGATCTCTCTCAAAATCTATTTTTGTCTTCCAGCTATACCTATTTATTAGGCCCTAGAAATAGCATGCTTTTTAAGCCCTGCTCTTAATGGACCCTTCCCAGAAGCTGATAATCCAATTAGGAGATTGATATATGAAAAATCTTATAAACACTTGATCTTCTTCTGTTGGTCTATGTAGTTATATATGTGTTGTGTGTGATATCTGTAAAAAGAGCTCTAATTAATTGGCTTAAAGAAAAATAAATGCTTAAATCAAATATTTTTAAAGGAAAGATAAAAGCAGTAATGACTTTCAGTTCACATGACTTTAATATTTAAGAAATAAAAATAGTTTTAAAGATAATTAGTGAAATGCAAATGTTGTCAAAATGTAAATAGGGGGTCTAAATCATGTACGTCAGATACTAGGCTTGCTAAATGTTTCAAGATTGTAAACTGCCTACGTTACAACTTAGTAAGGCCTGGGATGTGTGAAATTAACTATGCCCCTAACTATGCTGGATAGAGTCAGGATTTGTCTGCACCTAGTAT
This sequence comes from Macaca fascicularis, assembly GCF_037993035.2. Lineage (NCBI taxonomy): Eukaryota > Metazoa > Chordata > Mammalia > Primates > Cercopithecidae > Macaca > Macaca fascicularis. The sequence continues at coordinate 113,809,642 of NC_088381.1, forward strand.
ATAATTAAAACAACATACCAGGTTTTACATTAAAGTTAAAAAATGCTAAAAGTTACCATTATAACATGTAATTGAGACTACTGAAATTCGATTTACATGCAAGGTGTGTAAAAACAGTAAAATGTGTTTTTAGTAAAATGCTATAAGTAAACATGGCAAAATGCAATGTTGCCTAGGGTTAAAGGATTGTATTAAATTAGATAAAATACAGTTGAATGTTCAAGCAAGTTGTGGAGAGACTGTAAAAATTAATCTTTCAAAGGAAACTCTGTGTGTGAACATATTGACCAAATTCAAAAGGGTGTTATATGATTTTTATAAATTGAACATTGAAATAAAAGAATAGTAAGATTTTCTTAAGATGCAATTCTGCTCTTTAGCAAAATTTGTAAAGGTTTATAAAAGGTTTGTAAGAATATCACCTCAGTCAAACTGGTTAAGATGGGATAGAATTTTCTATAGTGTTTCATTAAAAATTGGGGTTGACACTAACAGTAAACTAATGCAAGGGTGAAATTTGCCTTTCTTCCTTTTGAAAAGGATTTTCATGTAATAGTAAAGGCTAATAAAAGGATTTTGCTTTTTCAAATTTTTGAGTCATTATTTTGGGAAAATAAATAATATAGTAATCTGTAATTGTATTTCATAATATCAAGTTTTTATACCTCTAAATTTAACAGCCTTCCCAAAATTAAACTTCAGTTTCAAAATCGTCTCTCCTGATGCCTAGCTTTTGGATGCAACAGAGGGTCTCTGGAGCATCCAGAAAAGTGGTAGATAGGATAATTTAACATGTTTACATAGAAGGGATTGCCAAAGTGATGTGTAATCTTCTTCAGGTTTTATTTCAGTAAAAAATATTAATATATGTTCCAAAATCATATGGGATGTCTAAGGTTCTAATGTCTAAACATATGCTGTCAATGATCATTAGGTTTATTATGTTAAGCTATTGTAAACCACAGAAATAACCAAATGTCTTCACCAATCATATTCTTGACTGTAACAACCTTGGAAAATTTGTCATTTACAGACAACTGTTGTCTTGTTTTAATTCTCTTCAAAAGATGGTTTATGATCAGCTGTAGGACTTTAACAGCTGCTCTCAAATGCAGGTTTCTGATAAAAGAAAAATGTACAGGACTCATGAAAAGCTGAAGTAGTTAGAAATATCGAGCAGAATAAGAGTTAAAGAAATAGACTGAGCTAATAGAAAACTGAAGTAATTGTTTTAAATGTTTCACTTAAGACATTGCTTATCCTTGTTTTGTTTTTCTGAGTCCAGGAAACTTTTCTTTTAAGCTAGCTACAGCTTTTAATAATTGAGTAAGGTATACTCCTGTGAACAAAATTTGGAGAATATTTGTTTCTCTCTGCCTGGCTTCCCCAGAATTTGGAAACTCTTTGTGAGTATTCTTGACTTATGGCAATATAGTTGTTTGCATCAGTGCAATAAGAATCCATTTTCTTTTGCAACAGGATGCAATTGGAGAAAATGGTTGTTTTACCAAGGCTTTGACTGGAAGGATATACTACTCTTTAAAGAAGCAAGGTTATCATGCAGAGCTAATAAAAGCCCCTTGGCAAAACTTGACTGATAACCTTGTCTACACACTCCCTGTACAGGATTGCTAATCTGTAGTGAGTAAATATCACTTTCTAATAGGCCCAGGAATGCCTTGTTCCTGGGACCTCAAAAAAATAGCAAGTCACCCAACTCATAGGTACTTGAGGGTACAAACCCATGGCTGGGCTTGACTTTAAAAAGTTCTATCTGAGATTCTTTGTGGAACAGAGTTCCATAAAGCCTATTTAAAAGGCTTATGTATAAATAATTATTCTTGCTGCACTTTATGCAAATAATCAGGCCAAGTATAAAAACTGAAGTATAGTTTACAAACAACTCAGTCCTATCATGATTTGTTTTTAACAAAAATGGCGACTGGAGAGAGAAAAATTATCATATGCTTGTCATTAAATTGTAATCTCATTAGTTTTTTAAAGTTCTTGCCTACATTTTAGACTAACCCTGCTTATTCCTGTAACCAACCAGCAATCTCTGGCTGCAGCTCAAAAGAAACAAAAACAGATGGGTAATGTAAAAATCCTGCAAATCCTGCCTGGTAATGGGAATAAATAGGATGCCCATAAACTGGAGGTTTCTTTGTTTGAAAAATAAAACCAAGGAAGTTAACCAAAACCAAGCCCCATGCATCCACATCTTGGTAGGCATAACTATAGTCACCAGTTATCTGGGTGTGTTGACAGTCTTGAGTTGTCTTTACCCTCCACCCCTCATTTCATTTTAATACATGTACTCCAATAACCCAAACTGTTTCTTCTCACATAAAGGCTATCAAGCTCCAAACGGTAATGCAAATAAAACCACACATGGACATGCCTTTTATCCAAGGACCTCCATACCAGCCCCAGGAGGAAACCTAGCTACTGTTCCCCACACAACACCTTTCTCCGGTAGTATCATTACCCCACATACCTAACAGAAGTTAGGGTCCCCATCCCTGAAGGGGGAAATGAGAGAGAAGCAAGAAAGAAACTGATCAGGCAGGCATTTTGGGTGGGTCCTTGGTTGAATTCTTTCAAACAAAAGAACAGCCTGAAAACTCAAGCTCCAGGCACAGATAAGGGAACTTGCACAGGGGAGCTTCCTAGGACATGCCCACAGCTGCATAGATAAGAAAGGCTACACAGGTGACTTGCCCAGACATGTCTGCAATGGAAAATTCCATGCCCTAACACATGTGCAGTAAGGGGAACAAAGCATTATGGAGTAACTCAAGCTAAGGGCCCTCGTGTACACTAGAAGGACAAAGTAGAGTTACCAGAAATTCACACCTTATGCAAATGAGACATCCAGCCTTTATTGTTTTTTTTTTTTTTTTTTTTTTTTTTTTAAAGCCTTTGCATTTTGCATTCAACTGTAAAAACGGCAACCCTCTTCTGGGTTCCCTCTCTGTGCCAGAGACCTTTCTTTTTTCACTTCCTAAATTTTCACTCCAACCTTACCCTTTGATTCCACACTCCTTAATTCTTGGTCATGAGACAAAGAACTCTGAGTGATACCTCACAATTAAAGACTGCTACATTATGGTGCATTGGCAAGACTGTAACACCATGAGTGTTGGCTATTGTGTATCTTACTCTTCAATTCTTTGAGATCTCTGTTTCTACAATAACGCTGCAATCTGTGAAACAGGTTGAGTATGTCTTTGTTTCCTGTATTTGTAAAAATAAAAGTAATGAAGAAAGGTTCCAAATCCAGGACTGATGGCACTTGAATTAAAAATGCCAAAAATAAAACAAACTAGTATCATGCACATTGGAATGATGGTTTGTATAATAAAAATTTTGGCATCACAGGAAAATTCTTAGAAATAACTGTCTGTATATTGAAGAACACTTATCAAAGAGTTAAGGTGGGTCATATATAGTCCATGTTAATATGAGTTCATCCCGGAGAGGGCACGTTGATTTGGTGTGAGACAGTAAGTTAATTAGTGCAGTAAATTAATATAGCATGCAAGTGACAATACTGTATCCAAAGCAATTTATTGGTGTTAATGTCGTTATTTGCAAATGCACAAAGTTCGCCTGTTGAAACGGATGTTTTAATATATACTATAAATTGCCTCTGAACTTGTACTTTTTTAAATTAGCTGTAGTTTGATTAAATTTGTGTGAGAGTGCTTGAGAAGACCTCTCTCTTAACCCTGCATAATTGAGTATTTGTGTTTTATATATATATATATAATATTTATATATTTATATATTATATATAAATTTATATATATATAAATTTATATATTATATATTTATTTATATATAGAAAGGTAGGCACTGCCAAGGCCATAGGCAGAATTTTGAAAGATTACTTGTCTTCTGGTGGCTTCAGGCTCCCGTTTTCTTGCGTTTTCTTTTTTTTTTTTTTGAGACGGAGTCTCGCTCTGCCGCCCAGACTGGAGTGCAGTGGCCGGATCTCAGCTCACTGCAAGCTCCGCCTCCCGGGTTCACGCCATTCTCCTGCCTCAGCCTCCCGAGTAGCTGGGACTACAGGCGCCGCCACCTCGCCCGGCTAGTTTTTTGTATTTTTTTTAAGTAGAGACGGGGTTTCACCGTGTCAGCCAGGATGGTCTCGATCTCCTGACCTCATGATCCGCCCGTCTCGGCCTCCCAAAGTGCTGGAATTACAGGCTTGAGCCACCGCGCCCGGCCTCTTGCGTTTTCTTTACTGCAGAGCTTGCTTTTCTTTTCTCTGACTTAAATTTTGAGGGTCCTAGCTTTTTCTTTTTTCAAATGCAACTCTTAGGACAGGATCTAAAATAGGCTGATACTAAAGTTTAAGAATCTGATAAAATGTTTTATTCTTAAGCTTATTATCAATAATATGTCTTATATTTATTTAGCATTTTATACTTTGTGTAACACTTCCACATTCCATGTATCATTTAATCACCACCTCAATTCTGTAAGGTAGGTGGCTCTTCAGTTTTTACAAATGATGAAACTGAGACTCAGATACTAAAACAGCGCTTTGAGTTCAGGTCTCTAAACTTTGACTTTCTATAGCAATAGCTGTCTTATTAGAACATTGAACATTTGTAGCAATTAAAAATTGAAGCAAATAAAATCACTGTCCAGTTGCAGAATTTCTGATATCATTTGTCTGTAATGAGCTGTTTTTCTCTGTTTAACCATGTCATTTTTTCCATGATCACAGGCTCACAGGCAGTAGAAAGAAATGACAGATTACCAGGATGAAAACATAGGGGTAGGGAAGATACCATTTAATTTAGGGGAAAATAACTCTATGTACTTTAATAGTCTCCTAAGATTATTACAAAGAATTATGTAGTGGTTAAGGCAATGTAGTATGGTGGAAGGAATATGGTCTTTGGAATCCTGCAGACATGGAATTTGAACCCAATCCTAGATATGCCACTTACCAGCTATGTGACTTTGGGCAAAGTAATTGAACTTCTCCTGAGTTTCATTTTCTTCATCTATAATTAGAGGTATTACTACCTGTTTCATGGGACTGTTGTGAGAATTCATTGAAAAACGTGAAATTAAAATAACAGCAGTTATTATTTGAGCACTTACTAAATGCTCCCTTAATTTGTACAACTATGGGATAGGTCCTTTATTATTAAAATTTAATAGATGAAGAATCTAAGCTTAAAGACATTTAGCAACATGCCCAAAGTCACACAACTATTAATAGTAATCTGTGTACCAGTGTTTATTCCCATTCCCAAGTCCACCTGATTCTGATTCTGATGTCTGTGCCACATAGTATGTAATACTCAATACTTCTCATTTAATGGACAGCATTTTAATAATGATTGTTTTCGTCTGTCCAGTAATACTTCCTCCCTTCTTCTGTTAACAGTACTCATCTTATTTTGGGAAACTAGATTTGAGCCACTCTAACCAATGGAACTCTCACCCCCTAGCCATGGTGATTAGTACAAGAGATGGGCGTGTGATTCCATAAAGTCAATCAGAACACTTCTTTGTGTTTATATACAAAAGAATGAGAAGTCCTTTAGTTGCTTTAGGATTGCTGTAGTAGGACAATATAATCTGGAAACTGAAAAATAACTGAATTACTGATAATAAAAGCCAATCACTTCCTCCACAGAAATGGAGGATGCCATCTGAAGTGAGAGATAAAAGATCAGTGCAGAGAGGAATGAAGATAAGAATGGAGAAAGAATCTTGATAGAGATAATAAGTTCCTGAGTAAAGATTTCGTATAGTCCAGTGAGTCAATATAGTCCCTGCACTTGCATGACCTAATTTGAGTTAGATTTCTGACACTCACAACTCAAAGTAATGAAGAGGTTAAAGTGTTGTCAGTTGTTTTAAATGCATATTGTAATGACTTTCTACTATAAGGGTTTAAAATAAAATAATTTTGTGCTTAAAAATAAAGACAATTTTATGAAAAATTTTAGTTATAATTTCTCAGACTAAAAAATGAAGTATGATTTTGTGTTAACAATATCTTGAAAATTTGACATAATAGTGATAGTCCTAATTCACTATTTATTATAGTTATCTAAAATACAAGAGAAAAATTTTTGACTAATTTGATACTTTTATAAAAATATATTTTAATTTCTCTGCTTGGAAAGTTCTTCCTACAGATACTCAAGCAGCTCCCTCTCATAGTTTATTGAAGTTCCTGCCCCACATTATGGTGAGGCTCTCCCTGATGATTTTATCTAAAAAGTATCTGACTTCTGTTTTACATTACAGTGAGGCTCCCTCCCTGAGTATTTGATTTCAAAAGTACCTTCTCAACATGTGTTTTGCTTCATGGAATTTATAACTACTGGACGTTGTACTCTACATGTTGGTTTATCACTGTCTTCCACACTAGAATATAAACTTCATAAGCATAGGGGTTTTGTCTCATTATTGAATAAGTGAGTCCTTTTAGGCAGACTATTTGCTATGGAAGTAGAGTAATTCAGTGTGGCAAAAATAAGAGTATCAGAGACAGGCTGGCCGACTAGCTTTGATCAAATTTGCATTCTTCTCTTGCTGGTGACATGTCGAGTCCATATTTTTCAGTCTACTGTATAGTTGGGCATGACCATATGATAAATTACGATTTGAAAAGGAATGCTGTACACTGCTCCAGGGCCTGATTCATAAAACCTACCATGCCTAGGGTTATAATCATCTTACTGTGCCTAGGACAGTTACAGGTTATACTTGGTCAAGCCTAGTTAGTGGCTCTTTCACTCCCTAAAGTAGCCCAGTTTAGACAAATTATATAGATAGCATACCCATGCAAGACATGCCAGGTCCTTTCCTCTTTTGCAGCATGCTGCACACAAGCCCTGTGACTCTGGAAGCTGCACGTTACAGATTGTGTAGCCACCAGAAGGAAGGATCCTGATACTTGAATCATCTCTTGAGAGAGAGCTGCTCATCCACCTGCTTTGAACTTTGAATAAGAAAAAACTTATTTTGTGCTTGAGCTATTATATAATTTGGATTTATCACAGCAATTGGCCTACCCTCACCAATAAAGGAATATAAAAGTCAAATTGTTAGTATGCAAAATATATAAAATTAGGAAATACACATGCTTATTTTTAAGTGATAAATATACAATTTGGCATTCCAATTGTAAATTAGTTTAAAGAGCTCACTGAATTAGTATAATATTTCAGCATTTGATGATTTGTTTTATAACACCAATGTTGTTAGTAAAAATCAACTCAGAGTCATAATAAATTGAGTCTGGACTGTCTGTTCCCACAGGGATGGTTATTCTGGCTATTCTACTGTGGAATGTTCCTTGTGCATGCAGGAAAATCTTATATGACTGGTTGGAATAATTTGATTACTCTATATTCACCAACTGGAAAGTCTAGTCATAATATCATTTTTGCCTTCATTTTGTCCCTTGATAACCAATTCATGAAGCCAATCAAGCTGAATCAATTCTTTCTGGAAGGCAGAAGTCTTACAAACTGTCTCTGAATACCATCTGCTACACAAAGAAAGAAAATATGGTATACTAATTTGTATGTTATGAAATTGCTGAGGCACTAAGTGGTGGTCGTTTTGGAATTAGTGGATTTCTGTGAGACCCCGGATTCTGACAGATGCTAGAGAGTACACAGTACCTGGCTCTAGAAGTACGGAGAGAATTTCTTACCTGAAGCTTGACTGGCTTTTCTCTGCCAGTACGGTCACCAGACAAGAAAGCAAAAGCAGATTTATTTTAGCCTATTGTATGCATCTTAATTTTTAAATTAACACATGCTTCCTGAAACTATATCCAAAGCATACAGAACTGCATATTGAGGGATAAAATAAATCTCCTTTTCCTTTCTCCCTTCTAAATCTTCGTGGGTAGCTGCTACAAAAAAATTTTTGTTTGGGGCTCTTTTTATTTTGGAATATTTTCACAAAGCTCCAATGATCCTTGCTCTTTGTTCCTCAAAATGTTGGTTGGGGCTGGGCGTTGTGGCTCATGCCTGTAATCCCAGAACTTTGGGAGGCCAAGACCCCAGGAAGGTTGCTTGAGGCCAGGAGTTCAAGACCAGCCTGGGAAATATAGCCAGACACTGTCTCTACAAAAAATGAAAAGAATTAGCCGGGTGTGGTGGTGCATGCCTATACGCCCAGCTACTCAGGAGGCTGAGGCAGGAAGATCGCTTGACCCTAGGGGGTTGAAGCTGCAGTGAGCCATGATTGTGCTACCGCATTCCAGCTTGAATGACAAAGCCAGACTCTGTCTCTAAAAACAATTTTAAAAATATTGGTTGGTTATGGAGAATCAGGTGCTTTTGACAAGTGAGGTTCACCATGAGGTGATTGCATCTGATAAGCTGGCATTTTTACTGTGGTAACCTACAATATCAATATCTGTAGGATTTTTTACCCTTGAAGTCCCTGAGGCCCCTGCTTAAAGAGCATAAGACAGCACATCCTTTTTGGAAGGAAAACAAGGGATGGGGTGCTGAGGGTCTCAGTATTCATTACACAGATTTTCCTTTACTACCCACATTTCCAATTTTGGATCTCAACCCTTCTCCTAACACAAATGCTCCTGAGGTCAAAAGTTTAGATCCTCTCAGTCCAATTTACTCAGAATAAACCTCCTATCTCTGAGGGAGAGTTGGGTATTGTGTTGTTTGAGGGAAGTCTTTTTTTCTTCCCCAAAACTGTGACTTTTTTTTTCCCCTTGTGCCCTATCCTCACCTTTCTATGGCAGCCTCACCTCCTGTGGTAGCTTCATGATCCTTTAAGTGAAGTGGGATAAGGAGTTCCCCCCCACATCCCAGTTTTTCTGAATAATTATGTTTTATAGACTTGAGAACTTGTGAATTATTTTTCATGATGTAACAAATATGAAGAAACACAAAAAAAGAATTTGCCTCTGTATTCATTGAGTGAGTATTTTATGGAAATGCTTTCACTTGATGGTGATAGCCAGCATTCGGGCATCTTAATGTTGTCCATGAAACTCCTTCAGTGGAAATGTTCTTTAATTTGATTTGGAGAAAATATTGTATAAACACCTGACTCTTCTACTGAGTGTCATGCGTTACACAATTATTCCATTCAAATCAAATTAAAAGACTGAAATGAACTTGAAATAACTGGCTAAGGTTTTTCTTATGGTAACAGTTATTAGAAGGAGGTAATTACTTGGCAAAACTTTTGTGATATATTATTCTCATGAAACAAAATATTAGAATCTCTTCTGGACCCTGGATATTACTAGGACAATGAAACAATCCCTTTTATAGGCTAATCATAAATTCGACATAATAGTACTGAGATTTCATAAGAGTAAGGATAAGATTGCACACCACACTGACACTCTCTCAGCACACCCTCAGCATTCAGTGGAGGTAAGGAGAAACTGGGGAATTTTAATTTGAACAATGTAATAGAAAAGTCGTACTTCTTATGTATATTAGTAATATATATTATTCATACTAAACAGAAATAACATGTAGTTGATAGAAGATGGATCGATATAATTTGCATTCTATTAAATCTCTGAGCAAGCTTAAATAATTTAATTTTTTAGCCTTAATAAATCTCCCTCCAAAGTAAGTAGAATAAAAAGATATAGGTAAGGATATCTCATTTGTGAGGGGAAATCTTCAGTCAGTATTTCAATTTGTTGTTTAATATGCTGAAATGTTTACCAAAATTAAGAATCAGTACCTACATCGATGTGGTTATTTTGGTTGTTTTATTAAGAAAACATTTGAATTTATTTTGAGAAACACCAGATGCATCTAGGAATGCAGCCTTTGGGAAGGCAGCCTCAGGAATGGGGTGTTAATTTCCTATTGCTGCCATAACAAATTATCTCACATGTAGTGGCCTAAAACAACACAGATTTACTGTCTTATTTAAGGTGTTGGCAGGGCTGTATTCCTTGTCCTGGGGCGCTAAGTGAGACTCCTATTTCCTGTCTTCTAGCTTGCAGAGGCTATCCAAATTCCTTGCCTTGAGATCCCCTTTTTCCATCTTCAAGCCATTAGTGTAGGATTTTTCTGATCCTCTTTCTGTTGCTGAATTTCTTTGTGAAAGTATACCTAATGTAGATGAAGGGTTGATGGGTGCAACAAACCACCATGGCACGTGTATACCTATGTAACAAACCTGCTCGTTCTGCACATGTACCCCAAAACTTAAAGTATAATTAAAAAAAAAATAAATAACAACAACAAAAAGAAAGTAAAGGTTCTCCTTCCTCTCTTAAGGATTTTGCATAGATTTGCCCACCACTGGATAATCTAGGCTAATTTCTCCACCTCAAGGCCCTTCACGTTAATTACATCTAAAAACTCCCCTTTGCTATGTAAAGTAACATATTGAAAGGTCTGGGTAACAGAGTATGAATATCTTTAGGGGGCCATTATTCTCCCTATCACAGGTTCTAACTTTGGGTTCTTCAGCAAAGTAGGGATGCAGACCCAGTTCTAGATATAATCTCATTTCCACCGCATAGTTCTTGTACTGTTTTGCTGGAGGCATCATCACCATACAATAGGAGCTACTGTATTTTTTCATGCATTTGACAAATATATATTGAACTTTCAGGTAAGATGTCCCAGAGAGAATGCTATCTAAGCTTCTTCAAGTGCTTTGCAAAACTGGACCCTCTATGTGTATATAGAAGCTGTGTGTATGTAGAAGCTAAGTCATAGTTGAGGTTGTAGGACCATTACATTTTTATTTATATTACTGCTACATTCTGGAAATAATGTTGGTACAAACAACACATAAAACCTCTGCCTTCATGAAACTCAAAAGAAATGGATAGTTCAAGACCCAAAGAGTTTAGCGTCCTAATTGAATAGATTTAGCAGAAACGAGAGCATTTATACATCAAATGTACAAGAAGAACAGAGAAAGAGTAGAAAAGAACTGAGACAGTAAGAGGGTTGACAGTCAAGAGTGTAAGAAGATAGGAGGAAGTGCCCACCCGAAAGTCTCATTTTAGATTACAAGAACATTGAAGAAAGCAAAAATGTTCTAAACTTGAGGAAGTTTACCGTTCAGGGGTTATTTTTCAAAAATCTCAGAATGAGTTGTTGACTATTTTGAGTATTTTTACTCTTTAGTTTACCTTCTTTTAAGATGGACTTAGGTTTGGGTAAAGAAGTTAATATGTGCAAACAGAGCAGAAAGGGCTCTAAACAGGAGAAAGTAATTTTTACCAGACCAAGTTATCACTTACTTGGCAGAAAGGACAACTTTACAAATCCAATTTATTTTCCTGGTCTTATTTTCTGGATTATGGTCCTAGGCAGTTTATGTGTGACCTGACTACACAGTGATTACTTTTCACTGCAAATTCCAGCAAACTTTGGCAGAATGCTTTTAGTTAGTTGTCCTCTATCACCCCCGATACCCCTCCCTCACCACCACCATATCCCACCCTCACCACCACTTTCCTCCCTCACCACCTCCCTCACCATCTGATACCCCTCCCTCACCATCACCACCATCCCTCAACCCCCCGCCATGCCAATACAAAACAAAACAAAAAACAACCTGTCAAGTTTGTATGGTACTGCTATCCTGAGAGCTCCCAAAGGGACTGTGTGTCTGGACAAATTAGGAGAATGTTGTCAAAATTTGTGAGGGACAAAGGAGAGCATGATAGCAATTGTGAAGTATTTATTACCTCAGAAAAGGACTTATCAGTCCTACTATTCATTCCTATACTGCATTTTGCACTTTGAATTTCTCAAGTGTAAACTTGTGACTTGACTTATTTGTATTAGAACGTCTTCTGGAAAGTTCGACTAGGTCAAAAAATCTAACTTAACAGCAGATTGTTATTGCTTTATCTATCACAAAATGTTCATCACTTTTGGAGAAAAAAAATCAGAGTCCTTCCGTATATTGTTAATTATTTAAATTAATCTAAATATCACCTTGACAAAAATAGAGTAACAGAACTAGCAAGAGGTGAAAAAATGAACAAATGTGCTTATTATTAGTTTTGCATGAGATTCTTAAATCCTATTCTCACATTACAGTTTAAGAGGATAGGAACTCCAGAATTTTCAAGTGGAATAGGGGGTTCTTGTAATAAAATGTGAACATACATGTTATTATATTATACAGAATTGGAATTAGGCCTTCGTCCAGCTAAGGGATTACATGTTTTTAATGAAGTGCACATTGTCAGTGTGCAAAGCAATAAAATGAAAAAAATACAGAACTGAAAATTTAATATATATGATAATACTCACAAATCTATTAGAGAAGGAGAAGTGGAATTAATTATAATTCAGTACCCTGAGGGTGAATAAAAATGGTAAATAATTATGAAATAAATTCGTATTGTAATTAGTTTAGCATGGTAATATTAGAACAGAAGTCTGTCTTTAAAAAATGTCCTGCTAACTTATAAAATATTTCATGAAAGGGAAGCAGAAAAAATGTTAATTATGAGCAGTACCTAAAAGGTAAAAAAATAATAACTGCTATCTTGAAATAATGATTAAATTTCTAATTAATTCGTGGTCTCATTTTAAAAACTAATTATAACAATGTTTGGAATATTCTAAATGTTCAAGTGAAATGAAAAGACATGCTTAAAGCACCTGTGATGCTCAAGTGGTTTTGAGCATTAATAATTCTTTCCAAGCTTTTTTTGGAAAAGCAACATGAACTTAAACTTTTTTTCTCTTTGGGATTGTTTTCCACAGTTATTCACATTAGTGAGAGTTGTGATAGGTTATTTGACTGTACGTGGATTTGTTCTTAATAATTCAGGAAACACATGTTTTATTATACAAGTGTTACTGTTTTCATGGTAGGGCTTTTATTATGATAAAGAAAATATTCTAAAGAAGCAAAGTAAAGACACAACAGTCAGATCCTATCTTTTCAGGCTTTACATGGAGTCACTGCTTACAACAGTCTTAAAGTCACCTCACTGATAAATCAGGCTTGTTATATGTACATGGTTTCTGATCCATAGCAGAATGGTGCACATAATCTTGGGTGAGTTACAACTTTAGCCAGTGCAGGAGTCAGAGAGATCAAAAGTTGCTTTCTGTGAATAATCATGGTTGATAAATTGACCAGAAGTAATTATTACACTTTTCATTGAATGTTCTGCCCCTGAGGGTGTAGGTGTACCTCAAAAGTACTCTTATGAAAAATTATTTTAGTATATTGTACTATATGTCAAGGCAATTAATACTGACATTTACCTGACTAGTTCAATGCACTGTGCTTAGTATTTTTAGACTCACTCAAAACCTCTTTGGCTCCTTGTTTGCCCTATTTTGACTAAATAATCTGGCGAGTATTATTTTATATAACTGAAATTTCTTGTTCACATGGAATTGGGTACCTGTTATGGACTGAATTGTGTCTCTTCAAAATTCATAGGTTGAAGCCCTAATCTAAAATGTGACTATAGTTGGAGATAGGGTTTTTAAGGAACAAATTAATGTTAAGTGAGCTTATATGGGTGGAGTCCTCATCCAATAGGACTGATGTCCTTATAAAAAGAAGGGATATCACAGGGCTCCCTGCCTGCCATGGGAACAGTGAGAAGGTGGCTGTCTACAAACTGGGAAGAGAAGCCACACCAGAAACCACTTCTGAGGGTCCCTTGATCTTGGACTTCTAACCTCCAGAACTATGAGAAAAATTTCTGTTGTTTAAGCCATCCAGTCTGTGCTATTATGCTATAGCAGCCATGCAGACTAATACAGTACCCCCACTGAGTGCATTGAAGGAATTAAACTAAATATTTTGTGATCATATATTTTGATATCCTTGTGTCGAAAGCCTGGAGATTAGGTTGTAAAAGGATTGAAGATCCAGGTCATGTTCTTTGTATGTGGTTTTAAAGTTTACCTTATCCTGGGTACTACATCAATACTCAGGAAAAATAATGCCATGATCGACTAAGCAGTCTCTCTGTTTTTTTTTTCACTTTGATTTTATGTAAGTTATTATGTTCTTAATGTATATTGATTTGTAAATTTTATGATTATTTCAGTGGAATGTTTACCATTTTATTCACATTCTTTTAGGCTAGTGTTTCCAGTAGTTTCAGATCAGTTGACATGACATTTATCTCAATACAGGCCTGCCTCTTGGTTCAGATTTCTGTGTCTTTTTCATCTCTGAAAAGGGTTTGCAATGAGTAAAGATGTGTTAATGTGTATGATTCTACAGGGAGGGTATGGGAAGGATACTAAGTCCCCTATATTACATCTGTTTGTTTGACTGTTTGTTTTTGTTTTCAGAGAAAGTCAACTTCATACATTATGTTTTCCGGAATTGTTTTGGTTAATAACTAAACAATTGGTAGTACTCATGACTTCATAAATTAAAAACACTACTTTCTTCTTCCTTTCATCATTTCATTGAAATGCGTGTTTTTTATTTCTGCCACATAAGTTAACTGAGATGGAATAGTTTCTTATTTGAGTGACATGCTATTGAAAAGAAAAAAATGTTTTGGATACACATACAATTCCAAAAAATACTACTATTATATAACTTTGCACAAAATTAAAACATTTATTTTTTATATTGCAGTTTTGCAAATGGGTACTATTTCACAGCATTATACCTTTTATTGGTAGCCATGTGATGTTATGGAAAAAACACAGGAACACAGACTGGGGTTTGAATCTTGGCTCTTACACTTGTCCTTATTAAAGTCATTTTACTTGTTGACTCTGACTCATTATCTGTAAAATGTTAAGAATTCAATTCTTAATGGGATCATTGTAAAGAGTAAGTAAAAAAAATTATGTGTTACTCTTAACATAGTGACAAGCACATAGGCAATGAAAGTCATTTTTCTAAAGAATGAACTTTTGAAGAGCTCCTGTCACTTCGCTATACTCACTACCAAAAGAGAGAGCTGGACCTGAGGTTAGCATAGATTGTTTTCAGAGTATCCCATGTCTCCAGGTCTCTAGCCGGCGTTGAGATTACTGTACAGGCATGGAACTAATCTACCAATTTCAACCTTACATTTTACTTGCATTTCAGGTTCTGTGGAAGGATGAACTGAGGTAATGCATATCTGCAGAGCACTTTTTATAGCCTCTGTGATGCAGTATGTGGCCACTGTATGCTGAAAGTTAGCCAGTGACATCAGGATTATTAATCATGCTTCAGGGATCAGAACCACTCACTTCCCATTCTGGTACCTCGGTAGTGGCTCTGGACAATGACACAATGATTTGGAAATTGACTGTATCTCTAATTCTAGGGTTTTGTTTGTAGAAAAGTCTACATTGAATCAAGCTGTAATAATAGTGAGGTACAGAGTAAAGTCTCCTTTGTATACTCTCTCTCATTATTCTATCTAGTTTTTCACATGTTATAAAGGGTGACAAATTATTTGAAGATAGATGAACTGAAAATGAAGGTGTCTTACATGGATGTCGACATCTATTTTTAGCACGCTGATATGGTTTGGCTCTGTGTCCCCACCCAAATTTCATCTGGAATTGTAATCACCATGTGTTGGGGGAGGGACCTTGTGGGAGGTGACTGGGTCATGGGGACAATTTCCCCTATGCTGTTCTCATGATAGTGAGTGAGTTCTCCTGAGATCTGATGGTTTAAAAGTGGCAATTTGCCCCATGCTGTTTCTGATACACACAGTGTTTGCAACTAGGAAAATATTTCAATAATATCTAAAAGGTTCAAGATATCCTCTGCTTGATAATAACTGATAAACTATGTGAAAACACAAAAATAAGAAGTACATATTTCAAGTGTGACAACAATTAAAAATATGTCATCTGCATAGCATTAGAAATGAAAACAAATCACCTTGCCAAGTTTCATGATCCCATAACTTACCTGTAATACATGCTTGAACATGCAGATGTCCGATGTATTCCTAAATGTGTGTACATGTATTATAAAGGGCAATGCTGTCCTTGAACAACTGCTGTTTTTAGTGAGATTGTTAGTAGATATCAGTAAATTACACTTGTAGAAAGAACCTTAGAGTCAGGAATATCACATGTGGCTGATGAATGTAATAAAAGTAACAGAATTATCATAATGATCACATTTGGTACTAGAAAGAACAGAAAATTTCATATAGATACAAAATATATAGTTATTGAATGAATAATTTCTTGGTGGATCAAAGCTTATATATCTTATGGATAATTCCTTAGGTATGACATGCATCTATTTCTTAAGTATATAACCTAGTTATATTGTTTTGTATTAAGTAGCCTAAGATGTGACATAGATAATAAAAAGGAAATTAAGAAACAAAATTTCCTTTTTTAAATCCAGAAACAATCAGGAACTGTTAAATGAACTAGACTTCTCTTTGATGCCATATAACCAAGCTCTACAGTTCTCTTCTTTGACATATTTTCATCCAGACTTTTTTATCCACTTAACCTCAGTAACAGCCCTCTTCCTTAGATAGTGCCTCCAATATTTCTTGCTTTACCTATTGGTACCTTGGACATCTTGATTTTCAGGCCTGTGAACTTAGCCCTGTGTGAAAAGGGTAAAAGGGCCTGAGAACTCCTTAGTATATATTTTTATTACACTTGCATCAGTTTACTGTATTACTCTTCGGTTGGCAATAC
This sequence comes from Macaca fascicularis, assembly GCF_037993035.2. NCBI lineage: Eukaryota > Metazoa > Chordata > Mammalia > Primates > Cercopithecidae > Macaca > Macaca fascicularis. The sequence continues at coordinate 113,826,270 of NC_088381.1, forward strand.
TCTTGGAATTCATTGAGGAACTCAATGGATATTTGCTGAATTAATTAATGGACAGTGGGGTGAAGAAACAAGAGAGGTAGGGAAAGGACAAAGGTATTTCTGTGACTGAAAAGCAAGCAAAAGAACATAGAACAAACCATACCAGAATATTTTTCTGGTGTCCTGAATGAGAATTGGCTATGGAACAGAGTGGAAGGGATACTACATGGGAAGAACTGAGCCTGGGGATCAGGCTGGATCACTAAGAGCGGGTCAAGATATTTCATCTTTTGTTCTTTCATTTTCATTTCAGAGTGGGAAGTTTGTACTGGGAAGTTGCCTCTAAGGGCTCTTCCTCATCTGAGCTTTTATAATTCTACAGATGATTGAATTGATGTTGTTCCTATCCAATTATTGATGACACTATTTTGGTTAGGTTCCTAATACCTTGGGGAAAATATGTGCAATTCCATGTGTCATGTCATAAATTGAAGAAATATTTAGTCAATTTGATATTAACCTTTAGGGAACAGTATAATTTCATATAACAGATATTTTTAATTTATCCTGATATAAAATGTCCAAAGAAACTCTCCCAAACTAGGTAGAACAATAAGTCACTTTACCAGAATCATAAATTCAAAATTAGTAAGTTATTAACAGTGTTTACTTTTAAAAGCTATTAGAAGTAGTTGATACTAGAAAGCTAGAAATAAGTATTATAGGATATTTATTTGTATTCAAACTTTTATTAGGAAATTGCTCTAATATTGGTCTTTGTGTTTTAGTTAATTTCTAGAGAAGTGAGAGGATCAAGAGGAAATGTAGTAATGGACATTTTGAAAAGGAATTACAAGAGAATCAATATATCAAGAGTTTAAAAAATTAAGATGAAGATTCATAACTGTTTTCCAGCTATTGAAAGGGAATTGCAAAAAACATTGTGTCCAATTACCATCTATCTCCACTGGGATTGAAAGACAAGTAGTGGGCTTAATATGCAGCAAGAGTAATTCATTTAGAAAGGAAGATTTTTATTTTTGCCCAAATTATGATTAAACATTGTAACAGCTGACTGAGAACTGTTAGGAGCCCTGTGTTTAAAAAAAGTGAAACAGATGAATTTCAATCCTTGTTCATGTGAGTATGTATTTTCACTCATGATTATTTGATGATCCTATAAGGACTCTAACATTTCTCCAGAGTTAAAGGCATTAATGGGAGATATATTTATTGGACGATTCCCCATCCCCAAAGCATTATTTTTCCTTTTTCCTTTAAAATAAAACCCAGCACATATTGGCTGCTTTGATATCTAAACAACTTTATAAGCATTCATGCTTTGAAACAGTATGAGAGGCCAAGCAAAGGACATTTAATGTTTTTTACTTTCCTTTTCCTCTCTGGTCACAGGATAAATGTAAAATGTGTTTGAGTAGCTGCTGTAAAGTCCTGTGGGTAGCTGAATTTCCTATCAGCACACTTTACAGCCTGCACATGCCTCTGAAGAGACAGGCTTGACTTGTATCACTTTTCAGGTTTGTTTCTTAAACTCTTTTCTGCGAGCTTTTCCAATGACTCCAGGGAGATGAAGCACCTCCCCACTGCTATATATTAGAGCAAAATTTAGCAGATACTTAAAAGCATTTCACAGTCTCAGAACAGAAACAAAATAAATTCAAATGTTTGGATTTTTGCCAAGTCCTTCAGAGAAAACTCAAAAAGTCTTTCCTTTCCCAGTGGGCATATTCTGAAATTTCTCTTTAGGTTATGGATGTTGAATAGAGAGAACCATGGCTCACATCTTTCCAAGTTGAGACAGGAAATTACTGCCCTCTTAGGGTGCTTGCCTGGCATTAACACAGCCCAAGGTTGGAACTGGTTAATAGTTGCATGGTGTGTGTGTGTGTGTGTGCGCGTGCACTCATACGCACTCTATCCTTGAAGTAGTCAGAGAGCAGGTAGTAACTAAGAAAGAAAGGCAAGAGGATAATAATGAAATATTTGTGAACTAAATGAAAGTCACGGAAAATCTTGGAACCATTATGGTTATGAAAGCAAATTCTTGAGATAATTCTATGTCTGCAGCTTGCTTTCCACCTTGCAAGTCCCTGGGCAAGTTACTTAATCTCTCCAGTCTCCATTACTTCATCTATAAACAAGGAATAATACAAACAACTATCTCACAGAATTGTTATGAGAATTAAATCAGACAATGAATGAAGAATGACAATTACATAATAAGCATTCAATATATTATTTGTGACTGCTAACATTGAAGAAAAAACATCAAAGAATACCATGATAGACAAAAATCTGTGGCTAAATTACCTGTTTTCACAAGAAATTTGGGACCTCTCAGCCTTCTGTTGATCCTGGGAAACCACTACTCCCTGGTAGGCTGAATATTACTTTTCACGGATACGCACTTTGTCTACTCCCAGAGGGCTCTTATTCTAGACTTGCTGCTTTGAAGTGCAGCTGGTGCTCCTGTTGGCAGTCTCTTGGGGATGCAAGGGTTTGGCCCAGGGCTTTGGCCCAGTCTTGCCAGATCAAGTGGGGGTAATCTCCTGTCCCCATTTATATGCAGTACTCAGAGGTTTCCAGCTGCTTCCTTGCCATTTACTCCTGGCTTCATCCCTTTGAGGTTGATGGGTAATTAGTGTGGATTTTATAGCCACTGTAGGAGAGAAAAGGAACTAACCCAGCAAATATGAATGTAGTAGGACATTTAATTTGATGCTTCCTTCTTAGCAAACCACATACAATGCAAATAATTTTCAGCTCCTAAAATTCACCTGTGATGGAATTCAAGTTCTTTCTGTTTCAAAAAATGGTTTGTTCCAAGGGAAGTTTTCTTCAACAACAACAACAAAATACCCAAATTTGCTGGTGGTCTATGATGATATTTATTCTATTTCATTTATTTAAATAGTAATAGTTGGAGAGAAGAACAAAAAGTATCAAATCTTGGATTTCTGTATGTCAAACTACTTTATAGATTCCATCTGACTTTTTGAGAAAGTTAACAGTGTTCATCTAGCTAATTATATAATTAAATGCTTGCCCACTCCTTTCTCTCTCTGGCCTCTCAATTTCTGTGCATTTGCAGAATCTAGATTTTTGATTCATGTGCATTTTGAAGATGTAATAATTGTAAACAACATTTCTTGGGCATACACTATGTGCCAGACTCTCTTCTAAGCTCCTGTATGTGTAGACTTGTAGAAGACATTAGGAAAAATAAGAAAAAGTAAATTTTCATGCTTTTGATATTTCTTAGAGTGAAAGTTCTATTTTTATTTATTTATTTTTTATGTATGTATGTATTTATGTACTTCAGTGGAGAGATTCAGACCTGTGAATTTACTCCTAGTGAGACCAGAGCACTCCTGGTCTAGATGTTTGTTGACTTTGATTTTGAAACAGGGCTTATCACATCAGCTAATTATTTTTGTAAGTGCCTGGGTCCTCGAAGGCTAATTTTGAATATTGTTCTAGTGTTCCAGTGTCTCTTCTCTTCTACCCCTAGGCTCCTATTTTAGGTTTAGATTACATAAACTAATGTGATTATTTGTTCAATTAATGTACATTTTGAAAATGTATCTCAGTAATAACTAAAATATTTTTTAATGATAAATGTAAATTGACTTTAGAATTGTCTGAGGTTTTCTTTAAGATAGACAACAATTAACTACAGCCCTAAAATGAGGGAAAGAAATACCACATAAAGCAAACTTTTAAAAAAATTTTAAGGTTTAATTTTATTTTTGTTAGCTAATATGAACCAAACATCATTCTAGAATCTGAAAGAGAGTACAGGGAGTTCTCATCACTAACTCTCTTTTAACATCCTGTTGTTCTGTTCCTTTTAAAGGTGTCTCTTTAAAGATTACACCTTTAAGATCTACATTTTCTTCCTCATCGTCTTCACAATCATTGGACAATTTCAGCTCAGATTTGATCAGCTGCCCCTACAACAACATCCTGCCCCTATAAAATACAAAAGCAGCGGGTGGGAGAGGAAGATTCTACTCCCAATATTGCAGAAGGTATACACCCCCCTATGGTATTGTTCATAATTTTCAGGGAAGGAGAGGATGATATTACTCCCAATATTGCAAGGGCTGTACACCCCCTATGATATTGTTCATAATGTCCAGAAATGAGAATATTACTCCAACTATTGCAGGGAGTGTACACTCCCTTTTATATTTTTTGTAATATCCAGTGGGGAGTGGATGGTATTACTCCCAATATCGCAGGGGATGTACACCCCCCAGAATATTGTTCACAATTTCCATAAGGGGAGAGGATGATATTACTCCCAGTATCACAGAAGGCATACAACGCCCTGTGATATTGTTTGTAATATCCAGGGGGAAAGAGGATGATATTACCCCCAATATCCCAGGGGGTGTACACCTCCCTGTGATATTGTTCATAATATCTGTGTGGGGAGAGGATGATGTTACTCTCCATACCCCAGGGTGTGTATACCCCCCTACGATATTGTTTGTAATTTCCAGGAGAGGAGAGCATGTTACTCCCCATAACTCAAGGGGTGTACACCCCCATACTATATTGTTCATAATATTTAGACAAGGATAAGATAATGTTAATCCCCATATCGCAAAGAGTTTACATTCCCTTGTGATATGTCCATAATATCCAGAGGGGGGGAAGATAATGTTACTCTTCATATTGCATCCCCCCGATATATTGTTCATAATATACAAGGAAAGAGAGGATGATGCTACTCTTCAATCTCAGGGAATATGCATGCAACTTCGATATCTGGGGTGGGGGGGAGAGGATGATGTTGTTCCCCATATCGAAGGAAGTATACATACCCCTGTGATATTGTTCATAATATCTACAGGGAAAGGAGATGATGTTACTCCCCATATCACCAAGCATGTGCACTCCTCTGCCATAATGTATTGTTCGTAATATTCAGGGAGAGAGAAAATAATATTACTCTGGATATCACAGGGAGTGTACACAACCCTGCTGTATTGTTCATAATATCCAGGGAGGGAGAGGATGATATTACTCCTCATATCACAGAGGGTGTTCAATCCCCTGCGATATTGTTTGTAATATCCAGTGGGGAGATGGTATTACTCCCAATATCGTAAACATCCTGTGTGTACATCCTCTGTGATATTATTCATAATATCCAGGGTGGCAGAAGATGATATTAGTCCCAACATTGTGGAGTTCCTACACCTCGCTGTGGTATTGTTCCTAATATCCAGGGAAGTAGAGAATGATATTACTCCCAATATCGCAGGAAGTGTACACCCCCCTGAGATATTGTTTCTAATATCCAGGGTAAAGAAGATGATATCACTCCCAATAGAGCAGGAGGTATACACACTTCCTGTGATATTGTTCCTAATATGCAGGGGGAAATAGGATGATATTACTCCCAAAAGCTCAGCAGGAGCACAGCCCCGCCCCCACTCAGTGATACTGTTTTTAATATCCAGGAGGAGGAGAATATACTATTACTTCCAATATCGCAGGAGGTGTAAACACCCCAGGGGATATTGGTCCTAATATCCAGGGTGGGAGAGGATGATATTACTTCCAATAAAGCAAAGGTTGTATGCCACCCATGTTATATTGTTCCTAATATGCAGGGAAGGGGAGGATGATATTATTCCCAATATAGCAGGGGTGTATACCCTCCTTGTGATATTGTTCCTAATATCTAGGGCAGGAGACGACACTATTACTCCCAATAGCCCAGGGGGTTACAGCACCCCCCGCCGTGATATTGTTCCCAATACCCATGAGGGGAGAGGATGATATGACTCCCAATATATCAGAGGATGTACAACCCCCTGTGATATTGTTCCTAGTATCCCATGGGGTAAACGATGATATTATTCCCAATATAGCAGCAAGTGTACAGCCCCCTGTGATATTGTTCCTAATATCAAAATGGGAGAAGATGATTTTACTGCCTATATCGCAAGGAATGCACATCCCACTTGTGATATTGTTAATAATTTTCAAGGTGGGAGAGATGATGATGTTACTGTAAATATCACCGGGGGGTGTACAACGGCCCTGTGATATTACTCCTAACATCCAGTGGAAGTGAGGATCATATTAATCCCAGTATCGAAGAAAGTATACATTCCCCCTGTGATATTGTTTCTAATACCAAGGGAAGGAGAGGATGGTATTACTCCCAATATCGCAGGGGGTGTCCATCCCCTTTGTGGATTTTGTTCCTAATACCGAGGAGACGAGAGTGTGATAATATTCCCAATATCGCAGGGGGACACCCCCTCTGTGATATTCTTTCTAATATCCAAAAGGGGAGAAGATGATATTATTCCCAATATCGTAGGGGGTGAACACACGCCCTGTGATATTGTTCCTATCAAGGTTGGGAGAGGATAATATTACTCCCAATATCGCAGGCGGTGTACACTTTGCCTGTGATATTGTTCTTCATATCCACTGGGGAAGATCATGATATTACTCCCAATATCGCAGAGGGTGTACAAACCCCCTCTGATATTGTTTCTAATATCCAGGAAGGGAAAAAATGATATTACTCCCAGTAGCCTGATAAGTGTACACCCCCACCCGCCCGTGATATTGTTCCTACTATCCAGGCAACAGGATGATATTACTCGCAATATCTCACGGGGTGTATAACTCTCAGTAATATTATTCCTAATATCCAGGGTGTAGAGGATGGTATTATTCCCAATATCACCTCTGTACACCACCCCTGTGATATTGTTCCTAATATTTTTTTCCCTATCCAACTGGGGAGAGGATATGACTTCCAATATCACAAGGAGTGTACACCTCCCTGTAATATTCTTCCTAATACCAACGGGGGGGGAGACGACGGTAGTAATTTCAATATCGCAACGGGTGTACATTCCCATTGTGATATTGTTCCTAATATCAAAGTAGGGAGAGGATGATATTAATCCTATATCACAGGGGGTGTACACACCCCTATGATATTGTTCCTAATATCCGCAGGGAGAGAGGATAATATAACTCACAATATCACACAGAGGGTGTACACCCCCTGCGATATTGAGAGTAACATCATTTCCCGCCCCCCTTGATATTAGGAACAATATCAAGGGGGGTTTACACCCCTTTTAATATTGGGAGTAATATCATCCTCTCCCCACCTGCATATTAGGAATATTATCACAGGACACCCCATATGATATTGGAAAAAAATATCATCCTCTTCCCTCTGGATATTAAGAACAAAATCACAGGAGGATATACTTTTTTTTTGCGATATTGGGAGCAATATCATCCTCTTCTCCCTTAAATATTAGGAACAATATCACAGGGGGGAGTGTAGAAACCCTGCCATATTGGGAGTAATATCATCCACTCTCCCCCTTAATATTAGAAACAATATCACAGAGGAGATGCACACCACCTGTGATATTGGGAGTAGTATCATCTTTTCCTTTGAATATTGGGAAAAATATCACAGAGGGGGTGTGCACTCCCTGCGATGTTGGGTTTGATATTACCCGCTTCCCACCTGAGTATTAGAAACAAAATCACAGGGGGTGTACACCCCTATGATATTTGGAGTGATATCATCATCTCCTCACCTGGATATTAGGAACAATATCACAGGATGGGTGTACATGCCCTGCGATATTGAAAGTACTATTTTCGTCCTCCTCTCTCCACATTAGGAACAATATTACAAACAGGGTGTACACCTCCTGAGATATTAAGAGTTATTTCATCCTCTCCTTTTGTGACTATGAAGAACAATATCACAAAGGTGGTGTACACCCCCTGCTATATTTGGATTGATACCATCCTCGCCTCCCCTAGATACTAAAGACAATATAACAGTGGGGTTATACACGCCCTGTGATATCGGGAGTAATATCATGCTCTTTTTTCTTGAATTTTAGGAACAATATCACAGGGGCGGTGTACAGCTTCTGCTAAATCGGGAGTAATATGATCCTCTCCCTCACCCTGGATACTAAAACAATATAACAGTGGGGGTGTACACCCACTATGATACTGGGAGTAATATCATCCTCTCCCTTACTGAATATTAGAAACAATATCACAGAAGGAGTGTACACCCCTTGTGATATTGGGAGTAATATTATCCTCTAACCCCCTGGATATTAGAAAGAATATCACAGGGGTGTGTACATTTCTTGCGATTTTTGGGAATAATATCATCCTCTTTCCCCTGGATATTAGGAACAATATCACATGGAGGGTGTACAGCCACTGCGATACTGAAAAGAATATCAACGTTTCTCCTTATGATTATTAGAAACAGTATCATGGGAGGGGGTGTACACCTTCTTCCATACTGAGAGTAATTTCACCCCCTCTAAACCAGGATATAAAAAGGCGGGGTGTTCACACCCTGCGATATTGAGAATAATATCACCGTCTACCCCCCTGAATATTAGGAACAATATCAAAGGGGATTGTACACTCACTGGAATATTGGGAGTAATATCATCCTCTCTTCCTCTGGATATTAAGAACGATATCACAGGACGGGTTGTACGCCACCCCCAGGATATTATTCCTAACATATAGGAATGGAGAGGATGATATTACTCCCAATATCACAGGCGGTGTATACCACCCCTCTGATATTGTTCTTAATATTCAGTGGGGGAAAAATGATACTACTCCCAAGTTCGTAGAAAGTTTACACCCAAATTGTGATATTATTCCTAATATCCAAGAGGGGAGGTGATATTACTGCCAATATTGCAGGGGATGTACACCCCCCTGTGATACTGGAAGTAATAGCATCTTCTCCCCACTTGGATATCAAAAACAATATTACAGCGGGGGTGTACACCCCCTGCGTTATAGAGAGTAATGTAATCATCTCCCCCCTCCCTGATTATTAGGAACAATATTACAGGGAGGTGATCACCTGGTGATCACTGGTAAAATATCATCCTTTCCCCCCCCCCCCGGATATTAGGAAAAATATAACGGGGAAGGTGTACACCCCCTGCTGTATTGACAGTAGTATTATCGTCTCCCCGCTTGGATATTAGAAGCAATACTACAAATGGGGTGTACACTTTCTGAGATCTTGGCAGTTGTATCATTTTTTCCCCCACTGGATATTAGGAACAATATCACAGAAGAAGTATACACCGCCCGATATTGGGAGTAATATTATCCTCTCCCTTTCTATATTGTAGGAACAATGTCCTAGGCAGGGTGGACACCCGCTGCGATACTTGGAGTAATATCATACTCTCCCCTCCTAGATATTAGGAAATGTCACAAAGGGGTGTACCTCCTCTGCGATATTGAATGTGATATCATCCTCTCCCTCCCCTGGATATTAGGAACAATATTACGGGGGTGGGGGTGTACACCCACTGCGATAATGAAAGTAATATCATCCACTCCTTTCCTCCGTATTAGAAAAAATATCACAGGGGGTTTGTACACCCCCTGTAATACTGGGAGGAATATCCTCTCCATCCCTGGACATTAAAAACTATATCCTGGGGAAGGGGGTGTACATTTCCTGCGCTGTGGGGAGTAATATCATTCTCTCCCTTTCTGGATATTAGGTAAGATATCTCGGTTGGGGTGGTTAACAATCACTGTGATTTTGAGAGTAATATCATCATTTCTCCATCTAGATATTAGGGGAAATATCAAGGGGGGGTTGCACACCTCATGCGATATTAGGCCTAACATCATCCTCCCCCATTCTGGATACTAGAAACAACATCACAGTGATAGTGTACACCCATGCGATATTGGCAGTACTATCGTTCTCTCTTGCTTTGGATAGCAGGAACAATATCACAGGGGCATCTTACATACCGTGTGATATTGGGAGTAATATCATCCTCTCACCAATCAGATATTAGGAAAAATATCACTGGGGGAATATACATTCCTTGCGATATTGGGAGTAATAAAATCCCCTCTTCCCATGGATATTTGGAACAATATACCAAAGAGGGAGTATACCCCCTGCGATATTGGGAGTAATATCATCCTCTCCTTTTTTGAATTTTAGGAATAATATCACACAGGGAGTGTACACCTTCTGCTTTATTGGGAGTAATATCCTCTCCCCCACTGGATAGTAAAAACAATACAACAGTGGGGGTGTACGCCCCTTGCGACACTGGGAGTAATTTCATTCTCTCTCCCTCTGGATATTAAGAACAATATTGGGGGAGGTGTATACCTCCTGCTATATTGGGAGTAATATCATCTTCTCCCCACCTGGATATCAAAAACAATATTACAGTGGGGGTGTACATCCCCTGCGATATTGAGAGTAATGTAAGTCTCCCCCCCCCCGATTATTCAAACAATGTTACAAAGGAGTGTACACTCCTGCAATATTGGGAGTAATATCATCTTCTTCCCCAGATATTGGGAAAAATATCACGGGGGATTGTACACCCCCTGCGATATTGGCAGTAATATCATCTCCCCTGTTGGATATTAGGAGCAATATCACAATTGGGGTGTAAACTTTCTGCGAACTTGAGAGTAGTATCATTTTTCCCCCACTGGATATTAGGAACAATATTATAGGGGTGGTATACACCACCTGTGATATTGGGAGTAATATCATCCTCTCCACTCCTGTATGTTAGGAACAGTTACCCAGGGGTGGTATACACCCACTGCGATATTGGAAGTAATATCATACTCTCTTCTCCCAGATGTTAGGAACAATATCACAGGGGGGTGTACCCCATGTGCAATATTGAATGTAATATTATTCTCATCCTCCCTGGATATTTAACAACAATATTATAGGGGGGTGTACACCCCTCGCGATAATGAAAGTAATACCATCCACTCCCCCCCTCGATATTAGAAAAAATATCACAGGGGTGTGTACACTCTCTGGATATTAAGAAAGATACCTACGGGAACGGGAACACCCACTGCGATATTGGGAGTAATATCATCCTTTCCCATCTAGATATTAGGAACAACATTAAAGGGAGGTTGCACACCTAATGCGATATTGGACGTAATCTCATCCTCTCCCAACCTGGATGTTAGGGACAATATCATAGAGAGAGTGTACACCCCATGCGATATTGGGAATACTATCCTCCTCTTCTTTTTTGGATAGCAGAAAAAAAAATTACAGGTGAGTTTTACACCCTGTGCGATATTGGGAGTAATATTATCCTCTCCCCAACTGGATATTAGGAGACATTTCACAAGGGGGTATTCATTCCTTGCAATATTGGGAGTAATATCATCCTTTCTTCCCATGGATATTAGAAACAATATTCCAAAGGGGGAGTACACCCCCGCGATGTGGGGAGTAATATCACCCTTTCCCAATTGGATATTTTAAAAAAATCACAGAGAGGGTGTACACCTTCTGCGATATTGGGAGTATTATCATCCTCTCTCCCCCTGGATATAAGGAACAATATCACACAAGGTGTGTACACCTACTGTGATATTTTCAATAATACATAATCTCCCCCACTGGATATTAGAAACAACAACAAAAGGGAAGTGTACACCCCCTGCGATATTGAGAGTAGTATCATCCTCTCTCCCCCTGGATATAAGGAACAATATCACACAAGGGGTGTACACCTACTGTGATATTTTCAAAAATACATCATCTCCCCCACTGGATATTAGAAACAACAAAAGGGAAGTGTACGCCCCCTGCAATATTGGGAGTAGTATCATCCTCTATTTCCCTGGATATTAGGAACAATTTTCCAGGGGGGGGGGGTGTACACTCCCTGCAATATCCAGAGTAACATTATTCTCTTCCCCATGGATATTAGGAACAATATCACAGGGGATGTGTACACTCCTTCAATATTGGGAGTAATATTATCCTCTCCCCACCTGTATATTATGAACAATATCACAGGAGGTTTTACACCCCCTTTGATTTTGGGAGAAATATTATTTCTTTCCCTCTGGATATTTAGAACAAAATCACAGGGGGGTGTGCATTTTTTGCGACATTGGAAGTAATATTATCTTCTCCTCCCTTAAATATTAGGAACAATATCACAGCGGGCATGTATAACCCGTGCCATATTGGGAGAAATATCCTCTCCCTTTCTTAATATTAGGAACGATATCACAGGGGGGATGTACACCACCTGCGAAATGGGGAGTAATATACTTTCCCCCTTCAAATATTAGAAAAATTATCACAGAGGGGATGTTTAATATCCTCCTCCTCCCCCCTGGATATTAGAAACAATATCACAGTGGAAAGTACACCCCTGTGATATTGGGAGTAATATCGTCCTCTCCCCACCTGGATATTAGGAACAATATCACAGGAGGGGTGTACACCCCTTTCTAAATTGGGATAAATATTGTGGTCTCCCTTTTTTGATGTTAGGAATAATATTACAAGGAGGGTATACACTTCCTGAGATCTTTGGAGTTATATCTTCCTCTTATTTTCATGAATATTAAAAACAATATCACAATATATTGGGAATAATATCATTCTCTCCTCCCCTGGATACTAAAAACAATATAACAGCGGGGGTGTACATGCCCAGTGATATTGGAAGTAATATCATCCTCTCCCTTACTTTATATTAGAAACAATATAACAGAACGGGTGTACACCCCCTGCGATATTGAAAGTAATATTATCCTCTACCCCCTGGATATTAGAAACAATATCATGGCGTTGTACGGGGGGTGTACCTTCCCTGGGATACTGGCGGTATTATCATCCTCCTTTCCCTGGATATTAGGAACAGTATCACATGGAGGTGGTACACCCCCTGCAATATTGGAAGGAATATCGTCCTCTCCCCTCATGGTTACTAGGAATGATATCACAGGTGGGTGTACACCTCCTGCTATATTAATAGTAATATCATCCTCTCCCCACCTGGATATTACAAACAATATCACAAAAGGGACTGTGCAACCCCTGTGATATTGAGAGTAATATAATCATATACCACTCTGAATATTGGGAACAATATCACAGGGGTTGCACACCCCCTGCGATATTGTGAGTAATATCATTCCTTTAACACATAAGTATTAGGAACAATATCACGGGGGGATGTACACTTCCTGCGATATTGGGAGTAATATCATCGTCTTCCCACCTGGGTATTAAAAACAATATCACAGGAGGGTGCACACCCTTTCTGATTTTGAGGGTAATATAATTCTTTCCTTTTCTGATTGTTAGGAACAATATCACAGGGGGATGTACATCCCCTTCAATATTGGGAGTAATATCATCCTCTCTCCCACCGGATATTAGTAACGACATCACAAGGGATGTGTACACCTCCTAATATATTGACAGTAATATGATCGTCTTCTTGGTTATTAGGAACAATATCACAAGAAGAGTGTGCCCTCTCTACAATCTTTGCAGTAATGTCATCCTCTCCCCCCCTGGATATTAGGAACAATATCACAGGGGCCTGTACATTTCCTGCGATATTGGGAGTAATATTATGCTCTCCCCCCTAAATATTAGGAACAATATCACAATGAGGGTGTACACTTCCTGCGATATTGAGAGTAATGCCATCCTCTCCCCTCTGGATATTAGGAACAACACCATAGGGTGTGTGTACACCTCCTGCAATATTGGGAGAAATATCAACATCTCTTGCCCTGGATGTTATGAACAATATCACAGGAAGTGTGTACAACCCCTGCGATACAGAGAGTAATATTATGTTCTCCTTTCCTGGATATTAAGAACAATATCAGAGGAGGGGTTACACCCTCTGCAATATTGGGAGTTATATTATCCTCTCCACTTTTTTATCTTAGGAAAAATATCACTGAGTGTACACCTTTTGCAATATTGGGAGTAATATCATCCTCTTCCCTCCTATATATTGGAAACAATATCACAGGGAGATGTACACTCCTGCGAAATTGGGAGTAATATCATCCTCTCTCCCCTGTGGATATAAGGAACAATATCACAGGGAGATGTACACTCCCTGTGATATTGGGGGTAATATTGTGGCCTACCTCACTGGATATTAGGAAAAATATCGCAAGGAAGGTATACACCCACTGTATACCTTGGTAGTAATATCGTCTTCTCAGCTCATGTATATTATGAAAAATATCACAGGAGGGGTGTACACCCACTCCGATACCTTAAGTAATACATTCTCTTCCCATCTAAATATTAGGAATAATATCACGGGGGTCGGACACCCTCTTCGATATTGGGTGTAATGTCATCCTCTTCTCCCTGGATATTAGGAATAATATCACAGAAGTTTGTACACCCCCTGCTATAGTGGGATTATTATCCTCTTCTCCAGTGGTTATTGGGAACAATATTGCAGGGGTGGTATACATCTCCTGCAATATTAACAGTAATATCATCTCCCTTCCTGGATATTAGAAACAACATCTCAGGGGAGCGTACACCCCCTTTGATATTGGGAGTAATATCATACTCTTTCACCCTGGATGTAAGGAACTATGTAACGGGGGGTTGTACATGCCCCTGAGATATTTGAAGTAATATCATCCTCTACATCCCTGGAGATTAGGAACAAAATCACAGGGGTGTGTACACTCTTTGCAATATTTGGAGTAATATGTCTCCCCTCTTGGATATAATGAAAAATATTACAGGGAATGTGTACACCCCCAGCTTTATTGGGAGTAATATCAAACTCGCCCTTCTTAAATATTAGAAAAATATAAAAGAGTTACATAAACCTTCTAAGATATTGACAGTAATATCATCCTCTCTCTTTCTGGATATTAGGAATAATATCACAGAAGGGTGTACACCCTCCTCGATACTGGAGTAATATCAACCTCTCTTTCCCTGGATATTAGTAACAATGTTATGGGGGGGTGTAACTCTCTTGTGATATTGGGAGTAATATCATCCTCTACACCTCTGGATATTAGCAACAATTTCACAGAGAATTGTGACAATACGGGTAATATCATCCTCTCTGCCCTTGGATATTAGGAACAATATCACAGGGGTGTTTACATCCCTGCGTTATTGGGAGAAATATCATCCTCTCCCAAGCTGGATATTACAAACAAGGTCATAGTGGGAGGTGTACATTTTTGCCATATTGGGAGTAATATCATCCTTTTCCACCCTGGATATTAGAAACAATATCACATAGGGGATGTACACCCGCTGAGATATTGGGAGTAATATCATCCTCCCCCTTTCTGATATTAGGCACAATATCATGGGGGGTGTATTCCCCTGCAATATTGAATGTAATGTTATCTTCTTCCTCGTGGATATTAGGAACAATATCACTGGGGGGGTGTAAACCCTCTGCGATGTTGAAAGTAGTATCTTCCTCTCCCGCATTGGATATTAAGAACAATATCATAGTGGGGGTGTTCACCACCTGTGCTATTGGGAGTAATATCATCCTTTCCCCCCCAGGATACTATGAAAAATATCAGAGGGGTGTTGTACACACCCTGCAATATTGGGAGTAATAACATCCTCTCCCCCCCTCAATATTAGGAACGATATCACAAAAAAGGGTTTACACCACCTGCGATATTAAGAGTAATATCATTATCTCCCCCCCGGATATTACAAACAATATCACAGAAGGGTGTACACCCCCTGCGATATTGGGAGCAATATCATCCTCTTACCCCCCTAGATATTATGAAGAATGTCACAGGGGGGTGTACACTTCCTGTGATATTGTTTGTATATCATCCTCTCACCCTTTGGATATTGCAAACAATATCACAGAAGGTGTACACCTCCTGCGATATTGGGAGTAATATCATCCTTCCTTTCCGTATATTACGAGCAATATCACAAAGGGATGTACATCATCTGCCATACTGAAAGTAATACCATCCTATCCCCCCCGGATAATACAAACAATATCACAGTGGGGTGTCCACCCTCTGCGATATTAACAGTAATATCATCCTTTCCCCTTCTGGGTAAAATGAACAGTATCACATAGAAGTGTACATCCTCTGCGGTACTGGAAGTAATATCCTCTCCTCTCCTGGACATTATGAACAATATCACAGTTGGGTGTACACCTCCTATGATATTGGGAGTTATCTCATCCTCCCCCACCCTGGATATTACGAACAATATCACAGGGGAATATACGCCCCCTGCGATATTGGGAGTAATATTATTATCTCCCCCTAGATATCACGAACAATTTCACAGGAGGGTGTACACCTGCTGCGATATTGAGAGTAATATCATCGTCTCCCCCCCAGATATTAGGAACAATATCATAGGTGAATGTACACCCCCTGTGATATGGGAAGTAACAGCATCCTCTCCTCTTCTGGATATTACGAGAAATATCACAGGGAAGGAATATCATCCTCTCTTCTTCTGCATATTGAGAACACTATCACAGGGGGTTGTACACTCCTTACGATATTGGAAGGAATATCATCCTTTCCCCTTCTGAATATTATGAACAATATCGCAACGGGGTTTACACTCTCTTCAATATGGAGAGTTATATTAACCTTTCCCTACCTGGATATTACAAAAATATTACCGTGGGTTGTACACCCCCTGCGACATAAGGAGTAATATCATCCTCTCCCTCCCTGGATATTACAAACAATATCGCCAGGCGGTTTGTAGCCCCTGCGACATGGGGAATAATGAGATCATTTCACCCCCTGGATATTAGAAACAATATCACTGGGGGGTGTACACGCCCTGTGATACGGGAAGTAATATTTTCCTCTCCCCCTCTGAATATTACGAACAATATCACAGGAATGTGTACACCTTCTGCGATATGGGGAGTAATATCATTCTCTCCCCCCTGGATATGACGAACAACATCACAAGGGGGTGTGAACGCCCTGCAATATGGGGAGTAATATTATCTCCCCCACTGGATATTATGAACAGTATCACAGAAGTGTGTACACCCCCTGTGGTATGAGAAATAATATAATCCTCTCTCCCACCCCTGATATTATGAACAATATCATATCACAGGGGGTTGAAGACCCTGTGATATGGGGAGTAATGTTATCTTCTTCCTCCCTGGATATTACGATAATATCACAGAGAAGTGAACACCCCTTGTGATATGGGGAGCAATATCATCCTCTCCCCTCCTGAATATTAAGAACGGTATCACAGGGGGGTCTACATCTTCTGTGATATGGAGAATTATATCATTTCCCCCTCCCTTGGATATTACGAACAACATCGCTGGGGAGTGTACATCCCCTACGATATTGAGAGTAATATCCTCTCCCCACGAATATTAGAAACAATATTACAGGGAGGGTGTACACCCCCTGCGATATTGGGTATACATAAAATATTGGGAATGATAAGAATAATAGAATGATGATTAAATACATTAAGGTATAGGAAGACAGAAGAAAAGGGTGGAGAAGAAAAAAATGTTCAAACAAGTCCTAAATAATGATAGCATTACTTTTGAGTTATTATAATTTATAAAAACTAAAGTCCAAACAGTATATGGAAACAATCAACTTTAGAATAGGCCTTAATTATTCTCTATATGGTTGACTCTTGGACAATATGGGAGTTAAGGTGGTGACACTCCATCAGTTGAAAATCCATGTACAACTTTTGACTTCCCCAAAACTTTAAGAAGAGCCTACTGTTGGCTAGAAGCCTTACCAATAACATAAATAATCAACACATACTTTGTATGTTACTTGTATTATAATAAAGTAAGCTAAAGAACAGAAAATGTTACTAAAAGAATGATAAGGAAGAGGAAATATATTTACCATTCATTAAGTGGATGTGGATCATTATAAATGTCTTCATCCTTATTTTTAATTTCTATTTATTTATTATTATTATTATTATTTTCAGATGGAGTCTCGCTCTGTTGCCCAGGCTGGAGTGTGGTGGCCCAATCTCAGCTCACTGTAACCTCTGCCTCCTAGGTTCAAGCGATTCTCCTGTCTCAGCCTCCTGAATAACTGGGATTACAAGAGCGTGCCACCATGTACGGCTAATTTTTGTATTTTTAGTAGAGACAGGGTTTCACCATATTGGTCAGGCTGATCCACCTGCCTCGGTCTCCCAAAGTACTAGGGTTACAGGCCTGAGTCACTGTGCCTGGCCCATCCTTATCGTCTTCACATTGAGTAGGCTGAAGAGGAGGTGGATAAGGAGGAGGAAATGGAGGAGAAGGAGGGGTTGGTGGCACAGGCAGAAGAGGTGCAGGAGGTGGAAGGGGAGGTAGGAAAGGTGGGTCACTTGGTATAACTTTGCAGAAATACATTGCAATTTCTGTCTGAGTTTTTTGCTTTTTCATCTCTTTAAAAATGTTTCTGTGTTGTACCTATCCTTCTTCAACCATTTACTGTAGTATCAATGCCTGTATCATAGAAGATTCCATGTCGTAAAAGAAGTCAAAAGTCGTCTTGTTTAATTGGAACCCTTCTGTCAGATTGTCTGAGTCAATTTGTTCTCTGGTACTGCTTCTTCTACATCTTCCTTATTGTGTGGCATCGATTTGGAAGCACTCATCTCCAGTAAGTTGTCTTTTGTTAATTTCTCTGGTGTGGTGTCAATTAGTTCTTGAATTTCTTCAAGATGCATATCTTGAAATCCTTCACCACCCACAATTTTTTTTTTTTTTTTTTTTTTTTTTTGCTGTATCTACAATCTCTTTCATGATTTCCTTGATTGTCTCTGTCATAAATTCTGTGACGTTATGCACATCTGGACAGTTTTTTTTTCTGTAGGAATTTACTGTTTTGATCGTGATGGCTGTCACAGCTTTTTTTATAATGATAATAGCATCTTCAATGATATGATCTTTTCAGACTTTCATACTCTATCAGAATTATCTGTGATAGCATTGACAATCCTTTTTATAGAGTACCATGTGTAATGAGTCTTAAAGATCCCTATCACCCCCTGATCTAGAGGCTGAATTAGAGATCTTGTGTTTGGGGGCAAGCAGACCATTTTGATGCTTTTGCTGTTGAACTCATGGGTTCTGGGCGGCAAGGGGCATTGTCCAATATCAAAAAAAACATTAAAAGGGAGTTTTCTACTGGCAAGGTACTTCCTGCTTCCTGACTTTACGGACAAAGCATCAATGGAGTCAATCCAGAAAAAGAGTTCTGTTGTACAATTGTACAATCCAGACCTTCTTGTTGTACAATCAGAAGATTGACAGCTGATCTTTATCTTTTCCCCTCAAAGCTCAAGGAGTAGCAGCTTTAAGGATAAGGGTAGTCCCGACTGCATTTACACCAAGAGGTTGAGTTAGTCTATCACTTCCTGCCTAAATCCTGATGCTCACTTCTCTTCCTTAGTAGTAAATGTCCTTGGTGGCATTTTTCCCCCAGAATAAGGCACTTTCATCTCAATTAAAAACCTGTTTGGAGAGATATCCTTTCTCCTCAGATAATTTTCTTAATGCCATCTGGGAATTCGTCTCCCACCTCTTTGTCAGCAAAAGCTGCTTTTCCTTTTATCTTGATAGATTTAAAGGCAAATATCTTTCTATAATTATCAAACCATCCTTTGTGGGCATTAAATTCTCCAGCTTTAGATCCCCCACCTTCCTTTTGCTTTAAGTTGTCATATAATGACTTCACCTTTTATTGAATCATATTAGAGCCTATGGATATGCCTTTTTTGTATCAATCTTGCACTCACATAAAAGCTGCATGTTCAATATGGGATAAAAAGATATTTCACAAAAACTGCAAGATTTTTGCACCTGCTGGCATAGCTGCAGTGATGGCTCCACAAATTTCCTTTTCCTTTTTTTTTTTTTTTTTTAACAATGGTATTTATGTTGCATTCATTTGTCTTGAAATAGCAGGGACTGCAGCTGCAAATCTCAATCTATGGTACATAACAAGTAATTCAGCTTTTCCTTGTAATGTCATGACTTTTCTGAGCTTCTTGGGAGCACTTCCACCATCACTAGTGGCACTTCATATGGGTTCCATAGTGTTATTCAAGGTTTATGGTATTGCACTAATGAAAAATACACAAGAGCTGCAAGATGTCAGTTTTTACTGTGTTATGCAATTTACTGGAGAGACTAACTGCTTACACAGAGATGATTATTAGGGTCACACAATATTTTACAGATATTTCCCACACTTAAGCTCACCCATTGCAATAGCACTGGGAGGTGGGTACAAAATTATTACAGTAGTAGAGTATGCACTACAGTTCACAGTATATGCAGTTATGATTTAATGCTGCATCTTTACATTTGTTTACATTTCTCGCAACTGTGAATGATGCCTTGTATGGTCTATGTTTGTGTGCTTAAGTTTTGATAAATTTTAACTTTTATAACAAATTGTGTATATTTTATGGTACCAATGATAAAACATACTAGTATCTACATATGTTTTATGCATTCATGACGTATCTTTTTATCTTTTTTGATATTTTAGGTTATGCAGTTCATCTGCAAGTTTTCTATCATCGTCACAGATCTCCAAATAAAATCAATATATTTATTTTAAAAATCCACATATAAGTGGACTCATGAAGTTCAAACTTGTGCTGCGCAGGGACCAACTATATAAGAACAATAGGGAAAATATTATAACTCGTTTTAAGTTCCTACCAGGTCTAAATTATTTCAAATTATGAATTTGCTTGGTCCAGATAAATGAAGTTAAGATTAACTGAAATTTGTTTTTTATTAAATATGGAATAAGAAGAATAAGGAAAAATCAAATTTATGTTAGCATGTTAGGTACTATTACTAAAGGCCTGTTCATTCATGCTTACAATTGTACAGCATTTTAAATTATGTAAAGCATGAAACTTTGAACCTAGTCATTTGTTATATTTCTAAATTCCCACAAGATGGCAGAATTTCAGAGCATTTTAAAGTGTGTGTCTGGATAGGTAGCTAGAATTTTTTAAGTCTTGTAACTAGGTTAAGTGCAAATCCTGTTTTCTGATCAGTGGTGCAAAAAATACTCACACAGAGCAGGGCCCAATTCTTATTTACAGATTCTACTAAACTGAAGGAATGAAACAATATATTGCACAGGATTTACAATACTCCTCAGGTAGAGAAATACTTTCTTGTTTTATAACTCTAATTTGAGGTCATTCATAACAACCTAGGCACATAATGCTTCATCTGTGCGTTTCCTTTGTTTTATTCGTGAGGGTCAGAGATGAACTGGGATGCAGGCTTTAACAGATGGAACTACATGTCTTGGTATTTCAGAGGTTCCAGCCACATGGCAGTGTGGTTCTGCAAGCAGCAAGGATCAGTCAGCCCTGTCCATCACCAGGCTTGTGCCTATAAATATTTAAATGATTATGTTTTACTGTTTCAGGATTTGATATACTTCAAGTGATACAGGCTTGTTACTGAGCGTTGGATTCTTCAAGGATGCAAATTCCTTTGCATTCCCCCTTTCTCTCTCCCTTTCTCTCTCTTTTTCTTCCATTCCCCATTCTTCTTCCTATTCTTCTTCCTCCTTCTACTCTTCATGTTCTCCTTCTTCTTAATGCTGTTGGGGGTGTTGTAACTGTTAGTGAATTTCACCAAAGACAGGTCTCTAAGTACCCCTTAATGCTGCTATTTTACTCTTTTCAAGCTGATATAAAAAATACCATAGACTGGCTAATTTAAAAACAACAGAAATTAATTTTTCATAGTTCTGGAGGCTGAGAATTCCAAGATCAAAGTGCTATCAGATTTGGTGTCTGCTGAAGGCCTACTCTCTGCTTCACAGATGGCTCCTTCTAGCTCTGTCACCCATGGTAGAAAGGTCAAATGAACTCTGTCTGGCTTCTTTTATAAGAACACTAATCCCATGCATGAGGGTGGAGCCCTAATCACCTCCCAATGGCTCCACCCCCAAAGTTTCACCATATAAATTTTAGAGAGGCACAAATATTCACATAATAGCAACCTCCACAGCCTAGGAAAGGAGAGGGGTTTGTTGGACCCAAATTGAAATAAGTTACACCAAATAACCACTGAAGACACAGAGGTTTGAAGTAAACACTATTTCAAATCTGGCTTGAGTTTATATTTCGCTTCCATTTGTCTTAATAGATATGGTTTTTATATTTTTTAATGTCTTGTATTTCTTTATCTATGGATAGGATCATCTCATGATAATTGCCATTTCTTTTTGGAAAACACCTTTTAAAATTAGGGTGTAGTTAGACAACTAGACAGTTCCTTCATTTATCAGGTAGGACGATGTAATTTGGAAGAGCACTTTATCTAAGTGATAATCCTGGTGCTAAGGTTATTGCTCTGCCTGAACCCACCTAGAATTTATCCAGTGCCAACGGGAAAGTGTTTATGTTACAATGTGCAAAGCTCATGAGAAGAAAAAAATATTAAATCACTGGTGACAAGCATCGCTAAACTAAGGATGAGGGATGTGTAATTTCATAATGTTACAACCATTAATTATAGTATCTGAACTCTGGAAATGATTGCACTGGGTGGTTAGATGGAGGCTTGTGTTTATAACCACTATACACATGGAATCAAGTTTATTTTTGGGAGTTGAACTTAAGTTGTTGCACAAACTGTTCCCAAAATACTACGGGCAACATCAGAGCAATATTTCTCAAGATTCTGCAAACCAAGCTGTTTTTGACTTCGCAGTGACTATGTGGAGAACATCCACTGCAAAGGGGCACCATGATGCAATAGCACATGACAATTTTGAAATTTGTCTGTTTATTCATAGTACCAGAGACCGTCTTGAGAAGGGACACAGGATTCTTCTTCATTCCACTCCCCTACCTCTGATGAACAGACTGAATGGCTCCTATCCCATTCCATGTCAGCATATACCTAAAAAACTCAAGGTGACTTTGTTTATAAGAAGGAGTTTCAATAAGAAATGAATATCTTCTGGGAAGGAAAAAATTACTTCTAAATGTAGATTTCTGTTAGTTGTTTCCAGTTTTCGTTTTGGAAAAATAGCTAGCAGCATAAAAAATTAACAATATTTAAATAGTATTTCAGGAATTATATCCTACTCTAGTAGTTAAATATACAGATAAAAAATTTAGTGGCAAAGAACTGACTCCACTGTAGCTAGGTTAAATACAAAGAAATATATTACTGAATATTAAATATAATATAGAATCTTTGAGAGGGCTGAAGAAATAGATGCCCAAAGTGTCACACCATAGAAATGAACTACAAAGTTACTGCTGCTTCTACCTCAGTCCATTGGTTTCTTGTTAAATTTGGAAGTTGCTGCAACAGTTACTGGCTGTAGAGAAATGTTGCCTCTGCCACAATCCACACCAGCAAATGGATGTGTTGTGCCTACCTTTCTCCAGTTTAGCTCAGTTCAGAATTCAAGTCTCTTGTAGGTATGTCTAATGGAAATAATAAAAACTAAATAATAATTTGAACACTAGTTGCAAGAGAGTTGGCCATATTTACCACAATACAAATTATGGCAGAAAAGATAACTGAAATTTTAGAGTTAATCTTATCTTTATCTAGATAAAACAGCTAACTGATAACTTGGGTTGCTGAATTTTATTCTGTCTCAAGTATTTATACAACATAGTTTTAGGAATTTTCTTATACCTATCTTCTCTTAGGTAAAACATATATATGTATGTTTTATATATATGTGTGTGTATGTATATGTATATGTGCATATGTATATTATATACATATAATTTGACATGTTAGAATAATGTGGTATGCAGCTCTAATCCCAATGTATAATAAAAGGCAAGCAAAGCTTATGAAGAAAAATTCACTGAAAAAATCAAGGTAATAGAGGAATTTCAGATAATACAGTGGAAAATAAGCAATGGTAACTGTAAACTTGAAAAAATACATAGGAAAGAAAGGCAAAACTAGGATTTGGTTTGAATCTTGAACCAGTGATTCTAAGGTAAATACAAGGAGGTGCTACTGAGCCAAACAAAACGTGTTATTTCATTCTTACTATGTATGCAGCACTGGCTAGACCCTTTAGGAATTTTACCAGTAGAGAGTGAACTTTAGTACCCTGAGGAACATGAGTATTATACATGCTTAAATATTCTTTAATATTAATAAATTAATACAAATATAAAATAAGAAAGAAGTTCAAGACTTGTTATATTTCTTCATGGAACGTAGATTATCAAAAGAAGTCAGAGGATCAATATCTTTAAGTCTTTGGTCTAATTCATAGAAAGGAATTGTCATATAATAGAAAGGCTTTGAGTTTAAGGTAGGATTTGAATTCAGTTTTGCCATTTGCTAGTTGTATGATCTTAAGCACGTAACTTCTTGTAGCATCAGTTTCTTTCTCTGTAAATTGGAGTTTGGAGACAGAGAAAATGACATGTCCAGCTACAGTTGTGGTACGTAACAGACACAAAAAAACCTGTGGTTATTGTTATTGCTACTTTGTTAGATTAAAAACTGCCAGTGACATGACAATTATCACCTCTTTATCTATATGTGTAACCCCTTGTAGCATTCCTCATATCCTTACGTATGTGGACTACACACAAACTTAATTGATGTCATGCATTCTTCGTATTGCCTTAGTGCTATTGTCTGAATGCTATGTTCCCCCCAAATTTATATAATGACAATTAATTCCAATGTGATGGTGAGAGGTGAGGCCTGCTGGACTTCCTGGGTTGAGTGGGGACTTGGGGAACTTTCCTGTCTTACAAGAGGATTGTAAAATGCACAAATCAGCACTGTGTAAAATGCACCAATCAGCAGGATTCTAAAAGTAGCCAATTGCAGGGAAGATTGTAAAAAGGGAACTCTGATAGGACAGAAATGGAACATGGGAGGGGATTATAAGGGAACAAAAGCTGGCCACCCCAGTCAGCACAGGCAACCCTGGGTGCCCTTCCATGCTGTGGAAGCTTTGTCCTTTTGCTCTTTATAGTAAACCTTGCTACCACTCACTCTTTGGGTCGGTGCCATCTTTAAGAGCTGTAACACTCACCGTGACAGTCTGTGGCTTCATTCTTGAAGTCAGTGAGACCACAAACCCACCGGCAGGAACCAACTCCGGGCACGATGGCAGTAGGAGATGGAGCCTTTGGAAGGCGATTAGGTCATGAGGGCAGAGCCCTCATGAATGGGATTAATGCCCTTATAGAAAAGTCCCCAGAGAGCTGCCTTGCCCCTTCCACCATATGAGAAAATAGTAGCAAAAGGGAACCATCTAGGAGGCAGAAAGCAGGCCCTCACCAGACACCAAAGCTGCTGATGCCGTTATCTTAGACTTCCCAGCTTCCAGAACTATGAGAAATAAATTTATGTTTATAAAATGCCCAGTCTATGGTATTTTGTTATAGCAGCCCAGACTAAGTTACGCATGCTTAGTTAATTGCAGTAGCCTCATGACAGATTGTTTTGGTCTCTCCCACCTCTATTCCTGTCCCCATTGTAGTTCACATGCTTCTCATAAAATAATTTTACCATGATAGCCCCCCTGCCAGATAGCTGCAACGGTTTCACATTGTGCTTATAATTATTTTTAGAAAGTACAATTTCATTCATTTAGTCAAAATTCTATTTTATGGAGGAGGTGGGAGAATGAAATAGTACTGGGATGGAATGAAAATGGATGGAGACGGTACATAGGTTAGTCGATCTGTAGGTAAAATGCAAGGTGGATAGTAGGTAGGTAGATAAGTAGGTATTTGGATTGATAGGTAAATAAATACAGAGAAAGAGAGAGGGGAAATGAATTAGAAAGTATTGGAGCGAGTAAAATGGTGGGGAGTGGGATAAAGCAGGGTCTGTGTAGTATGGAGTGGACATGAGAATTGGGAGACACAGGTCCTGTACTTCTACACCTGACATAAGTCTCTAATCTCTCTCAGCTGTAATATGAACTGTTCGGTTCATGTGATCTAATACTAAATTCTTCTAAGTGAAGAAGGGCTATGAATTATTATTATTATTATTTTTGAGATGGAGTCTCGCTCTGTTGCCCAGGCTGGAGTTCAGTGGTGCAATCTCGGCTCACTGCAAGCTCCGCCTCCCGGGTTCACGCCATTTTCCTGTCTCAGCCTCCCGAGTAGCTGGGACTACAGGCGCCCGCCACCTCGCCCGGCTAGTTTTTTGTATTTTTTTTTTTTTAAGTAGAGACGGGGTTTCACCGTGTTAGCCAGGATGATCTCGATCTCCTGACCTCGTGATCCGCCCGCCTCGGCCTCCCAAAGTGCTGGGATTACAGGCTTGAGCCACCCCGCCCAGCCAGGGCTATGAATTTTTGAAGAAACATTTACAAACATTATGCCTTGGTAACAAGTCTAAGATTTAAACAACTTGTGCAGAATGTTGTGGGTTTTCTTTTCTTCCTTCCTTTCTCTCCTCCTGCTTCATTTTGTTGCAATTTTTATACTACTATTGTATTTCTCAGATATTTTCAAAAGAAATCAATATTCGTTTTTCTGGGTAGGAAAAGAACACATCTTGTTACAAAAATAAGTAATAAGAAGCCCACATTTTCACACTGAGCATTTATTTATTATTATTATTTTTTAACTTTTATTTTCATTCCTTTTTTTTTTTTTTTTCCTCTTGAGACGGAGTTTCGCTCTTGGTACCCATGCTGGAGTGCAGTTGTGCAATCTAGGCTCAACTCAACCTCTGCCTCCGGGTTCAAGTGATTCTCCTGCCTCAGCCTCCCCAGTAGCTGGGATTACAGGCAGGCGCCACCATGTCGGGCTAATTTTTTATTTTCAGTAGAGACGGAGTTTCTCCATGTTGTTCAGGCTGGTCTCAAGCTCCCAACCTCAGCTGATCTGCCTGCCTCGGCCTCCCAAAGTGCTGGGATTACAGGAAAGAGCCACCGCTCCCTGCCTATTTTTATTACTTTTAACGGTACTATGGCAGTAGACATTTGAACACTTGAATGATTGTTTTCAAATCCCAGAAATGGAATTCTTGAAGCAGAGTGTACATATCTTTTAAGGTTTGGACATGTATCCCATTTCTGCCTCCCTTGCCAAGTGTAGGGCAGAAGAATACTTGTTTCTTTACACCCCCACCAACACTGGGTATCGTTGAGCTTTTAAATATTCCCCAATCCTCCCGGTGAAAAATAGCACCTAATATATGTTTTAGTGTGCATTTCACTGATTAATAGTGAATCTGAAAATGTTTTCTTATAATTACTGGCCATTTCTAGCAGGCAGTAGATTACAGCTTATCATTGCACATCATTTTACCAAGAAATGCCATTATCAACTCTGCAGCAAAAAGTAATAAGCACATGCTAAGCATGTTTCTCTGTGTACATTATTTTGCATATAGTTAATAATATTAAGAAAAGTTAAAAAATATTTTATTTGGCAGTGGCCCAACATATGATATCCAAAACTAAAATGATTCAGAATCTGTACTCTATATCCTTGTGTGAAATTGTTCTAATTTTAGATTTTCTGTTGTATACTGTTTTGCTAATAGGAGTTATATGGTGGAAATATGTGTGTTATGTGATATTTCTAGTGATCTGGCAATTATCCCTTTGCCATAACTATATTTCTCAGCATAATTTAAACTTAGACTAACTTTAATATTCAATGTTTGCTGAAGTGGGGTTCAGTCTGCTTTAACCTGACTATCTTTATGAAACAGTTCTCTGTGGTTAATAGCAGAAAGTGACATAGGGCATTGCCCAAACAACAGCAACATTCATTTTAGAATTGTCTTTCAAAAAACCCTTTACAGTGCTTCAGTGGCGTTAAGTGGTAGGTATCTTTATTATCTTTCTTTCTAGATCTGATCTCCTAAATTTGAAAGACAGAAGTAAGTCAAACATTTTCCATAATAATATTGAAGTGAGCAAGGAAACAATTCAGTATCTTTATTAATGTTTCTCTTTTAGTCTCGGGTGTCTGATATTTATTTAAGGCATTAGTTCTTTACTGATGATTTCTGCATGCGTGGTCTGCTAATGTGTGACTAATACACTAAGTGATTTTTCCCAGTGGAGAGAACAAGATCATTTGGAAGACATTCAATTCCAGACCTCCTTTTAGCAGGTTTGCCTTATTAGCTTTGGTGTCTGGATGTACACAGTATACCTTAGTCCTTTTGCGAGTGAAATTGTTTGCTAGAGGAGGAAAAAATTATTTGCCCTTGAGAAACCTTCAAAGTGAGTGAAAATTGCTGTGATGCAAACTCTCAGAAGCAATATGTAAATCTTTCGACCATGGGCATTGCTCTTCCACATCTTAGTGTCTGTCCTTCCTATTTTCATCACATTTTAAAAATCTGCTTTGTTATGTCAGAAGACTTATTTCGTTTGCTATAGTTGGCCCAGGGATATGATCTGAGGAGGGACAATGTTGGAATTTAAGGAAAATTCCATAGAAATGAGATTTCATTGGCTAAGCTTTCCTTTCCCTTCCTATTTCCTTCAGTCATTTCTCTAGCAACCTGTTGGATATTGTGCCTTTTACTTCTACACTTCAAGTACCACCATCCCACACTCTCTTCTTCAAACGCATGGGTGATTTATGGGCAATAGTCTGGGTCTGTCACCTAATATATATATGTAATGAGTTGAACTGACTGGAAAAATCCCTAAGGATCTCTGGACAGAGACTATTTAGCTTTGGATTTCCCAGTAAGTTTCCTAATACAATGTTCTGTCCAAACTATTCACCTCTAGGTGAAGTCTTTTTTATTTTATTGATGCAGAGGGGAGGTAAACAGCTAATGCATTTATTTAAAGAGAGTACAAATTTTACTTTATAAATTATTCTAATATATAAAGCAAAATAGCAGATTTCAAGACAGAAAAATATGAAAAATAAGAAGTCAGAAACATCTTTCAAAATATGAATAAGAAGGGAGAGAAAGTTGGTTACTACTCCAGTCTCAATGTTTGTGTCTCCCACAATTCTTATGTTGAAATCCTAACCCCAATAATGATGGTATTAGGATGTGGGGCTTTGGGAAGTGATTAAAGAGCTCTTGCACTAGTCAGGGCTGTCCAGCAAAACAGAACCAGTAGAAGGTACACACACATACACACACGCACACAGTCTGGTGGTGTAATTCAGTCTATGTCTTAAGGCCTGAAAACTGGGGGTCCCTGTAATGTAAGTCCTGGAGTTCAAAGTTCAAATATCTGAGAACTAGGAAAGCTCCAGTGTCTGGAGACAGGAGGTGAATGTCCCAGCTCCAGAAGAGAGAATGAATTTGCTCTTTGCTATGGATTCAATGTTTGCCTCCCCACCCCCTAAAATTATGCTGAAATTTAATTACCATTCTAACAGTATTAGGAGGTGGGAACTTTAAGTGGTGATTAGGCCATGAGGGCTCTGCCCTCGTTAATGGATTAATGTCTGTGTTAGTCTGTTTTGTGTGGCTATAAAGGAATACCTGAAGCTGGGTGATTTCTAAAGAAAAGAAGTCTATTTGGCTCACAGTTCTGTAGGCTATACAAGCATGGCAAAGGCATCTGCTCAGCTTCTGGTAAGTCCACAGGAAGCTTTTAAAGGATTTTGTATGATAGGAGAAGTTCGTCCCTTTTTTGTCTCTTGTTTACTCTCTGAGCCTTTCACCTCTGCCACAGAATAATGCAGCAAGAAGGCCTGTGTCACATGTCAGCCCCTCAATATTGAACTTCCAGATGTGTGAGCCAATAGATTTTTGTTTTTTATAAATTATCCAGTCTCAGGAATTCTGTTATAGCAGCATGAAATGAACCAAGACGCCCTTCCTCCACCTTTTTGTTCTATTTGGACCTAGAACAGATTAGATGATGTCTACGCACATTGGTGAGGGTGGATCTTATCTAATCATCTTTGGTCTACTGACTCAAATGCTAATCACTTCTGGAAACACCTCAGAGACACATTCAGAAATAATGTTTTACCAGTTATCTGGCTATTTCTTAACCTAGTCAAGTTGATACATAAATATAATCATCACAGCCACCATTCAGTGCCCCCACTAAGTTCACTAATATTCTGTATTGGACCTTTTCGATATTAATAATAATTATTAAACCAAGCATATATGAGAGAGCAGAGCCATGGCAGTAAATACTTTTCAAATCATCACACAGGGTTGATGGTTGAACTGTAAGTACTGCATTAGAATACATGCTTTTAAAGACAAACCTTCTTAAAAAAGGTTTTCATGTGACACTGGTGATTGTGCTATAATTACTGCTGAATGGTTCAGTTATTTTGTGAGTTTGAGATCCTCATATTTCAAGAAGAATTGTAATATTTGAAATGGGTTTTTAATATAAAAGCTGTAGACCTCTGAAAAGCTTCTAAGGGATTGGAATCCAGTTAGTTACTTGTATGATATTCTGCCTGGAATCATGTATCCTTAAGTACTTTTGGAGACAAGTAATTAAATAGGGTTAGAAAACTGAAAAAAAAAAAAGATGTAAACATTTGTTATAAATTAATTTGTTTACTTTTCTCCCAAATTTCCATGTAATGGGTTCTAATGTTCTATTATAACTAGAAAGATAAAAAAGAAATCAATGATATGATGTCTTTTCCTCAAAGGGATTACTGTTTAGTTAGAAGAAATATATTTAATATATCTGAGAAAACTGTAAAATATTTGTGAGGTGACATGTAAGCACTGATCAAATATGTCAGTTGCAAATGACAAAAACCCAGCTTAATTCGTTTAAGGAAAATTGGTTTATGGTCTACATAGCTTAGAAATACAGAGGACAAAGCTACCTTTGGATAGATGGATGCCATTAGACCACTTATTCTCTCTCCATTCATCTTCTCTTCTTTTTCCTGTGTTGGCTTTAATTTCAGGCAGTATTTTCCTGAATGGTAGTAGAGTTGGCCATTGAAAGAAAGTTATATACTCATTTTATCTTTATAGCTAGTAGTTTCAATACAAAAAAAATATGGACTTTTTCTTCTGTTACTTGCAGCTAAAGCCCCAAGGAAGGTTGTGATTAGTCTGTCCTAGGTTATGTGCTGTCCCTGAATGTCCCTGTGACCAGTTTTTGGTTACTCTGATTCACCCATTTTGGATCATATACTAATCCTTGTGGGAACTCGGGATGCAATGTGAAGTGTCATAAAATGGGCTTTCCATGAAAAAGAAAGGCTGTGTAACAAGAAGAGAATGAGAAGCATGGTGAACAAAAAGTATGGTTATCACAGTCCACTACCATTCATTACATACATTACATTATTTCAAAGTGCCACTGCCTGACAATGGAAATATTAGACAGTGGAACTATGAGACAACCAATAACGCACTCATTCTCAAAGTAAAGCGAGGCAAGTCAGTGTCTCATCCAGGTACTGCCTTCGCCTCTCAGGTCCTCATCTATATTGATTCAATCTCTTTCATATTTAAATTCTGTTACTTGTCACACCTCAATTCCTGTTATTCTTGTATCAGTCAGAGATATCCTGCTTAACAGTGATAGAAAGGCATTTTAACTCCAAAGAAATTTATTATCTCCTATAAATGAAAAGTTTGCAGTTAGCTCTCAGGCACGATGGATTCAGGAGTAAAAAGTGATGCTATGAAGACATCACCTTTCCCTTTCTGAATCTTACTTGCCTTTGAGTTAGTTAAATTTTGGGATGAATTTTCTAACATGGTCATCAAGCTGACAACTGGTACCTCTATGCTTACTTCAAAGGCAAAGCCAGCAATTTCAATGATCAGTGTCCACTTCTTCAGAGTCCAGCAAAATTTCTAGAGTTGTAACAGATTGACTTGGGAGAAATGCCACTCCCTGACCGGTTTCTTCAGCTTGGTGTTTGTGTGTCTAGTTGGATGGAATACTCCTGATTTTGTTGGGCTTGTGTCATGTGCCCACCCCAGTGGTTGTGATAATAGGGAGATGTCAGCCCCAACAGGACCACAAGTGATGGGCTTCCTATAAAAATTAGAGCCTGTTTCCCACAGAAACAGATTACATAAAAAGGTACTACGCCGACAAAGATTATAACTGCAATACTACAAAATAAACAAGAGTGAAGTAAATAAATTAGTTTTTATTGTGTTCTCATAATATTGTGTTCTCATAATCATGGTATTAGATAAATGTGCTCCAAATGACTTAGCAGTGACTAGTATTACTAGGATTTTTAAAAAATCTGTACTAACTCATGACATTTCTGTGTCTTCCCAACCACTTTAAGGCAGGTGATTCTGGATTTCTTTCTTGTGTGAACTATCAAATTTTGGAAAACTACGGAGAGGCATAGAGCAGATGAACAGAAAGATGGATGGTATGGAGATAAGAAAAAAGGAGGACATGTAAGAAATAAGGTTGCCATTTAGCCTGATCTGAAGTGATCAGAGCGACCCTAGAGTGGAGTGATGAGAAATATTAGTGAGCCAGACACACTGGAGTCCTTTCACAGAAGGTTTTAAATGTTCAGTGGGGAAGTTTGAATTTTTTCTGAAGTATGATTAAAAAAAGAACTAACTAAACATTTTGAACAAAAGGGATTTTTGATGAAAAAGGTGTTGAGGTTTTTGCACAGTGGTATGTGAGGTGGACTGGAGAAGGCATTAGAGGAAAGAGGTAAGCTGGCAGACCATTATTGGCTTCTTGATGTGCAGTGGTAAGGATCCAGACTAGAGAAGAGGCAGAAGTATTTGAAAAGCCAGACTCAGATGAATGATTTTGAAACTCTGAGGGACGGCAAAATCACTGGTGGAGTGAACGAAAATGCAGATTCTAGGGATCATTTTGTAGATGTTCAGATTCAGTAGGTCTGGAGCAGGGCACCACAATATGTATTTTAACAAGCACTCATGGTGATTCTGATGCAGGTCATTCATAGACCACAGAGTGTTGCAGAGGAGGAATAGGCAGATGTTTGATTAACTATGAAGGGCAATCAAGCTGGGAGGAGAGGGGAATTGACTGCTGATGGTAATTGGAAGGTTGGGAGAGGACCCTGATTGTAGGGAGAGTTGATGAATTCTGTTTAGATAATTATTATTCATGTTTATGTTTGAAGCTTGGGTGTGTGGATTTCAGTTAGCATTTTCTGTGTATTTAAAGCTATTGATTAGAAGATATCTTGGAATGGAAACTATTAAGCACTTGTCCTTGATCTCCAAACACTGGAATGGTTCTAGGCACTTACAGCTTTGGCTGGTTTCAGGCAGACTTTGAGGTGGAATAGGGAAGTCAATATTTTAAGAACCATGATGAAGCTGTTGTGTTTAGAAATACCTGGACATTCTTTTTAGTGTCTAGAAATGACTATCAACATTGTCGAAACTAATCCTATGGTATCTGAAAAATTAAGGGGATTTTTGTTAGTATAACATACAGATTCTAAAATTCTCTTAGCTTGTAGCACACTAGTCAATATGTTAATAATGTTACTAACGTTGAGGGAGGCATGGAATGGGGACAGATGTTGATGAAAGTGTGCAAAGCTTCAGTTAGAATGAACACGTGCTGCATCTCTATTGTGTAGCATGGCTAATAATATGTACAGTATACTTGACAATTGCTAACAGTAGATTTTAATGTTCTCACCACAGAAAAATGTGAGGTAATATACACATTAATTAGTTTGATTTAATAATTTCACAGTGATACATATATAAAAATATCATGCTGTAGACCATAATTATGTACAATTTTATCATTTACATTTTTGTGAAAAATAATAATGTTACTAACGAACTTTTACCCCACTGAGGCAACAGTACCTGATGAGAAAAATGATAATTTCTTTTAAGCTAAAACTTTCTGTCAGGTAATATTCCTCTTCTAATTTGCCTTAATAGCTTTAGAATCCCTTCCCTGCAAAATCTATGGATATTTAACTTATATAACATGTGTGCAGCTATTACTCTCAGTGGTTGATTTCTCTTTCTGTCCATCTTTCAACTGAATTAGGGAGTGGGAAGCTAACCTTTGATTTTGCAATCTGGAAGCAAGCATTGGTTATAAAGTGTACATATTGTTTCCTCTGCTGCTTTGTTCAGATCCCATGGATAATTTTTGAGACTGATTAGGAGAGTTACTAAAGTCTTTCAAACAAGGCTATAAAGATATTTGTAATTATGGCTTGACGGATAATACTACTCTACTGAAATGTTATCTTAGGCAGGTTGGCTCGCCTTGGAGTCATCTCCTGTTTATAGCCCTGGACCAGAGTGCATTTGGATATGTCTCTAATCTCTTTACTATGCCGTCCAAGAGTGGATGGCTACACATTTAAAATAAATACACCCATACTCACACACAGATGCACACCAGAAAAACTAAGGGTAATACATCTATCAGAATATAGTGTGATTTAATTTTCTTTTGATATGGATGGTGATGTATAGGTATATTCTATGTTTTTACCAATTGAGAGAGGATAAACAATAAATATTTTCATTTTGTATTTTATATCTGAATTGAAAATATATCTAATTCAGCACAGCAAGGCAAAGTGACTAAGGGATATTGAGTTTGACCATCATAATTAAGAAATCTGCTAGAATCATGTTTGGAAAATTTGTTCGACTTCTCTGAGCTTTACTTTCCGTTTTCTAAAATAGAAATGCCAGACCTCTCCTATCATTAGGCATTTCGAGACTAATGAGGAAACGCTATGCAAGAGGAAAATGAATTAAATTGAGGAAAATTTTTTTGAAAATTAGTAGCAATATTTTAGGAGTAATATCAGTGAATGATTAGTGCCCAAGAGATAGAGTATACTCTAAAATAGTGTTAGAATAAAGTACTTAAAAGTTTTAATACTATTTAAAAAATATTAGAAAAATAGTCATTAACTTACATACACTGTATTTGGATGGATACTAGTATTGTGACCAAGATTTCTTTTAGTACAGTGTTGTACTTTCCTGGTACATTTTTTCCTCTAAGATTTTATTTTCAAGCATTTTGTTTCCTTAATTTGCTTAAGAGCTTTATTAAGGCATACTTTTATAACATAAAATTCATCCATTATAAGCATACAATTCAATGAATTTTAGTGTGCTGAAATCGTCTCCACAATCCAGTTTTAGAGCAATTTATCTATCCTAAAAAGGGTTCTCACGTAGGTGATTTCTGGTCCCAGTGATGTTCTGCTTTCTGTCTTCATAAATTTTCCTACTATGGAGATTTTATATACATAAAATCAATGTGTAGTCTTTATGCTTGGCTTTTTTTTTTTTTTTTTTTTAAAAAAAAGCATGTATTAGTAGTTCACTCCTTTTTATTACTGAATAGTATTCCATTGTATGGATATACCACATTTTGTTTACTTTTTACCAATTTAGAGACATTTGAACTATTTCCAGTTTTTAGCTATTATGAATAATGCTGCTATTAATATTTTCTATTCTTGTATTTCTTTTAGTGCAGGTCTGCTGATTATAAATTCTCTGTCCATAAATAGTCTTCTCTCACTTTCATTGAATATACAGAATTCTATGATGACAGAAACTTTCAGCAATTTAAAGATATTACATTATGTTGTAATTTTCATAGTTTACATTGATAAGTTGTTAATATGTTTTCCTTTGCTATTGTTTTGAATGTAATGTATCTTTTTCTCTATCTGCTTTTAAGATTTTCTCTTCTTTTTTCTTGTATTTTCAGCAGTTTTACTATCATGTGCCTAGATGTGTTTATTCTGCTTAACTATTACTGGTAACAAATTACCCCAAATTTGGTGGCATAAATTGGCAAAAATTTTCTTGTACTTAGAAATTCTATGTGCCAGGAATTTGAACAAATTACAGCTGGATTTGCATATTTCTTCCACAAGATGTATGTAGTCCCATCTGAGAACAGGGAAATGGTTGGTAACTGGAATCTTCTTGGAAGCCTCTTAAAGCACAGATCTTGCACTTGTACTGGGATAACCTGGAGTGTGTGCTCCACTGAGTTTGTTGACCAAATCACCTACAGGTGAATTCGCCATATATGTGTTTTCCTAGTCAATTCCCACACTAGCCTCAAGCAAACACTGATCAGCTTTCTGTCATAATACATTCGATTTATCGTTTTTGGAGTTTAATAAAAATCAAATTATATTATAATGCATCCTTTTGTGTCTGGATTGCTTTTTTTTGTTGTTTGTTTGCTCTGCCTTACATTGTTGAATATATTCTAGGTATGTTTTACTACTTGCTTGGTTGTATGTTAATGCATACTGCATTTTGTTTATTCATTCAACTATTGACGGAAATTGGAGTTGTTTTCAGTTTCTGGTTATAAATAAAACTGCTATGAACATTTACGTACCAAGTCTTTGTGTGGATATGTGTCATTTCTCTTTTGTTTCTCAAGGTCACTTTATTTTGTGTGACCTTGCCAAACACCCTTATTAATTCTGCTAACTTATTTTCCATAGAGATTTCTATATGCAGCATCATTTTGTCTGAAAGTAGGGAGAAGTCTATCTCTTCCTTTTCAATTAATTTTCCTTATATTCCTTTATCTTGCTTAATTGTACTGTTATGACTTTGAGTACAACATGAATAGGCATGATGAAAATACATATTCTTCCTTCTCAATTTTAGGGGAAATAGTCAACAATTCATATTAAGTATAATGTTAGCTACATATTTTCTTGTAATGATGTTTATCAGGTTCACGAAATTTCCATTTATTACTAGTTTACTAGTATTTTTATAATGAAGGGTTATTGCATTTTGTCATATTACTTTTCTTTTCTTTTTGAGACACAGTCTCGCTCTGTCATCCAGGCTGGATTGCAGTGGCATGACCACGGCTCACTGTGACCTCCGCCTGTGGGGCTCAAGCAATTTTCCTGCCTCAGCCTCCCAAGTAGCTGGGACTAATGGCACTCGTCACCATACCTGGCTAATTTTTGTATTTTTAGTGGAGATGGGGCTTCACCATGTTGGCCAGGTTGGTCTTGAACTCCTGACCTCAAGTGATCCACCCGCCTTGGCCTCCCAAAGTGCTGGGTTTACAGGCATGAACCACCGCATCCAGCCCTGTCATATAACTTTTCTGTATTTATTAGATCAATATGTGGTTCTCCTTTAGTCTCTTGATTGAAGTTAAGCCAGCCTTGCATTCTCAGGATAAACTCCAGTTGTAATAAAGTATTATTCTTTTTATAAGTTATTGGGTTAGGTGTGTTAATATTTTGTTAATAACTTTTGCATATATATTGAAGAATGTTGTTCTGTAGTTTTCTGTAATGTCTTTGTCTGCTTTTGGTTTTTAGATGTTGGATTCATAAAATTATTTAGGAGTGTTTTCCCCTGCTTTTTCTCATGGAATTGGGATAGTATTCTATTATTCTTATTTAAATGCTGACTAGAATGCAGCACATAAACCAACTGCAGTTGCCTTTTGAGGAAGGCTCTAACATTCAAAACAAATATTCTTAGTACATAAGAGCTGTTCAGATATTCCATTTTCTCATTTATTAGTTTTGGCAATTTCAACGTTCCATAAAATTTTCCCATATCACTTAGGCTTTTGAATGTATGGCCATAGGTTTATTCATAAATTTATCTTGTTATTCTTTTAATATTGGCAGCATCTTTTGTGATGGCCATTTTATCTAAGTTGTTGAATTTATTGGTACAAAGTTGTTCATAACATTTCTTTATCATCTTTTATTGGTCTGAAAGTTCTATAGTGATGTGTTAATTTATTTCATTCTTAACACCCATGCTTTGCACCTTATTTTTTAGTTCTTATCATTCTAGCTAGAGTTTTATAATATCTATTGATTTTTTAATCTTTTATTGAATGTTTGGGGGTACATGTACGGTTTGTTACACAGGTAAATTGTGTGTTGCTGGGCTTTGGTGCACAAGCGTTCACCCAGGTAGTAAATTGTACCTGATAGGGAGTTTTCTCCTCACCTTCCTCCCACCCTCAACCCTCAAGGTAGCTCCAGTGTCTATTATTTCTGTCTGTGTGTCCATGTGTACTCAATGTTTAGCTCCCCCTTATAAGTAAGAATGTACAGTATATAGTTTTCTGTTTTTGTGTTAGTTTGCTTAGGATAATGACTTCCAGCTGCATCCATGTGATTGCAAAGGACATGATTTCATTCTTTATTATGGCTGTGTATTATTCCACAGGGTACGTGTACCACATTTTCTTTATCCAGTCTACTGTTGATGGGCACATAGGTTGAATCCATGTTTTTGCTATTGTGAAAAGTGCTGCAATAAACATACATGCTT
The DNA here is from genome assembly GCF_037993035.2 of Macaca fascicularis. Taxonomy (NCBI): domain Eukaryota; kingdom Metazoa; phylum Chordata; class Mammalia; order Primates; family Cercopithecidae; genus Macaca; species Macaca fascicularis. The sequence goes on from NC_088381.1 coordinate 113,864,372, forward strand.
ATGTGTCTTTAGGTAGAATAATTTCTATTTTTTTGGGCATATATCCAGTAATAAGACTGCTGGATTGAATGGTAGTTCTCTTCTAAGTTCTTTGGAAAATCTCAAAACTGCTCTCCACAGTGGCTGAACTAATTTACATTTCCACCAACAAAGTATAAGTGTTCTCTTTGAGAAGTGTTCAGAGTTCTACTTCGAGAAGTGTCTGTTCATGTCCTTTGCCCATATTTTAATGGGGTTGCTTGGTTTGTTTAAATTCTCTATATATTATGTATATTAGACCTTTGTCAGACATATAGCTTGCAAATATTTTCTCCCATTCTGTAGGTTGTCTGTTTACTCTGTTGATAGTTGTGTTTGCTGTGCAGAAGCTCTTTAGTTTAATTAGGCTCCATTTGTCAATTTTTTGTTTTCTGCAATTGCTTTTGGAGTCTTTGCCTTGAAATTTTTGTCAAAGCCTATATCCAGAATGGTATTCCTAGGTTTTCTTCTAGGTTGTTTATAGCTTTAGGTTTTACATTTAAGTCTTAAATCCATCTTGAATGGATTTTTGTATACTGTGTAAGGAAGAGGTCCTGTTTCAATCTCCTGCATATAGCTAGCCAGTTATCCCAGCACTATTTATTGAATAGGGAGTCATTTTCCCAACACTTGTTATTGTCAGTTTAGCTGAAGACCAGATGGTTGTAGGTGTGCAGCTTTATTTCTGGGTTTTCTAACCTGTTCCATAGGCCTATGTGTCTTTTTTTGTACTAATACCACACTGTTTTAGTACTGTGGCCTTGCAGTATAATCTGAAGTTGGGTAACGTGACGCCTCCAGCTTTGTTTATTTTGCTTGGATTGCTTTAGCTATTTGGGCTCTTTATTTGATTTCTTATGTATTTTAGAATAGCTGTTCCTAACTTTGTGAAAAATAAGATTGGTAGTTTGATAGGAATAGCATTGAATTTGTAAATTGCTTTGTGAAGTATGACTATTTTAACAATATTGATTCTTCCTATCCATGAGCATGGAATATTTTTTCATTTGTTTATGTTGTCTCTGATTTCTTTCAGCAGTGTTTTGTAATTCCCATTGTATAGATACTTCAATTCCCTGTTTAGCAGTATTCCTAAGTATTTTATCCTTTCTGTGACAGTTGTGAATTGGAGTTCTTGATTTGGACTTCAGGGATTTTTTTTATTATTATTATTTCTTTGGCATTGGTGGCAATGTCTACTTTGTCATTTTGGATTGTGTTTACTTAGGTCTTCTCTCTTTTTTATTAGTCTAGCTAATGGTCTATCAATCTTATTTATTCTTTCAGATGACCAACTTTTGCTTTCTTTGAGTTTTTGTATGGATTTTTGCATCTTGATATTGTTCAGTTCAGCTCTGATTTATATACATATTTTTTCCCGACAGCTTTGCAGTTGGTTTGCTGTTGTTTTCTAGGTCTTCTAGGTGTGATGTTAAGTTGCTGATTTGAGAGCTTTCTAACTTTTTGATGTAGGCATTTAGTGCTATAAAATTTCCTCCTAACACTTCTTTAGTCGTGTCCCAGAAATTCTGGTGTGTTGTATTTGTTGTCATTAGTTTCAAATAATTTATTTATTTCTGCCTTAATTTCATTCTTTACTCAAAGGTAATTCAGGAGTAGATTGTTGAATTTCCATGTAATTGTATGGGTTCAAAATATCTTCTTGGGATTGATTTCTATTTTTATTGTGCTGTAGTCTGTGAGTGTGGTTGATAAGACATTATTTTATTTGAATTTGCTAAGAATTTCTTTATAGCCAAGCAAGTGGTCAATTTTATAGTGTGTGCCATGTGCCAGTGAGAAGAATACATTTTCTGTTGTTGTATGGAGTGTTCTATAGATTTCTGTTAGTTACATTTTGTCAAGTGTTGAGTTCAGCTGAGGTGGGAGGATTGTTTGAACCCAGGTGATTGAGGCTGCAGTGAGCCATGATTATGCCACTACACCCTAGGCTGAGCAACAGAGTCAGATCCTGTCCCCCCAAGAAAACATAAAATAAAGTAAAATAAAATCCTTAGGAGCAAATTTAGCAAAGCATGTGGAAGATGTGTACACTGTAAACTATAAGGCACTGATGGAAGAAATTGAAGGATACACAAATAAATGAAAAGATAGCTTATATTCATAGATTGAAAGAATTAATATTGTTAAAATGTACATGTTACCCAAAACAATCTAATCTACAAATTGAATGTAGTTTTTATGAATATTTCAATGTCATTTTTCACAGAAATAGAAAAAACAATGCTAAAATTTGTATGGAACCAGAAAGACCTTAAGTAGGCAAAGCAATACTGAGCAAAAGGAACAAAGCTAGAAGCATCTTACTCTTTTGTTTCAAAACAGTGTGATGCTTACTAGCATACAAACAAACACACAAGCCAATGGAACAGCATAGAAAATCCAGAAATAAATCTAGGTATTTATGGTCAATTGATTTTTTTTTGGGGGGGGGCAGTGTCTCACTCTGTCACACAGGCTTGAGTGCAGTGGTATGATCATGGCTCGTTGCAGTCTCAGCCTCCCGGATTCAATTGATCCTTCCACCTGAGCCTCTTGAGTAGTTGGGACTACAGGTGCATGTCACCATGCCCAGCTAAATTTTTTTTTCTAATCATAAGGGAAATATCAATGAAAACCACATGAGTTATCACCTTACATCTGTTAGAATGCTATCATCAAAAACAAATGATAAGTATTGATGAGGATTTGGAGCAAAGAGAGCTTGTGTACACTGTTGGTAGCAATGTAAATTAGTACAACCATATTGGAAAATAGTGTGAACGTTCCTCATAAATCTAAAAATGAAATCGATAAAAGAAAAACTTCAGCGGAATTAAATTTTAAGGAGTTTGAGTAATGAACTATTTCAAATTGGGCAGCCCTTAGAATCACAGCAGATTCACAGAGACTCCAGTGGATCCAAGTAGTGGAAGAAGATTTATAGGCAAAAAAGGGAAATGATGTACAGAAGTTGGCAGTGAGGTAAAGAAACAGGTGGATTGGTTACAGGTTGGAGTTTGTCTTATTTGAACACAGTTTGAACACTTAGCAGTCTGTGAGTAGTTGAAGTATGGACATTTGTATTGGCCAAGTCTCAGTCATTGTTACAGGAGCATACTCCTAATTTAGGTTTTAGTCTTGTCTGACTATTAAGCTAGGTTACAGTTCATCCACAAGGACTCAAATATAGAAGTACAGAGTCCTTCTCAGACCATAATTAGTTTTCCTTAACAGAATTACTATATGATTTAGCAATCTCACTTCTGAGTATACATCCAGAGGTATTGAAATTAGTATATCAAAGAGATAGAGTCACTCTCATGTTCATTACAACATTATTCACAATAGCTACCTTATAAAGCCAACTTAAGTGTCCACAACTGATGAATGGATAAAGATGTGATATATACACAGTGGTATACTATAGAACTTTAAAAAAGAAAAAATTCTGTTACTGTTACAACATGGATGGAACTTGAGGACATTATGTTAAGTGAAATAAGCCAGGTGCAGAAAGATGGATACTATTTGATTTCACTTACATGTGGAATCTAAAAAATTGATTGGTAGAAACAGAATAGAAAGGTGGTTACCAGAGGCTTGGGGGTTGGTGGAGAGATGGTGGGGAAGATGTTGCTCAAAGGACACAGAGTTTCAGGCAGACTGTAAGAATGCATTTCAGTGATCTACTGCATTGCCTGGCAACCACAGTTAATAATAATATATTGCATATATCAAAACTGGTAAGATAGATTGTTTATGTTCTCACTACACAGAAAAAAGATAAATTGGTGAGGTGATGGATATATTAATTAGTTTGATTAAATCTTTCTACAATGTATACATAGATCAAAATACCACTTTGTACTCCATAAATATACACAATTATTATTTGTCAATTAAAGAAAAAAGAAAATATGCATCATTACCATTGAGAAAATGAAGCAATTCCTTTAAAGACTGGAGAATGAAACATTTCAAATTGTTTTCTGGTAATTCATTTATCCTCTTTCAAGCCATGTTTTCATTACTTATCAGTTTTTATTTTAAAATACATCTATCATTAATTTGTTATCTCAGTAAGAAAGGTATTTATTATCTTTGTTCCCAATGTCCTGATTTAATATTCATTCTTGTCAAATAGTTTGGTCACGGCTCAGATGCTACTGTGAAATTGAAAAGAGTACAGCATTGTTCCGCTATGCTTTTGAAAAACTGTTGTATCTTTTATATTAAGTAAATAGACACAGTTCCAAAAGGGGATATAGTTTTTATTCTAATTCTTTTCATACTGATGTTACACAAAGCATGTCCTCAGAGCCAAGAATGAACAAGAACTGCTTCTTAAAGAAGGAAGGATAAAGCAAGACAAAGACATCAAAGCCATTGCCATTACATTTTATCCTGAAAGAAACAAGAAATTACCAGGAAAGATCAGAATTTAACTGAAAGGGGTTACTGTTACAATTCCTACTGAAAGTTTCAAAAGGGAGCAGAAATTTTTCAGGGGAGGAGATATATTTATCCAATGGACAATGTGTCTGTGAAATTCTCTGGGTAACGCAAACAAAAGGCAGGGGCTTTAATACACCTACTGTGTACCTGATGTTTCAAACTTCCATGGGGAAACATCTAAAAATGCACAAAGTAAAAAGTATCTAGTGCCAAATTTTGAACAACTTTAAAGGTACTTTCAAGATTTTTCAAAGTACAGCTTCAAGTTCAAAGTGAACTCAGTGAGAACTTGTTTCACTAAGAACCAACATCAGTATCAACCAGAAACAGTGGATTGTTAGGTCTAAATTTTCCCATGGTGCCAAGCATTGAAGAAACATTTTTTGTTATTTTATAGCAAATACTTTAAAGCTCCTGCTCTCAGTGCAAGGCACTGTTCTAGAGAATATAGAAGATTCAAAGGTGTTTGAGGTAATTATTCTGCCCTTAGGAAAAAAAAAAGTAGTACAAAATAGCAATTGTTGACATATTTAAGAATATTTATCAAAAAATTACACACAATCAATGACTTATAATGAGAATTAAAATATACTATAGTTTTAGTTTCAGGAAATATTTTATTCTAACTGCATACCCGATTACTCTTCTGAGATCTTGTATGAAAACTCCCCCGCTCCACCCCACAACTGCCACCATACCTTGCCCTGTATTGTGTGTGTTCTGGGGATCCCAGCACCATTGAAGAGCATAGAACAATTGTGAGCTCAGGCTTGGAATGGGGAACTTGGGTTAGGAGACTTCCCTCAGTACTTGCGATTTGAACAGGTCCCATAATCCCCTCTACTTCAATTTTCTATTCTGTAAAATGGGAATAATAAGGCCGAATTTACAAAAATGATTTACACTTGTAAAGCATTTAGCAAATTGCCTAGCCATCAAAAGTACATACTAAATTGTAGCTTATTATTTTAAAAAATATATCAATCTAATAATATTACGCCCCTGTTTAAAACTAATTGGTTTCCACTGCACTTAGAACCAAAATTGCTTCTTAGCCCTTAAGATCACCTCCAATACCTTACAAAATTTGTTCTTCACTTGTCTTTCTTAGTGACCTTTTGTACAACTTTTTCCCTAACTTTCAAACTTCCCAGGAATTCTAGACTTCTTCCTGTAACCAGATGATGCTAAGCATCCTTCATCTAGGGATCTTTAAACTTGTTTTCTCTTCTAGCTAGAAAAACACTTCAACAAGATAGTTGAGCGACTACTTCATTTCTGTTCTTACATGAATCTTTTTCAGTTTTAGTACCAATGCCAGTTTCTTAGTCAAGCTTTACTTGGCCCTCATATGTATGTACACTTGAAGTTATTATCCTCTTTAGTTATGTTCCTTTCAGTCACTTTTTTTTTTTTTTTTTTTTTTTTTTTTGAGACTGAGACTTGCTCTGTTGCCCAGGCTGGAGTGCAGGGGCGATATCTTGGCTCACTGCAAGCTCTGCCTCCCGGGTTCATGCCATTTTCCTGCATCAGCCTCCCGAGTACTGGGACTACAGGCATCTGCCACGATGCCCAGCTAATTTTTTGTATTTTTAGTAGAGACGGGGTTTCACCGTGTTAGCCAGGAAGGTCTCGATCTCCTGACCTCGTGATCTGCCTGCCTCAGCCTCCTAAAGTGCTGGGATTACAGGCGTGAGCCACCACGCCCGGCCAGTCACTCTTTATCTTCATTACTTCACCTAACCATTAAATTCAACTTATTTATTTATCTTTGTCTTCCTTAACTAGAGGAAGAACCTGTAAAGGAAGGGCTTTGTCTTTCCACTAAAATATTCTATCCCCAATTCCTATAAAATGCCTCACACACAGAGATGCTCAAAAAAATTTCAAAGGACTGAACACATTTGTTTTTATGGATGACAAGTCCTGTGCTGCCTAAACCTATCTCTAGAGAAAAAGTATATAATAAGAATTAAGTTATTTATTTTCTTGATGGCATCCGGAATTTCAACATACTTTCTTTAAATGAATACAAGTTTTGAATTTTAAAGTGTACTGTAGTTACATGTAAGAATAAACAAATACAGACAAGATCTACTCACACTCACTTTTTGTACCTTAATTATAGACCTTAATTATTAAGTTATAATTGTGTATCTTAGTTATTACCTAGTTACTATGAAAAATTGAAATGCGTTTGGACTTTTAAAATAGTCCTGTACTTTATGTTCAGAAAAAATAGTAACCCAAATATAACTTACACTTGAAGTTGAGAAAGAAAAGTAGCTGAGAGTGTTATTGGACTGAACTGGGCTCCACTCACCCAGGACAGCAAAGACAAACATTGGCATCAGGACTGCAGCTACAAGAAGTGACGCATTTATTGCAGGGCATCAAGCAATGAGAATCAGGGACCTAATGCTTAAGGCTCAAACTTCCTTATGCGGCAGTCCCCAGCTTTTTTGGCACCAGGGACGGGTTCTGTGGAAGACAATTTCTCCATGGACTGAGGAGTGGGGGATGGTTTCCAGATGATGCAAGAACATTATATTTCTTGCACACTTTATATCTATTATTGCTACATTGTAATATACAATGAAACAATTATACAACTCACCATAATGTAGAATCAGTGGGAGCCCTGAGCCTGTTTTCCTGAAACTAGACGGTCCCATCTGAGGGTGATGGGAGACAGTGACCCCTGAAGTGTGTTGCTTATGTCCAGTCTACTCTGTAATCTCATTGTGGTTTCTGTCACTGCAGAAAACTCTGCTTCACAGAGAAAGAATGTTGGAATGGAAGCAGGCTTTACAGTGCTTTTGTGGCAATCACAGGATATTCCGCCTTGATGATTAGGATTTGAAGTTGTCTGGAATGTACTTTTAAGGCCACTGCCATTTGTGATCTCACGTAGTTGATCCTCCTCTGGCAAGGGCAAAATCAATTCATCTGGCTTACTCACAAATGGGTCACTGATCCATCCTTTCCCAGTTTGGCAGTCTTTTGTGGTTGGGAAGTCATGTTCAAAGTCTTTTGAAAGCTGAGATAGGTGATCATGCACCAGTTAGGAGAAAGAAGACCTTGGCTCAGTCTCATTCAAAATATCTGTCAATGTTTGAAATTGTCAAAAATTCCAATGTTCACTTGTCGCCCCCATAATTCCAGCTTGGCTTTGAACACAGCCACTTGATCTGCTGACTTGGAACACAGCTTTCATTCTCCCCTGAAGTGACAGATTGAGTTCATTCAGCAAGTTGAATATGTGACACAGGTAAGCAAGTTTTGCAACCCATTCTGTGTCACTGAAATGTGCTGCCAGTGGTTACTGTTTTTCTAAAAATATCTCTGGACCAACTCTCATAACTCAAAAACTCTGGCCAGTGATCTACCTTTAGAAAGTCATTTCACATCTGTGTGTAAGAGATGTATGTGCTCTGTGTCCATCTCCTCACGGCTGCTCCAACAGACATGAGTTGAGAGTATGTACCTTAAAGTTGTTGATAGTTTTAATAGCATCCTGCAAAATGTTGTTAAGTTTCGGTGACATTTTTTGGGTAGCTAAGATTTCTCTATGGCTGTCACAGTGCATAGACTCACGTTCAGAAGTGACTTCTTTGACCTGAGTAGTGAAACCAGAAAGCCATCCAGTCATGGCAGCCTCTCTGTTCATGCGTATACCAACACAAAATGATCAATACAGTTTTCCTGATATGTAATTATTCAAAGACTTGAATAGTTCTGTAGCTGTGGTGGTGTTTGGCAACAAAAGTGCACAGAACATATACTCATGCACATCCTCCTGAAAAACATATTGTATGAAAACGAACTAGCATTGTTGCCTTGTTGTCAATATCTCTAGACTTGTCAACCTGGATTAAATACCGCAGTGACTCATTAATTCTCTCTAACAATTGTGCCTCAATATCCTCTGCTATTTCATCAATTCATTTAGCTGTGGTGCTAGCTAAAAGAGGAACATGTGCCACCTTTTGAACTGCAGCCTCTCCTAAAGGTTAACCACAAATGTCCTTAGGCAGTTCATCAGGCAGGATGAACTCTTCACCAATAGTAAAGGATTTCTTAGCTTTAGTAATGCAGTTAGCCACTAGGAATTATGCTCTCAGTGCAGACACATTTGATGAAGTGGTGGTCTTCAGTAACTGCTTCTGTTATTTGTGTTCATATTTTTTCTTTTGAAAAACTCCAAAGGCTTGTCTTTTATTGCAGGGTCCTTGGTCTCCATGTGACAAAGCAGTTTTGAAGGTTACAGGGCTTCATCGGATAGCCAGTTGTCACATATTTTGCAAAGTGGCCTTGGAGAATGTGAATCCCTGGTTGCAAAGAACCCATCATCTAAGTAGGGCTTGGTATTTTCTTTTAAATGCAGCTTTCTTTTTGTTGGCAGTCTTGGAGTCTTCTGCTGTCTCATCATTGGGTGTTTACCCCTTTTCAAAGAAGCTCTCCAGTGGTGTTTGGTTCTTACTCATTTTGGCCAGGATTAGCTTGTGGGCAGCAAAACTGTGACTAAGACAAATGCACAGTGTGAGAAAGAGGCACAGATGAAAGTGGTAAATAAAATAATGGGTGGACCACATCAAGACAAAAATAAGTATCAGGTTCTGACTTAAATCCTGCCACCAGATGCAGCTGTGAAATTGAAGTACAACAAATCACTTGCCACTATAAAGCTGCCACTAGATGCAGCTTAAATGCCAGTTGCTACTCACTGATAGGGTTTTGATATGTGTCTCCAAGCAATTGATTTATTACGGTTTCTGTGCAGTCAAAACTCTCTGCTAATGTTAATCTGTATTTGCAGTCAGTCCTCAGTGCTAGCATCACCACCTTGGGTCCACCTTAGATCATCAGGCATTAGATTCTCATAAGAAGAGTCCAACCTAGATCCCTTGCATTCGCAGTTCCCAATAGGATTCCTGTTTCTATGAGAACCTAATGCCATTGCTGATCTGACAGGAGGCAGAGCTCAGGTGGTAATGAGAGTGATGGGCAGCGGCTGTAAGAACAGATGAAATTTTACTGGCTTACCCATCTTTCACCTCCTGTTGTGTGGCTCATTTCTAATGAGCCACAGACCAGTATTAATCTGTGGTCTGGGGGTTGTGGCCCCTTCCCTAATGGCTCATTGATAAGGGGTTTCAGAGTCAGAGAGGCAGAGGTTACAGGCAAAGTCATAATTCAATATATGGCAGCTATACATTATTTTGAACTAAAAAGGTAGCATATCTTGAAGCAGAAAGGAGATCCACAGATTATAGGTGGAGTCAAAGATTTTCTGATTTTGTTAACCATGGAAAAGATTTGAGTTACTGGTGGCATATCTATACAGGTCTGCAGCAACCTCTATTCTTGTCTCCTCAGAAGAAAGAATTTAACTGAGGGGCATAAGGGAGAAGAAGATACCAAGGCAAGTTTCACAGCAGGAGTGGAAGTTTATTAAAAAGCTTTAGAGTGTAAGGAATAAAAGAGGAAAAGAAGGAAAGTACTACTTGGAAGATGGCCAAGTGGACGACTTGAGAAACCAAGTGTGCAGCTTTATTACTTCTCTCTCCATTCCTGAGATCTTTTTTTTTTTTTTTTTTTTTTTTTTTTTTTGAGATGGAGTCTTGCTCTGTCGCCAGGCTGGAGTGCAGTAGCACAATCTTGGCTCACTGCAAACTCCACTTCCCGGGTTCAAGCAATTCCCCTGCCTCAGCCTCCTGAGTGGCTGAGACTACAGGCATGCACCACCAAGAATGGCTCATTTTTTGTATTTTAGTAGAGACAGGATTTCATCATGTTGGCCAGGATGGTCTCAATCTCCTGACTTCGTGATCTGCCTGCCTCAGCCTCCCAAAGTGCTGGGATTACAGGCATGAGCCACCATGCCGACTCCTGAGATCTTATTGGGAAGCTGCTGATCAGTTACAGGTGTTTTCTATCTCTCAGGAGACTGTCTTTCCCCAGTGCCAGCTGTGACCAATTATTACTTTAGCGAAACAGTTAACAACTGCCTGACCATTGCTTGATGGCCACCCAACACTCTTGGTGTGTTGGGGAAGCCCTCTCTTGTCCTGCTTATATGTGACTAGATAACTACTGTAACAATTTGATATTGGTTCACAGGCAAAGATTTGTCTAAATATTTGAGATCAACTGAAAAGAATATTAGTTCTCACCTAGAGCATGGTCTCCTCCAGGTCCCTCAGGAAGAAACAAAGAACAGTGTATTAGTCCATTTTCATGCTGCTGATAAAGACATACCTGAGACTGGGCAATTTACAAAAGAAAGAGGTTTAATTGGACTTACAGATCCACGTGGCTGAGGAAGACTCACAATAATGGCAGAAGGCAAGGGCAAGCAAGTCATGTCTTATGTGGATGGCAGCTAGCAAAGAGAATAACTTGTGCAGAGTAACTCCACTTTGTAAAACCCTCAGATCTTGTGAGACTTATTCACTATCACAAGAACAGCATGGGAAAGACTTGCCCCTATGATTCAATTACCTCCCACTGTGTCCCTCCCACAACACATGGGAATTCAAGATGAGATTTGGATGGGGACACCACCAAACCATATCATTCTACTCCTGGCCCCTCCCAAATCTCATGTCCTCACATTACAAAACCAATCATACCTTTCCAACAGTCCCCCAAAGTCTTAACTCATTCCAGCATTAACTCAAAAGTCCACACTTCAAAGTCTCATCTGAGACAAGGCAAGTCCCTTCTACCTGTGAGCCTGTAAAATCAAAAGCAGGTTAGTTACTTCCTAAATCCAATGAGGGTACAGGCATTGGGTAAATACAGCTATCCCAAAGGGGAGAAATTGATCAAAACAAAGGGGCTACAGGCCCCATGCAAGTCCGAAATCCAGCAGGGCAGTCAAATCTTAAGCTTCCAGAATGATCTTCTTTGACTCCATGTCTCACATCCAGGTCATGCTGATGCAAATGGTAGGTTCCCATGGGCTTGGAAAGTTCCACTCCAGTGGCTTTGCAGGACACAGTCTCCCTTCCAGCTCCTTTCGTGGACTGGCATTGAGTGTCTGAGGCTTTTCCAGGTGCACGTGCAAGCTGTCAGTGGATCTATCATTCTGGGGTCTAGAGGACGGTGGCCCTCTTCTCACAGCTCCACTAGGTAGTACCTGAGTAGGGACTCTGTGCGGGGGCTCTGACCCCACATTTCGCTTCTGCACTGCTCTAGCAGAGGTTCTCCAGGAGAGCCCACCCCTGTGCTAAGCTTCTGCCTGGACATCCAGGCATTTCTACACAGCTTCTGAAATCTAGGTGGAGGTTCCCAAACCCCAATCCTGACTTCTGTGTACTGGAAGCTCAACACCAAGTGGAAGCTGCCAAGGCTTGAGGCTTGCACCCTCTGAAGCTACAGCCTGAGCTCTACATTGGCCCCTTTCAGCCATGGCTGGAGCAGCTGGGACCCAGGGCATCAAGCCCCTAGGTTGCACACAGCATGGGGACCCTTGGCCTAGCCAATGAAACCACTTTTTCCTCTTAGGCCTCCAGGCCTGTAATTAAAGGGGCTGACATGAAGACCTATGGCATACCTGGGAGACATTTTCCCCATTGTCTTGGGGATTAACATTCAAGTCCTTGCTACTTTTGCAAATTTCTGCAGCCAGCTTAAATTTCTCCTCAGAAAATGGTATTTTCTCTTCTATCACATTGTCAGGCTGCAAATTTTCCAAACTTTTATGCTTTGTTTCCCTTATAAAACCGAATGCGTTTAACAGCACCCAAGTCACCTCTTGAATGCTTTGCTGCTTAGAAATTTCTTCTGTCAGATATACTAAATCATCTCTCTCAGGTTCAAATTCCACAAATTTCTAGGATGGGGCAAAATGCTGCCAGTCTCTTTGCTAAAATCTAACAAATGTTATCTTTGCTTCAGTTTGCAACAGCTTCCTCATCTCCATCTGTGACCACCCCAGCCTAGATCATATTGTTCATATAACTGTCAGCATTTTTGTCATAGCCATTCAGCAAGTTTCTAGGAAGTTCCAAACTTTCCCACATTTTCTTGTCTTCTTCTTAGCCCTCCAAACTGTTCCAACCTCTGCCTGTTACCTAGTTCCAAAGTCATTTCCACATTTTCAGGTAAATTTTTAGCAGTGCCCCACTCTACTGGTACCAATTTACTGTATTAGTCCATTTTCATGCTACTGATAAAGACATACCTGAGACTGGGCAATTTGCAAAAGAAAGAGGTTTAATCGGACTTACAGTTCCATGTGGGTGGGGAAGCCTCACAATCATGGTGGACGGCAAGGAGGAGCAAGTGATGTTTTACATGGATGGCAACAGGCAAAGTGAAAGAACTTGTGCAGGGGAACTCCTCTTTTCAAAACTATCAGATCTCACAAGACTTCTTCACTACCATGAGAACAGCATGGGAAAGACTTGCCCCCATGATTAAATTACCTCCCACCGGATCCCTCCCATAACACGTGGGAATTCAAGATGAGATTTGGGTAGGGATACAGCCAAACCATATCAAACAGGATCAGAGTTTAGTCCTTGTTTCCTTCTTATCTGAGGTGATGTGTCAGAGGATCCACTAGGTGGGGATCCAGGTTTCTGAAAACAATTCAGGGATCTATGTTAAGATGTTACCTTTAATTTCTATAGGGGAAGCAAAGATCTGACTTCCTTGGCTACTGTTTTAATCCACTATTAACTTCTTGCTTACCAAGTTGCTCATTTACTTCTCAAGGCTAGCTGGGTGCCTGGAATTTCTCTTGAAGAAACTCAAGAATTTCCTTATTTTCTGTGCTTTGAGGAGGGCCCAAGGCCTCTAAGATGGGTCCCTGCTTTGTTTCAAAATGAGTGTGAAGAATTTGAGGTATGCAAAACTTATAAGGCCCAGAAAAATACAAGAACAAATCCTCAGTCACCCTTCCCATGCTAGCACCTGTGTCCCTGGGCAATTGTTTAAAGGTATTTTATTTCTTCCTTGTAGTTTTCAGGCTAGCTGATAAATTACCTAAAATGCTATTATAAATTGCACAAGGTGATCCTCACTCATTATCTTCATGTTCCTGAAATTTTTGATACAAAAATAATGTATAGCCAATCAATAGCTTATGATCAACTTTGGAACTGCTCCTTCTTTTTTTCTTTAAAAAACCACTTGTAACTGCTGTTAATCAGAGGCCTGGCAATTTAGGCCAACTTAAATCTGTGTCTCCTTGGTTGCAGTCCTCAAATTTGGTCCAAATAAACTCTCTATTTATGTTAATTTTGCTTCGGTTTCTTCCTTTATGTTGATGAAGTCCAAAGACTAAATCTCAGTTTTATGGTCTTACAACTTCACAAGTCTGCTGTTGTGTCTTGTTTTCTAACTGCTTTATATGAATTCTCCAGTACAATAATACATGTTTTTTTTTTTTTTTTTTTTTTTTTTGAGACGGAGTCTCACTCTGTTGCCCAGGCTGGAGTGTAGTGGTGTGATCTTGGCTCACTGCAATCTCTGCCTCCCGGGTTCACACCATTCTCCTGCCTCAGCCTCCTGAGTAGCTGGGACTACAGGCACCCACCACCATGCCTGGCTAATTTTTTTTGTATTTTTAGTAGAGACGGGATTTCACCATGTTAGCCAGGATGGTCTCGATATCCTGACCTCGTGATCTGCCTGCCTGAGCCTCCTTAAGTGCTGGGATTACAGGTGTGAGCCATTGTGGCCAGCCACAATAATACATTTAAAAAATATCCTCTGGTAGTTGGTGTAATGTAAAATGATTTAAAACTTTTCCTAAATAATGTCAGAAGAATTGGATTAAAATATTTAAAAAAAAATTCATCTGATGGTGGTTAGCTGACTTAAAAGAAGAAAATACAACTCCTTACTTTTCAGGTTTGCAAATTTGTAAACTAAAAATAAAATTCTAAGCCCCCCAACTGACTAAATGACCCTCTCTTAGCCAAGGGGACCCCAGAGGAATCTTGAAAACTGAATTCTCAGTTGTGATGGGATGGGGTGTCAGACACTGTTGTTATACCCACTCCCTTGTTAATCATGATTAGCCTTTCTTCCCTAAGGGCTTAACAAAAACCAGGCCTCCAAAAGACTCCACCACTGTTATAGTCTGACCCTACCCTTCCTTTGTTGCCTGATATGATACCACTAACCATCGTGTTGTTCTGCCCAATCTATAGAGAATGTGCAGTAAGAGATTTCACATCTTTTGCTTTTGACATCATCAGGGTGAAAACTCCACCCTTGGATCATGCTAATACCACTATTTTTAATACATGGGACCCATGAAGAGACATGAAGCTCAGTTGTGCATGTTCACATTTCTTCTTCATAAATATTCATGGTTCCTCCTATAGCTTATTAAATATGTATATTCAGCTATCCTGCTCAGCATAAATATTTGTTCCCTTTGCCTCTTCCTCAAAGTATCTGTTTTTGACTTCTGACCAAAGGCTATGCTTCCCAGTCTGCCAGAATGGTCATTCTGCCAGCTGCAATCCTTTATGGGAAATAAAACTCTCTTTCCCAAATTTATGAATGTCATAATTTTTCAGTCGACACATATTTCTCTAATGGAGTCTTTACAACTGACTTTTGAGCTTTTTACATTAAATTAGCCACTCTGCACTAAAGAATGAATGGGAAGAATGTTTAAAAGGTGTGAAAGTGTCAACTAAAGAAGAAAAATCAAGCCATTAAAAAGTTAAAGTTAGTTTTATTCAGAAATCTTACTGAGGACTATAGACTGAGGCCTACAGCCTGGGAGCAGTTTTTTCAGACTGCTTCTTTCATCCCACTCCTTATAAGCAGGTGGTGGGGGCTCAGCATATGCAAAATCACATCAAAGTTGCTCAGAAGTTGCATTACAGCAGAATTGCATCAAGGTTTGGATGTAAGAGTACATCTGGTTATAGATTACAGAAAAACAATCACTAACCCCATTAGTCATCATGTTACATGTAGAAAAAGGCAAGGACCAGGGTAATTTATCTTTTAAGTAAATTAGTGACTCAGGCAAAAAATGTGGAAGGCCACATGTTCTATCCTGCTTTGTCTTCAAAGCATCTTCCGGAAGAGCTGCAGGTCCTCACAGAGTCAGGGGCTTTGTGAAATTATGCCCTTATACTGGCAAGTGGAAGAACAAACATGGCTTCTTACATTTGCTACTTTGTCTTGTGAACGTATTGTTTATAAATTTAAAATGACAAAACTATTTCCGTTTCCTGGTACCATGGATATTAGTAAGTTCATTAAAGTCAAGAGAAGATATAAAGATTTTTACCCGATAGTGTTTAATTAAATAAACCTTTATTTATTTATTTATTGCAAATAAGTAACTGTTGTTTGCAATATAAATTACATTGTTAAGGTATCTCATGTTAATTATAACAAGTTGTTCATTCACTCATTTAGCAAATATTATAGTGCTTATAATGTGCCAGGCACTGAAGTTGCATGAATGAACAAAACAGAAAAATCTTTGTGTGTAGTAAATTATGTTAGTAAGCATTCAAATCATGTTTAACTTGAGCAAACTTAGAGTTTCTTCAATGTCTCTGTGAAAGGAAAGCAACTTGGGATCCCAATTCACTATGCCAAAAGGGGAAAAAAAAAAGCTGAAACCCGAGTCATGGAAGAAACTGCCTTTTCTTTTATTTCTAAGCAGATAGCTACAGATAAAAGATTAACTATCTCCACAGATAGCTGCTCTATGTTCACCTTATCTTATGTAAAGTGCTGATTTACTGAGCATGAGAGGAATACATAGTTGACTATTTCCCTACCTGTTCTTTTTCCCTTGCAACATGTGAGTTATCATACACTCCTTCTTTCTTCTCCAGCCCACTTTTCCCCTTTAAATGTTGAAGCCCTCAAAATCATCTTTGGAGAAAGGCACAGATCACAGATTTTTTTCGTTGATTCCATGCTTTCCTTTTTTTTTTTTTTTTTTCTCCCAGGCATGCCCTAACCTTGCCAAAATAAATGTATAAATTGATTGAGACCTGCCTCAGATGTTTTTGGTTTGCAACTTCTACCACATTTCCTAACTCGTAAATCTACCATGGCAAGTTTAAATAGAGAAATATGTAATTTTTTTCAATTAGTATTTTGCAAGCATCTGTTGCTTTTAAAGCATGGAATAGACTATTTGAATAGTTAAGAAACTGAAGACTTTGCTCTCAAGGAGCTGATATATAGCCACTGAAAGGAAGGGAGCCTTTCCATGAGGGTTGGAAACTGTTAAAACATGCACATCAAATCATGGGTACAAGATGCTAATGAACACCTTTGACTTTAAAAACAGGCAACTAGGTATCAAATTATCAAATGGTCTAGCAAGGACAATGAGTAAATCAAATGACCTTGAGTGCTTACTATAAGGTTGTGCTTTTTTCATTTGCCTTGCAGTGTCTTGGAAAACAAAGCTTCAGGAAGGATTTTTACTTCCTCTCAGGCAAAGGATTCACATTTAAAACAGTTGGAGATTTTATAATGATAGAATGATGGTAGTCTTCTCTGCATAACAACATAGTAAATATAGTAGATTTTTCATATTTATAGATTTAAGATTCATGGTTTCAGCTGTTTGCCAGTGATGCAGAAAGTGCTTGGTCTTTTTAGTAAAAGAATTTGAGTCAGTTTCTCTGTGACACTAGTACCTGAAGAGAATCACTCAACTAGTGAATATGTCTAGCTGGCACTCAGAATCAATGGTTTTGTCAGAGGCGTCCGAACCAGAGCAACTCCATCTTGAATAGGGGCTGGGTAAAATGAGGTTGAGAGCTACTTGGCTGCATTCCCAAGCAGTTAGGCATTCTAAGTCCCAGGATGAGACAGGAGGTCAGCACAAGACACAGGTCATAAAGACCTTGCTGATAAAACAGGTTTCAGTAAAGAAGCCAGCTAAAACCCACCAAAACCAAGATGGTGTCAAGAGTGGACGCTGGTAGTCCACACTGTTACATTTCCACTAGTGCCATGACAGTTTACATATGCCATGGTAATGTCAGGAAGTTACTCTATATGGTCTAAAAAGACAAGGCATGAATAATTCACCAATTGTTTAGCATATAATTAAAAAAAAAACCATAAAAATGGGCGATCAGCAGCCCTTGGGGGTCTATGGAGTAGCCATTCTTTTATTCCTCTACTTTCTTAATAAACTTGCCTTCACTTGACTCTATGGACTTGCCCTGAATTCCTTCTTGTGCGAGATCCAAGAACCCTCTCTTGGGGTGTGGATCCAGACCCCTTTCCAGTAATAGTTTTGTTTGTCTAACGCTCTCCTAAAATGAAACCAGCTTGGCTATTTCATGAATATTCTCCATTAACTAAGAGAAAAAACAATATCCAAATTGGAGTAGATAAATTGCAATGTGAGATGTGCCCAGGAAATACATGAATGGTTGGAAAGATGATTTAGTAGAAAGAAGCAGTTTGCATAATACTATATAATTACAGATTTGGAGATTTGCTAAGGACTAGGCATATTTTTACAACATTACACAAAACCCATTGTTTGGAGGCTATTCTTTTTCCCTTGTTAATATTAAGTCCTGAATTATTTAGATAAGTATTTTCGTATTTTAATTTTTAAGCATATTTACTATTATACCATGAGGGTGGCCATTAAAAGTAGGGAACTCTTACTACTAATTTTCTTGTTATTTATTTTATTTTTGTAACTTCTCCTTTGAAGCATAGCAAAATGAAAAAAAATTATTACAAACATTTTGATTGTGTTTACATTTTAGTCAATAAAACTATTCAGAACCTCTCCATTTCTACTTCTGGTCACATCAACAGTAGCACTTGCAGCAATAGACTGCACTGATGGTTTAGGAAGAAAAACGCAAGGGAAAAAGCATATATTGAGTCCTTACCAGACTGCATCTCAGTGTACTTTTAAAATTGCCTTCTAGTAGCTTGCAATCTTGTTAGACAGGGAGAATTTATGTACATTGGACAGTTAGTAAAAAGATCTAAGAATAATCAGTTGAATATAACCAAGCCCCAAAATGTGTGACAAATACAACAAAAGCCCTTTGTTCAGGGAAGGTTTAAGGGAAGAAGTGAACTTGAGGATAGATCTTAAAGGCCTAGTTCTTTTCCAGAACTTGATAAAGGAAATAGAGCAACTGGGCCATAGAATCCATATGCAAAACTGTGAGGACAGGAACAAATGTGGTTTTTGTAAAAAAAACTAAGGAGGTCAGCCAGGCTTTAGAGAACGGTTTAGGAGAGAGAATTTTCAACATGGGGCTTGATGATTTCTGACCTGCCATGTGTATCCTTGTTTATATCAATTAGCCTATGGTAAGATTGGTTTCATTATATAGTGAATTTTGCTTGAAATCACAGTTTCCAAGAACATATTCAGGATGTTAGGTGAGAACTTCCTGTATAAGATTTTTTTTTGTCATTGCCTGTTAACTTATAAAAACCTTGGCAATTGTCTGTATTTAATTTATGAAATACTTATTTTTGGGAATCACATAGAAGGAGCTGTCTGAAGACAGTAATGTTAAAAAATGGAACTCTGAATAGGTAGTATGATATTTACCCAGAAAAAAAATAAATCTAGGACAAAAGTTAAGAATAGTTATCAACTGACAAGATTATATAAAGACTAGGGAAGTGTTTTAAGGACAAAATCTTTGTCCTTACTCCTTACAGGGAATCCCTTATGTTCTAAAATATGTGTGTGATAGAAAGTCATTTGAATATTGCTTTATAATATTTCCTAAATATCTCCTAAAGTATTTATTCAAATATGTATATAGGATGTTTCCAAAAAATGTTTAATGACATGAAAAAATGATCATAATATGAATGGAAAATGAAAACAAATTTGTAAATACAATAGCATTTTCATTCTGTAATTAATTAAACAATGCTTTTCGGGGTTCTTGAATTATAATTTATTAATTTTTTTCTCTGCATGTATATATACTGTCCAAATTCTTAACATTAAACATTTACTCTTTTATACTTGCAGAGGAGGAGAAGGCCTTACAATTTTGCCTTTTTTTTTTAGGCAGAGTCTTGTCTGTCACCCAGGCTGGAGTGCAGTGGCACAATCTCGGCTCACTGCAACCTCTGCCTCCCAGGCTCAAGCAATTCTCCTGCCTCAGCCTCCTGAGTATCTGGGATTACAGACTTGTGCCACCATGCCCGGCTAATTTTTGTATTTTTTTTAGTAGAGATGGGGTTTCACCATGTTGGCCAGGCTGGTCTTGAATTCCTGACCTTGTAATCTGCCCACTTTGGCCTTCCAAAGTGCTAGGATTACAGGTGTGAGCCACTGGGCCTGGCCTGGCTTTTGTTTATTTAATTGAAGTTTTGCTATTTTTTCTCATAGATTTTTATGCATATTCTGTACATCAAGAAAAGTAATCCTTGAATGTCATACTAGTTGATTGACTTAGTTTTATATTGTCAAGTGTTGTGAATAATCTTTAATCACCCTGGACAATTAATCTTTTACAAGTTCAGGAGATTTTGTGTTCATTCTGATGATAATATATGTGGTGTTAAGTTTCATTAAGATGAACAGTTTTCATGGTCCATATTAATGGAAATGTAGATCTGTTTTAGTTTAAGTTTATGATTTATATCTGAAAGCACAACAGGATGAATGCATTAAAATTATAAGATAACACATGGCTATCAATCTAGCAACATGTAGTAGTAGGGATAAAGAGAAGTATAAATCGTTATTCTTATGTTACAAATGTTGTTGATACAGACAGGAGACAGGGAAACATTAGGTAGAAAAGGTCAGGGTCCCTGGTGAGGGATCCACCCTCAAGCGTGGACCTGTGGCTCTAAATGAGAAATTCACATCCCCATTTTCCCACCTGAATGTTGCCTTTTCCAAACCACCCTGGCCTATCCTGCCCAACACCCTATATGCATAAAACCCCTAAGTTCCACTGCTGGGGGATGGAGAGAAGCTGTCGGACATCAGAGAAAAGCAGCTTGACTTCAGAGCGATGGCTTGAAGGTGGGACTTTGGAGGAGAGTTCAGCCAGGGACAGCTGAACTCCAGAGGAAGATTATCTTCCCACTCCATTCCCCTTCCAGTTCCCCTTTCTGTTGAGAGCCACCTCCACTGCTCAATAAAATCCTCTGCATACACCACCCTTCCATTTGTTCACATGGCCTCATTCTTCCTGGACACCAGACAAGGACCCGGGTATGGGTGCAAGAGACTGTCACACTGACCCTCCACTGATCTGTTTAACACTTAAGCCGTCCATGGATGTTAAAGCTAAAGGAGTGCACTGTAACACACGCCCTCTGGGGCTCCAGGGGTCATGGGCATCCCCTCGATGCTGCCACTGTATGGGGTTCATTCCTGCCAGTGCCCAAAGGCACTCACCCTGGCTCCTGCACCTGCTCACCTGCGTGCTCCTTCTCCTGCAAGGGGTTTGAGCATCATGGGCTGAGTAAGCAAACCATCCCTTTATGAGGCCTGCAAAGGAGTCAAGGGAAATATTTCATCTCATTGTTACCATTAGGTATGTAATCATCAATTTTCAATGCGTGGATGGAAAACATTAAAAATCCAGGTTCCTGGTTGTTTCATCAAAAAGTTAAAAAAATAACAGTTATAGTTCACTTTAATAGGTGAATGCTAGGTATTCCTGAGGATTAGTTGGCTCTGAGTATAGTGTTTACGAAACATATACAAGGTTGCTCACGTAACAAGAGCTTAAAGGTGTGAATTTTATGTGCTTTGGTGAACAGTTTAAAATATATATATACATATATTTTAAATATATATACACACATATAGTATATATGTATATATAGTATATATGCATATGTATATGTGTATATATGTATATATAGTATATATGTATATATAGTGTATCTATACATATAGTCTATATATATTTTATATGTATATATAGTCTATATATGTATAGACTGTAAGAATGAACATGAGTAATTCTAGGATTGTTGAAGAGAGAAAACAAAACAAAACTTACTGTTGAGCTCCTACTGAATTTTTGCAGGGAATGTGAAATGGTTTCCAGGTATTTTTGATGTTTTTATAATTCATATTTGTTTTACGGAGTTTGGCAATAGGGTAGACACATCTAAAAAAATACAGAAATCCACAGTAACCTAACTAGTATGCTTTAATTATTCTTGGGAGTAGAGATAGAAAACTGGACACACTGTGAGTTCCAATTCATTCTACTTTATGAGAACTGGTGTCCTGTGTAGCAAAACTTGGTGCTATTGTGTAATTCAGCTTTTTTTTTTTTTTTTAAGCAAGGGGATATAAGATTATGATTCTACAGTTAATGTTTTGCATGACCCTAGAAAAGCTGTGTAAGAATTATGTGAAAGAAAAAACATCATACTTTATCTTTTCAGATTGTGTGACATAGTTCATGTCATTTACTTTATCAACTTTATTTTTGTTATCTTTAAAGTGATGATACTTATTTTACAGGGGTTCTTGCCAGGATTAAATAAAACCTATAAAGAGTCTAGGACAGTATGTGGTATTTTACAGATTGAGTAAATGGTATTTTATAAAGATGTTTGCCTATCTTCTTTCTGGTTAGTCATATGTTTAACCTGGTTTCCATGAACAATTACAGAGGTTTTCTACTTACAGAACTTCCTAAATTCTGTGTAAAATTTTGTGTGTGTGCTTATTTCTGGAGATGCTATTTAACTTTCATCAGATTAAAAACTTGTATATTAAAGCCCATAATTATACAAACATACACATTAAACTTTGTTCAACTTTACAGCCAATTTATCTTAGTGTACAGATTAATAATTTGATTTTAGGCAACTTAATGAAATGACTATGTGAACTGGAAATTGAACCTGAGCATGTGGCAAAACACTGCAAAAGGAACAAAGAGAAAAGTGAACTATTTAGTCCCTAGATAGATTTTTTAAAAATGTCAATAGTAAAACAGATTTTCATCAAATTATCTCAGCCTCAAATTGAATTGATTGTTTTGCACAAAATTATACCAAACAAAGCCTTTTCTATGGCTATAAAAACAAAGAAAATTTTCAACATTTCATTGTACAGGCACATATAATAAAATGTGAAATTTATTTATGAATATTTTATCTTGCTTAGTATTAATACAAGTTGACCATCCCTAATTGGAAAATCAGAAATTTTAAATGCCCCTGAAAATCAGAAATTTGAAATACTCCAAAATCCAAAGCTTCTTGAGCACCAACGTGACACTACAAGTGGAAAATTTCAGACATAAGGACTTAATACAAACTGCTTCGTGTACAAAATTATTAAAAATATTGAATAAAATTACCTTCAAGCTATTGGTATAAGTTGTACATGAAACATAAATGAATTTCATGTTAGACTTGGGTCTCATCCTCAAGATATCTCATTGTATGTATTTGAATATTCTAAAATTCAAAAAATTCAAAATACTAAACACTTCTGGTTCCAAGCTTTTTGGATAAGGGATACTCAACCTATATAAAAGGGTAGTCTTTTTTTCTTAAACTGTTTAAATTGAGATCTTTGATTCTTTGATCTTTAGAGGCCTCTTATGTTATGCATTATAATTTCGAAACTGAAGAGTATGGTAAATATTTGCTACTTTAAATAAAAGAATTTAACTTATAATTTAAACTCTTCTATTGGTTACATTTGTATATTTTTAAAAATGTAAACACTCAAAGGGGAAAAATCATGAGCTGAGAGGTAACTAAAGTTTTATTTTTAAAAATTACAAAGTAGAGCTACTCCATGACTTTACCTTGTAAATCATTTCTGCAATGTTCTTGAGACATTAATTCAGAGACATGATGATGAAACTCATGGCAGAAATTTAACTGAAAACTGAAGCTGCATCATATTTCATAGGATTGTTTGTTGCTTTAAAATAAATAATTTAAAAATCTTCTTTTCACAAATTGGAATATTAATTGGTCATTGTTGGTCATGTTTTAATTTTTACTTTTATCAAGGACTTATGTGCTAGTATTGGTGCTAATGTTTTGTATACATAGATATATTTAATCTTTATAACAATGAAGTCTTATTTCCCATTTTATAAATAAGAAAACTAAACATTTTTATTTATCTGTCATCTAGTATTACTAAAAACATGCTATGATATAGGCACTGTTTTTGGCGCTAAGGATAAAATAATAAACAAAAAATGTCCTGCTATCTTGGAACTTAAATTAAAATGGGGAGAGAGAGGAAATAAACAAATCAATACAGTGTTAGGACTATAAAGCCAATATAAAGCAGGGTAATGTGGTTAGAAGGTGGTAAGATGAGGGATAGGATAATCTGGAGATTCTAATTTAGGCATAATTGAGGGAGACCTGTCTGATTATTTGATATTTCAGTCTGAATAAAAACAGGGAGAGATCCAGGATGATATTTGGAGAAATAACGTTCTAGATAGAAGGAATAAAATAAATGCAATAGTTGTGAAAAAGTAATTTTCTTCGGATAGAAAGATCAATTTTGTTGGAAAGGCCTGACTTGGGGTGAGAGTTATAGGAAACAAATACAAGAGGGAACCAAGGATGAGGAAAGCACAGGAAAGGGATATTCTGTGACATCTCTTTAGGCATTAGTGAAGACACTGATTCTGAATGGGATGGAAGCCTCTAGAAGATTTTGAGCAGAGCAGAGACACGTTCCGATTTACATTTGAAAAATGTCATTCACATTGAGTAGTAGGGCAATAGTAGAAGTGAGAGCTGCTAAGAAGCTCAATAGTGTAGGCAAGAGATTAGATGGATAATAATGAGAATGAGCATGTTTAGGGATGAAATTAGATCAAGACTTCTGTTTAGAGTACAGAAAGTATGAAGTTTTTGTTAGATATTTAAGTGCAGATGTCAAGTTAGCAGTTGAAAATAGAGACTAGGCCCAGGGGGAAGATCATACTGAAAGCCATGGGCCTGGATAAAATTAATGGGCAGTGTGTGCAGGTACATAAAAGAAGTATGGAGAAAATGCAAATTCAAGAAGATGTGGAAATGTTGCAGACAGTGAGTAAGTAGGAGTGGGGGGCGGGGAAGAGAGAGAGAGAGAGAAAGTATTCTGATAGCCAAATAAAGAAAGTATTGTAGGAGTAAAAAGTAATTAAAATGTGGATTTTGATTTTTATTAGAGAAAGTGAGGCTAATGATGGACTATGAAGTGTAAAGAGGGTGAGAATACAAAAAATACTATGAGAGAGATGATGGAGGAAAGAGAAATGTCAATAAACCCTAGGTCTCAGTCAGTTTGGAAAAAAATTGTTGGAGTTGTAGTAAAATAATCTAACAATATCCTAGTTTTAGAGAGTGGAGTATTAGAAACTCAGACTGTGGAGTGAGTGTAGTTATTGACAATAATGATTCGTAGTTACTAGACTCTAATATGATGGCTCTCAAAGTGTAGTCACTGAACCAGCAGTATTGGCATCATCAGGGAACTTAAGAAACGCACATTCTCAGGCTCTACTCCAGACTTACTGATTCCTAAACTTTGGGGGTGAATCCAGCAACCTATATTTTTAACAAGGTGGTTACGATTCTAGCTATACTTTGAAAATTCTTCTAATGTATGATCATGGGAGCATGTGGTATGAGTGAGATGTCAGACAAGCAATTTTGTTTGATAAGTGATATGGCTTGACTTGGTGTCCCTACTGAAACTTCTTCTGGGACTGTAATCCCCACATGTTGAGGGAGGGACCTTGTAGAAGGTGATCGGATCATGGGGGTGGTTTCCCCATTGCTGTTCTCCTGATAGTGAGTTCTCAAGAGATTTGAAGGTTTAAAAGCACATGGCTTCCCTCAATCTCTCTCCTGCTCCTCCACTGTTAAGATGTGTGTGCTTTCCCTTCACCTTCCACCATAATTGTAAGTTTCCTGAGGCCTCCCTGTCAAGCTTCCTAAGCCTGCAGAACTGTGAGTCAATTAAACCGCTTTATAAATTACCCAGTTTTAGGTATGTTTTTATAGCAGTGGGAGAATGGACTAATACAGTAAGGTAAAAGCTAAAGGAAATAAGAGGATGCTGAAATCTTCAAGAACTATTTTAGAAGTATTAATATAAAGAGTAATAGGGGCTATACCTTCAGGAAGGAGCGGGAGTGTCTTGGAGCTTATAGATGTCTAAAATAAAGAGGAATCTTAAAAGGATCCAGAGACTTTCAGGGAGAAGTCTGTAACAATAGTGTGCAAACAATGACAAACAAAAGTTACCTGTAAGGAAAATGGATGTGCTTTGGTGAAGAATAGGCCAAGGCAGTCATCCGGGTCGGCATGACTCAGTGAGTTTGGAGTGCAGGCACACAACTCCACTTGTTATATAACCTGTTTGTGTAAGTTTATACTTGAATCTGAGCCACCATTGCCTGTAGAAGGTATAGCTGCCCTGCTAATGCTGTGCACAAGGCTCGCACCCAGAAAGAATGAAGCTGCCGACACTGTAAGGGAGAGCCAGTTGCCTTGAAGGCAGGCAGCAGGACTCAGGAACTAGCAAGAGCGCCAGGGAGTGCAGCTGTAAATGTGGGAGTGGCAGGAGCCGCAGAGCCGGCTGCTAAGAGGGTCTGCAGCTGGAGCAGGCAGCCAAGACAAAGACTGACAGAGAGAGAGCAAAATAAAAGCCATATTTCACCTGCCCACGCCCCATCGAGCGTTCTTTCAGCTATCTGCCACCTGTCCACCCACTCCCCTCGGACCTCAGCGTCGGCTGGAACCTGACACTTGGCGTGGCATTACCCTACACGACTTTTTACTTGGGGTGTGGGAGAGAAAATAATAAGGTCCAAAGAAAAGCGGGGTTTCCTATGAGAATCAGGTTTCAGAGCAAACAGGTGAGAGAATAGTCAAGAGCTGTTGATGACTCAGGTAATTTTGCTGATGACAGACTGGGAATTTCCTAGGGCAAAGAGGGAGAGTGTGTGGGGATGAGAGGAGTGGGAAAATGCGTCAGACAAGGGATTGTATGGAACTGTAGCATAGGGATCACAGTTCAGAGGGTCTTAGAGTCCTGGTGCTCTGGTAGTTGCTCTGGTAGTTCCCGATGGCATCCAGTCTTGTTAGAGTTGCAGGAAGGGATAATCAGAACTAATTAGGACCTCCTTCTAAGTCAGTAGTTCTCACTCTTGGCTGTTTAGAATCAGCAGGCGGAACTTCCCAAACTCCCCAATACCCAGGCAATGTCCATACCAATTAAATCATAATTTCTTGGGGTGGGCCCCAAACATCACCTTTTTTAAAAGTTCCCCAGGTGGTTCCAATGTGCAACCAAAGCTGAGAATCAGTTTTCTACTTTGTGGAGCTAAAAAAAGCAGCAAGAAATTTTGACTCTGGGGCCTGGGATCTGCATCGTAAGATACACCACCTCTAACACTGTCTGCGTGTAAGGTAGAAGTCAGATTGCTCTGCTCC
Organism: Macaca fascicularis; assembly: GCF_037993035.2. Taxonomy (NCBI): domain Eukaryota; kingdom Metazoa; phylum Chordata; class Mammalia; order Primates; family Cercopithecidae; genus Macaca; species Macaca fascicularis. Next base: position 113,891,261 of record NC_088381.1, read on the forward strand.
TGGGTCAAATCGTCTAACGGGCTAAGGCCTATTAGAAAAGCAAAGCAAATCACTGAAAACAGTTCAGTGGATGTGTTTGTGTGTGTCAGGCAGTAGAAAGTGAAAAAAGAAAGTTTCCTTCCCAAGAGCTGAACAATCACAGCTTGATGCTCTGTTCTGCAGGACAGCAGGTCACTGCTGAACCGGCAATTGATTCTGTATACATTGCTCTGAGTGCACCTTAAGAACTTTTACTCTTTTGGAAGAACTTCGGGTGAAAAGTTCACAGCACAACTTTTCACGGTTAATTAGCAGTTAGTATCACTTCAAGAAATCAAATAGGAAGCAGCAGATGGACTCACAGCTCACCTTGGGGCCGTAATTTGTGTGTCCCAGCCATTAGGCTTGGCTGTTGACAGCATTATCTCGAAGTTACGTGATCTTATATTTTTGCTTATTTTCCATTTGGTTGCTAAGGAATTTAACTCCCGTATCTAATTTCTGTAAAAAAGAAAAATTAAATAAAATGTTTATATCGGAGCTGTTTAATTTGTAACTTGTTGCCGGCATAATCTCCTGGCATTGGTGCAATGCCATAAAACATACCTGATTGCTTTAAGTGCCCAGACAACACTGCTATGCTCTAGTGAGTGAAGAATTCCTGCTTGCAAATGGCAAATAACGCATTATGTTTTACTGGCATCCCAATAAAATAAGTTACAGAGGAGTAAAAGATTTGCATTTGGATTTTAAAAAATTCTTTTATTTTAGAATTTATTACTCAAATGGTCCTGTTTTTGAACAAACCTGGTTGTAGTATTTTAGAAAGCCTGCATTATTTTCTTTTTGTTGTGAGAGCAGTTAGTGTTGCTACATTTTAAAAATAAGTCATTACTCCACAAACATTTATAGAACTCTGAAAAGGTTTTAAATCTTATTTAGTAGTGCCATAACTTTTGAAATTGAGATGTAGAAGTGGGATCTGCTATAAACTCTTTCGCATTTTGTCAATTTTGTGTGTAAGTGACAATCTCAACCTTCGAGAGAGAAGTGATTCTTGTCATCTTTCTCCATATGGATACATGTGTTCTTTTTGAAAAGAAGGCATTACTTAAATTTAACTTATTATTTTCCCAGTTGGAGTAACAGTGAATGCTGGGTGACCTTTGTGAAATTACTTACTGTCTTGTTAAAAACTTTCCTCCATCTCAAGTAGAGAAAATACCTACCAAGCTAAGAACTATGGTAAAGACAATGCTTGTCAGACAAGTTTGTGATTGTTATCCATGAGAGAGTTTCAGGGCTAGTTTCTAAAATTCACCTTGGATCGAACTTTTCTGAGTCCATCTACTCTTCATCAGCTTTTGCACTCTCATTAAGCCATGATGACCAATCCGAATTGATTCTCGGCAAAATACTGCAGTGAGTAATTTAAATTTCTGTCTTGTTCTTTCTGTGCCTTTCTCCTCCATACATTTGGAACATGCCTATCAATATAACCTTTATCTGCTCTAACATACAAGGGAAAGATGCAGTTTCACCTTCCTACATAAGAATTCCATGTGCCCAAATCAGCCCCATCTCAAGTCTTAAAAAACAAACAAACAAACAAACAAAAGCAATGAAAAAACAAACTCAAAAACCTTGCCTGGGCTCTACCCCAATCATTAACTTGAGAATATAGTTTGGAGAATATTTAGGTGATATATTTATTTAAGCTCCTTGGGTGATCCTAATGTATAGCCTGGGCTAAGTAACACTTTCTTAAGCCAAACTATTGATCCTAATGGTCTAATTCTAGAGAGTTAGCAGATGGGTAAAGAAGATATTTATAGACCAGAAATCCTTACAGGTTATAATTTATGAGCCTAGAACCAATGAGATGACATTGTCTAATCAGTCTGAAGGGTGATGGCAACAAAGTTTACAGCGACATTTTCTATTGGTATGAAATCTTCAGTGGCCTTGACCCTTATTTTCTTTAATCTCAGGCACTGGGTTATTAGTGCTTATTTACTACACCTTTAAAGTATTCTCTTCCTTATATTTGATATCATAGTCTCTACAAACCAGAGAGTAACTTCCTAAATTGGCAGGGGAAGGGGGGTTAAGGGGCTGAGGGGTGGTCAGGGAGGGTTAGTAAATGGGGAGAATTCCAAACTTACTTGACATTATGTCACAGTGAATTTCTGGTTCTAAGAAATGTACAATCACATAACGACAGTAGAATTATCTGTTCTTGCATGCTTCGGTTAACTTAGTGAATCTACTTGCTTGGAATTGGCTGCCTCACTGTTCAGAATAATTAGGAGAGATGTTCTCAGAACTGCAAAAATGCTGGGACATTGTCTATAGCCATGAAGACTTTGTGTTCAAAACCAGTTTCTTAAGCTCATTGCTTTTTGAGTTTTGGACCAGGTATTAGAAAATAAATAAGTCAGGAATACAAGGAGTAATTTATTAGAAAATAAATTACCCAATAATACAAGGGGCCATTCATTTTATTTAAAAAATAAATAAAATTGATAAATAAAAATAAATAAAATTGATGGCTCCTTGTATTCTTAAGAATTTGCATTTAATGGCCAGGTGTGGAGGCTCACACCTGTAATGCAGTGCTTTGGGAGGTCAAAATGGGAAGATTGCTTGAGGCCAGGAGTTTGAGACCAGCATGGGGGATAGAATGAGACCCCTGTCTCTACAAAAAAAAAAGTACATTTCATATATGACATATATGACAAAGAAGCCTTTGGAGGAAAGCTGTATATAATAAAGATCCCTATGTTTACTTTTAATTTCAGGTTTTGAGCTATTTTGCACTATGGGGTCCCCAAGTTCATTTGGGGTCAGGTTCTTTTTAACCATAAATATTGTTTTTTGTTTGTATGTTTAACATATGTGATTCATGTAGTCAAAGCACAATCTTATTTTTATCTTCCATGTCGATGAAAACTTATTCAGAGGGGCAGGAAATCCTGGCAGGCCCAAGAAATTTCTTGTTCTTCTCTTGGTAACAACAATCTTACAGCTCAGATCCTTTTAAGTCATAAATACAGTGTAAATTCATTAAGCAAAAGTCTCAGTCCATAAAATATTCAATATTTTAATCTGCAATGAAGATTATGACTCCTTTCCTCTCCACAGGAAGTCAGTTGTTGACAGCTTCTCTTTTCCTTTGCTAAGACATTTGGCAGATGAGAACTTTTGTAAGAGGAAGATGATATGCTCAGCTTCTTTTCTGTTTTCCTCCCTGTAGTCTGAATATTCATGTCCCCTCAAAATTCGTGTGTTGAAACCTGAACCCCCGAGATGATGCTATCAGGGGTAGGGTCTGTGGGAGGTGATAAGGCCAGGAGGGCAAAGCTCTCATGAATGGAATTGGTGCCTTATAAAAGATGCCTCATAATGACCTTTAACTCCTTCCACTCTGTGGAGACACAGTGAGAAGGTGCTGTTCTATGAACCAGAAGTAGGTCCTTACAAAACACTCAATCTGCCTATGCTTTAATCTTGGACTTTCCAGCCTCCAGTAACATGTAACAAATACTTTTCCTTTGTTTATAAGCTGTCCAGTTTATAGTATTTTGTTATAGTAGACTGAATAGACTAAGAACATCCCTCTTCCTGCTTCACTTCCATCACTTACTATCTTCATCAAATGAAAATGGGTGGTGACAAAAGAGGAAATGACATAAGACCGAGAAATATCTTCCTTGGGAGATGTCTGGTACCCTCATAAGCTGATTTCATGCTTTCTAGGCCTGGTAGGTGTTCCAGGCTGAATTTTTTCCTCCTGGTTGCTTGAGTGTGTTTGGGTGTAGCTTTAGGATTTGTATAACTGAGGACTTATCCACCTCTATCTCTCAATATATCATGGTATGTGCAGTACAATCCATTACCCAATTTACTGCTCTTCTTTTAGCTTCTGTTTTTTCTCCAGTAATCAACACCATGAAGAAGCTATTGGTGTTTGGTGTCTTTTCCAGGAGGTACGGTTGGACTTAAAATAGCTCCAGCCTTACTTTGTCTCTGTTCAGTATAGCTCACTATCTTGGGCCCAAAGTCTCTGGATATAAAGGCCAGTGTTAACACAGCCACATTTGTTCTGCTGTCACAAGCCACTTTAAGACCCTGAGGCATTCTTTGTAACTTCAAGCTTTACAGAATTGACATTTTAAGATCTGAGAGTACTACAATGGAAATGCTCATTGTAAGGGTTTAGGTGGAAGAGAAAGCACCTCCCACTCCCATCCCTTCCTTCTTGGGAGAAGGTGGGGATTTCCAGCATGTCAACAAGTCTCTACAAGTTTACTCTCTCCATACTTCGACCTAGTTTATTATCTCTGATTTGCTTGAGGAGTTCAAGAATTATTGCTGTGACATTTTCTTAGTGAATTTTGCATGTGAGCATCTGTCTCACATTCATTTCCATATTTGATATGCATCATATTTTTGGCCTCAATTGAAATCAAAGCAGAAGGACTTGTATTTAATGACCTGTTAGATGTTCGTTTGCCAGGAGTGTCTACTCCGTATCCTCTTCAAGAGCCAGGGATAAGAATAGGCAGGTGAAAGAGAATTTGGATACAGTAGTTGGTAGCATCCCATTTGATTATGACCAACCCTCAGAAAGATTAAAAATTTCTTATTAATTAGAAAACTGTGGCTTAGTTTGCCAAATGAGTCTCATAAATTTTGGATTATCTACTATAGCTAGGAAAAACGGCTTGAAATAACTACTGTAAGAAACAAAAATCTAGTGAGAAATATTGAGCCCTCCTATAGGAATCCTTCCTATGAATTGAGTCAGAAGAATTACATTTATTTTATAAGGTCTCTGGTAACTTTATGTACCAAATGGCAATAGAGTATACTGGGCCTGTCCTAATTCATGAGGCTGGAAAAATGCTTCCTAACTTTTCATCTTTAATTGGCCTTCTGTTCTCAGACATCATACCTCATATTAAATGGACCATGTGAGTTGAAGTATTGCTTTGCTATCTGGACATTTATATTAGTGTATCAGATCTTACTAGCCTTGTAGGATTTATAGTTAGAACATTTAAGGCATTAAGAAAGTGATTATGTTTTATAAAATTAATTCTTTTTAGCCTCTGTAATGTGGTAAAATAAAAATTTGTAGGAGCCTGCTCCTACAAAGTGCACAAGTTTTTATACTATATATTGCAGCTCTGTATCTTTTATGGTTTAAAGATGAATACTATTAAAATTTGAACTGTAGTTTTTTGTACTTATGCCCATGTTTACCATATTTGCATGTTGAGAAGTTACTCTACAAAATTTTTCTTGTTAACATTTTTCTAATTTACTTAGATTTAGTGATTTTTCTTTTTCAGAAAAATGCAATCAATACTTTGTATGGAATAGAATTGGAATCTGAGGGCTTTAGGGAATCATAGAAAGAAATATAATACATATACTGCATTCATAAAAAGTGACCCTTAGAAGATGGTTGAACCACTGGATGGAAGGTTCCTGGGTCCTTAAATGACTATGCGAGCCACATAAGCATCATATACCTCCTGCAGCATGCTATTGACTAAACAGAGAGATAGGGCAATTTATAGGGCTCATTTCAGCATTTTGTGTCTCTCAAGGATCATATGACAGCACTGATTATTGTCCAATGCCTGAAAAGAGTTGTATGTATTTTTCTAATTTTACAGTATTTATAGGAGGGCTATTCTGGTACTAATTATTTCACCATAGCCAAAAACAAAAACTTCTCCGTTCATTCAGTCTTGAAACATTAAATTCTTCTTAACTTTTTCCTCATCTTCAGGTTCCCTAACCCACAACAGCCTTTAATTATTCTTTCTCAATGCTGCTTATGTTTATTCAATCATTTCTGTGAAAATTACCACCATCCTGAGATCTTCATTCCCCCAAACTTCTATGACTGTATCTTTTTAACCAATTTTCCACATTTGATATACAACTTTAGTTAATCATTTACATATTTTTTTACTGATTACTCAATCTGTGTATTTAGTAAGATAGTTTAGTTCTTCCTCAACTTATCCCTAAATGACCTTATGAATTTATTTCCTACTATGCCCCTTAATATACGCCCTAAAATACCCATATGTGTTTTTCCTCAACTTTGCTTATATTATCTCTGTTACATGGAATGCTTTGAATCTCCAAATTTTTTTTTCAGCAAATACTTATTAAGTGTCTAATGTGGACCAGACACCATTTTTGTTGATAGAAATATAGGATGAACAATTTAGGGCCCATCATATTATGAAATTTATAGTTAAGTTCTAGAGATAAAAATTGAAGAAAAATCAGAAAATATTAATCATGCTTGTGTTAGCAGCTATAGCAAGGAAGCACAGTGTGTCTTACGTGTTTTTACTATGCAGCTCTTTTCTGGACTTTGGGCTATATTTTTCTGGGGAATTATATTGGAGTCCTCAAGCGGTGGTATAAATGAGCTGGACAAAATGGATAAAATGAAGGTGGGAGGGGGAGCTTTCTAAGCAGAAGGCAGAGTTTTCTGTGAGAGATAAATCCCCAAGGAAGAGAGGAACATTGTTCTGGAGGAACTGAAAACAGTCAGTGAGCCTAGTGTACAATGACCAGTGAGTGTGAGTCATGGGACTGGTGAATTCCTATAAGGTCAGATAACTCAGGTCCTGTAGGTAATAATCATACCTTACATTTTATCCTAAGAGTAAAGAGAAGCCTGCCGCTCACTTCTACACTGTCATCTTCTTGCTAGCAGGTACAATGACTTAAGTCCTCTCTCCAGCCTTCCAAAAGTTACTACTGGAAGCGGCAGGTTGCAGTAAAGACAGAGGTGCCACTCAGGGGCAGGTACATTGATTTATTGGGCAGAGAAGCAGCTGTTGTTTTGGGACACTGTGGTCCAGTACTGTGGTTCACATTCACCAAGGCATTAATCTATTCTTCATCCATACTGCTTCTCACTACTTGGAAGCTCAGCTTTGTTTACTCCATTATTCTTTAGACTACATTACATTGTATTCGTCCTCATAAAAATGTAGTTTGTGTTGGAGGTAGTTTGTGTTGCAAGCACCATGAGAATAGAATCAGCATTTACTTCTAGGACATTTTATTTATTTTAGGAGCTAGTTAAGAATTGTTGGAGTACAGGAACTCTCTTGGTACAACAAAACTTGAAAGGGGCCATAAATTCTGCTCTTGTTGCTCTTGTCCTTGTTATTGACAGAATGCCAGCATCTGTGGAGATAAGCATGTAACAATGCATGAGTGTGAGACTGTGTTATCTGTCTTCATTCTCACCTACTCAGAGTAGGCACACAAACTTACTTCCTGTCTCACAAAGTTGTTGTTTTAAGCAAGAAAGTAACATATTAGAATTATGTTTTATTACAATTTTCCTTACTAAACTTTGGGTGAAAATTTTGCAGAGGTGCAAGGCAAGAATGGAAGCTAGAAGGTTAGTGAAGATGCTTGATTATTGGCTTAAGAGGTCTGTAACTTTGGATAGGAAGGTTTCTGTGAGAAGAGCTATAAAAGTGGTCATTTAAATTGTTTTATTTTTTCCATTAGTCAGTTTTGTAAAAGATAACTTTTTTTCTATATCCATTGATACATAACTGCCTGCTTTGTGTTTCAATGGCGTAATTACTTATTTCACCTCTTAGGTAGAATTTCCTTATGGAAAGACTATATTTTATTTACTTCCTTATCTGCTAAATTATTTAGGGCAATGACTATATTAATTCATTTTTTTAACTCAAAAATAGTAGTTCATATGTTCCAGGTACTATTCAAGGGGCTGTGGAGATACATGCCAAATAATCAGACAAGCTTCTGCCTTTGTAGGGTTTTTCTTACCCCATAGAGATGCATATTATTAATTATATATAATATATATTCATCATATATTTTTATATACATTAATTATATATATTTATATATATAATTTATATATATATATAATTAATGCCAGTCACAAGTGTAATGAGCTCCATGTAGGAGAATGTCCATTATACTGACAGCAAATAACAAGGCAGGCTTCCTATTGACCTGTGATATGGAAGAAATAGATTTAAACATTAAAATGGGGTGAAGACATTTCAGGGAGAGGAAAATGCATTGATCTTGTGACAGGAGCAAGTAGATGCATCTTAGCAATAGAAAGAAGATCAACATAGTTGGAACTCAGAGATAAAAGGTGAAGCTGGAACAGAAGGCAAGGACCAAGCAATTAAGAACGATATAGGTCATGTTAAGGTTTTAGCCTTTATCTTATTAGCTTATGGCATATGTCTAATAAGGCTTTACTTAAAGAACAAATCTGGGTATTTCAGGAAGCAATGAGGACAGAAGTAGCAGACAGTGAAAAGACCAACTAGCTGAGATTTATGGAATGATATTTGAGTGAATTAGAAATGAGATGTTCATGGTGTAAGATGGTAAGAAGGTAGGCAGTGGTTGCAGTGTAGAATTTGCTGCTGCTGAAGTGGTAGATGAATCATCTTACTGGTGAAAAAAAAGAAGCTAGAGAGACGGGGCAGGTATGTGGAAGAGATGGTTCTTTTTGAAAATGAAGCAGATATTTGTAATAAGAAAAGTGAAGATTGTCAAAAAGCTCTAAGCATGTTAATCATAAATGCGTAATAGTGCTTTTCAGTTGCAATGTTGAAGGATATTTGCATGAACCAAGGTCAGTGCCTGGCTTTTCTCCGTAGTTATTTTCTACTTTATGACTATGAATGAATGCTGGGAGTCCCCAATACTATTCCCTGGCTTGATGATTTTCTAGGAGGATTCACAGAACTCAGCACACTGAGTTCTTATGGATGCGAATTTATGGATGTGATCATTTACAGTAAAAAGATTCAAAGCTAAATCATCAAAGGGAAAAGGGGTATGAGGCAAAGTCCCAAGGAAATAAGGTATAAGCTTCTAAAGAGTCTCCCTCCAGTAGAATAACAGAGAATGCATTTAATTATCCAGAAATGAGTTTTGATGACACATGTAAAATATTGTCTACAAGGGCAGCTCATAGGAGAGTCAGTACTCAAAGTTTTTATTGGGAGCTGATGATTATGTACCCTCTCCCTAACCTCTACCAAATGTCCAAACTCCTAGTGTTCACCATAAACATTGTTTTAACAGAGTTCAGGCACAGTGAGTGAGTCATCAGTTTTAGCAAGGGGAAGAAACTTTCTTCATGTAATCCAAGTTCCCAGAGGTCAGCCATGGACTAACCTTGCAAGCAGGCCTTTGAAAGGATATGTTAAGTCTTTTACATACAGCAGCAATAATAGAACTTGTAGAACATCCTTTATTTCCTAGTTCTTTGTGCTATTATACTTTCTGCATTATATTCTGCAGCAACCTATCAACGTATAGATGAGGCTCTCATTTATACATGAATGCCACAGACTCCTGACTTTTCTACTTTTGGGTCATCATATTTCTTCACTCTTTTTCAAACCATACTCTTGCTATACCACATATTTGGCTGAGCTGGTATTATGAAATTCAATATCATACTCCTTTCTTTCTTCTAATCTCTTCTCTAGTCATTATGTATTGATCTCATGTCATACCTAAGTTACTTTGAAGGTTAATGGAAAAAACATCTTTCACTTTGAAATACCTTTTTATATTAGTTTGTAATTTACATTCCTAACAACTCACAAAGATACCTAGGGTCTGCAATATTTCTAATTGGAGTTAAAAGATAATATTCAGGGGAAATTAAAAATTTAACAAAATCCCATAAAGATTTAATATTAATTAAAATAACTATAGTGTGGAAATATATTATCCAATAATGGTTTTCTTTGTGGAAAAATGTATGCAGATGTTTTTACTGGACTAATGTTGCATTTATTGGGTGTAGGGTTCCACACTAATGGAAATTGCTAAGAAGGTTATGGTGATCAGAACTGTGTTGTACCAAATTGTTAGGCTGTGAGTTAACACAATATAGTTTATATATTGTTCTGTTTTGTATTACTCCATACCAAATACCAAGAAGTTTTTGCTTTTCTTTATTTCTAGTAATTGTTCCAATTCTCTAATTCCTTATTATTCAAAATATGTTCCATGAACCAATGACAGTGGGGTTACCTGAGAGTTTGTTAAATGTGCAGAATTCCAGGCCCACTCTCAGACCTACTGAGTAAAATTCTATTGTTTCCCCAATATGCCTTCTTAGCCTCTAGCCATTGCCTCAGTTTAGGGCCACTCTTCTTGGTACTCCAGGCAACTGTCTAAAGGATGCATTTAGCACATTGACATCAACCCCAACACTAATATCCCTAAAATAAAATCTCTTGCCTTTACATTTTCAATACTGTTTCTAGGCAAGTAGTCACTGAGTTAGGGTGTGGTTTAAGCTGGAGTCATTCAACTTTCTCTTATTCTTATATAATTCTTTCTCTATTTTTCATTACTGTACCTGTGCCCAGATTCTGGACAGAACTAAAATGTCCCACAGCCTTAGGCAATTTAATGATTCTCTTGACTCTGATGAAAGGGTATCTCATGGTTAGGAAGAGTTTAATTCTTTTTCTCACTCTGAGTTCCACAAATAGGCAACCTGCCATCCTCTCTGGTTCATTTTACTTTTGGCTGTTCTTCTCCTCTATTAGTTGATTCAACTTAAGAGTACTTACACTTGTCACTTGTAAGTTTTAGTGGATCATATATCCTAGTGGAATATTCCACAACTAAAAATTTTGGTTACATAGAATCATTACCCTTCCAATTAAAATGCAAGTTACTATGAGAAAATAATTTCTCAAAATAGAAATCAAATTTCATATAAATTATAATTTAAACTCTGTTTGAATTTTATTATTAAGGGTTCTCTAGAAAGAGGTTAATTAACATTGGAGTTTGATCTACATATTAAGCAAATTTACTTATTAAAATGGAGTTCATATGTATTAAGCTAATTTATACTAAAGGGAAATATTGTGTATAGTAATTTGAATTCTATTTGTAAGGCAAATAGTTTTACATTTTTCTAAGAGTAGGTGAATATGAAAAGTGATAGAATTAAACCAGCTGTAAGAATGAACAGATCTGATATTTTTTTACACTATGAAGCAACACTGTTCTCTAAATAGCAGGGTGCTTTTTGTGACTTTTTCCTTTAAAGTGCTGTTTTCATAAGTCAGAGTAAACTGTATCTACTCAATGTAATTTTGCTGAAGTCAGCAGTCCTAGTCCTAGACTTATTATCTTCAATTTATTACATGTTTGATGAAATTGAACAAAATGTGTTTAGATATTTTATTCTGGATTTGTCTTGAGAGTTCACTATGATAATAAGAAACTTTATTAAAGGTAACTGAATTCTAGGGTTTATAAAAATAATTTAAAAAACTTTGAAACACTATGATTTAAATTTCTTAGTATGACCTTTTGTACCCTTCCTTGCCATTATAAACCATTCCACTTTATGCTATAAATTCATATGTGCAAGATAATGAAGCCATTAGATATAACAAATGCATGTCTAAAAGGGAAAGACAGTTTTCTTTTTTAAAAAAATTTCCCCCTTGGGGTCTAATTTTGATGGAGTGCTCCAATAAGCCTGTCTGTAATCTCAGGTCAAATAATAAAATCCCTCCCATAGATAGAAGATTACTAGGAATTGCTACAAACTTAAATGCCCTCAGGGTCAGGAAGTTCTCTAGATCAGATACAGACTCTGAGTGTAGAATGCATGTGACAGGTGGCATGCCTAATTATGATGATCAGGACATGCCTAAAGTTGTGACTTTCTAAAAGTATTTATAGTTCATACATTCTACATAGTCTACCATTCAGAGATCTATTTATTTATTTATTTATTTATTTAGTTTTGAGATGGAGTTTTGCTCTTGTTGCCCAGGCTGGAGTGCAGTGGCGTGATCTCGGCTCACTGCAAACTCTGCCTTCTGGTTTCAAGCAATTCTCCTGCCTCAACCTCCCAAGTAGCTGGGATTATAGGTGCCCACCACCATGCTTGGCTAATTTTTGTATTTTTAGTACAGACAGGGTTTCACCATGTTGGCCAGGCTGGTCCAGAACTCCTCACCTCATGCTCCACCTGCCTTGGCCTCCCAAAGTACCGGGATTACAGGCGTGAGCCTCCGCGCCAGGCCTTCGAGATCATTTTTACTATTAAAGTTGCTTAATAACAAAGTTGATATTTTATTTTTATCAGTTTTTCAGGAAAATTCAGCATTTTTCCTGCTCAATTTTAAGAGTTTTTTTTAAGAGACTCATATTTCTGGGCATTTTTGCATAGCACTGGCCTGGGAAGTACTTATGGTTAGTAGGACTGACCACAAAAGGAAGATTTTTTTTTTTAACTGTTTACCTACAGAGCCTAATCAAAAATAACCTTGCAGGCAATAAAACAGTAATTGCTATAGTGGTAGAAACTTTTCTCTAAGGATTATAAATATTATCCATCTAGTAATCTAGTGGTAAGCAGGAGATCTGAAAGCTCCTTTTGATATCAAAAGTTACCATGTGGCCCAATAAGCAGACAATACAAGTCACAGAAGGAAAAGAGATTGGAAGGTCCAGAACCTTGGATAGAAACTTCACTTCTAACCACACTGACTAGATGTGTTTATTAATCTTTCAGTGAGGAGGGATTTGCTTTGTGATTAAACAAGGCTGCTTCTGAATTGTACATAGTGCAATTAATTGCCTCTGTGCCTAAGTTAATTGTTAGATATGTAACATTCGTAATGAGTATGTATACAAATAGAGGCAGCAACTTCTCATGAATATGAGCCCTGGAGTCAAACTGCCTGGCCCTGCCTTGCCCTAGCTATGTGACCTTAGGGAAATTATTTCACCTCTTATTCCTCAGTTCTCAGTCTGTAGCTAAAGATAATGAATATTTATTTTTATAGTGTTGTGTAAAAATTAAATCAGCTAATATAAGTAAAGCTCTTAATAAAGTACCTAGAACAATGTAAAAAACCATCAAGCAAATGAAAGTTAATAATTTTTAGTAAATAGACCAATGCAGTTTATTCGTTACGATATTTAAACTTATGGTGATTGTTATTTACAATGCCCAGACTTAGTAAGCTCCATCTGAGAAGTACAAATCCGGTGAAAAGTGAATAAAACGAATCTTACTAACTGCCACGATTTCTAAGCCAGTGCAAAAATGGCTACACGTTTGAGTCACTTAGAAAACTTTCACAAACAGATCACAGGGGCCCACTCCATCTTTACTCAAGCTGTATTTCTGAGAATGGTTCTCTGAAAGATTTCCAGATGAGAATCTACAGATCTTGGAATTAAAAATTGATAGTGAGTTCTAACCATACCACAGATCCTCTAACCAGAGTTGCACAAAGTTAGGTTTTGATGGATAACTCTATGTTGCTACTGAATATATAACATGGTTTAGTTCTTTGAGGCATTATTTTCACCATTTGGAGTAGATATATCAAGGTTAAAAATGTCTAGCTTAGATAACTGAGTTGTGGACAGTAGGTTAGGGTTCTATGCTCACTTAGAACATTTCTCTGTGCATCAAAACAAGGAGGCAAAATTCTATCAGTCTCCATTCTGTGGTGATGGTGTTTGTGTGTGTATGTGTGTGCACATATGGATATTTATTATGTTAAATATGTCCACATATTTAGTAACTGTTGCTCGTGACACTGTCTCTTCTGATGCAGTCCTACAGTATAATTGGGCAGTGGACAGACTGGGAATAGACAGTTTACCTGAAGGAAGACCATATGCTGGACAGTAATGTTTGAAGTAGTCTGCTTTGGCATGTTCCTGATATGTGACATTAATAGAAAGCCTAAGATATGAGGGAAAAAAGTGGTTCTTAGAATCATTATCAGAAAAACATTGTAGAAAATATTTAAGAATATTACCTAAGCTATCTAAAATTGCTGTTCTTTCAAATAGTGTGGGAAATATTTAGTTAAATCAGTAAGTCTATTTTCCCTCTGGAATTAGCACTCATTATAAGTGTATACGTTGATAGATTTGGAGAATTGTGTACAGTCATGTAACCATTATCACCAGCAAGATATAGAACTATTTCATTAGCAAGATATAGAAGTGTAAAGAAGACTGGCTGGTTGGTGATGAGAAGTGAACCATGGAACAGATGTATAGAAATATTCAGCAGTGTAGTGGAATCGGTTAATGGTGAAGTTAAACGTTGCAACTTAGCTCTCCTCCTCTTCACTTCACCCATTGGACAGTCAGTCCAAAGAAACTGCAGGCCTGATCGCACATAAACCAGCAGTAAAGAAATGAAGCAATAGTAACATCAGTAGATATTCAGAGGAGAGAGAGACACAACATTAGCAGTGTCACTGACCTAAGCACCATAAGAAGCATAAACGTAAAGTGCCATAGCAGAATAGCCAAACATTAGAGCAGAACTTCCATTTTACCCTTTAATAAACCCCTATCGTTTGGCCAGAGTTTTTCTTTGACTAAATGGGGAAGAGGAAATGTTTTAGCGTAATCGAACACTTCCGTATCTGGCTGGTGAAATAGTTCTATATCTTGCTGGTGATGACTGTATACGATTCTCCAAATCCATCAACCTATACACCTATAATGATTGCATTTTATCTAACACAAATTATACCTCAATAAAGTGAAATTAAGTTTTTAATTAATTTATTTTAATGTAACTTATTATTTAATCTTAAATAAATCCAGCCAAAAATATACATTTAAAAGCTTCGACAACTTTAGCTGTAGGAAAGTAAAAGTTTGGGTTAGATGTTTGTGTTTCAGTGGGAAGCCTAATTATATTGTGGTTAGAGGTTTGTGTTTCAGTGGGAAGCCTAATTATATTGTAACTTGAAGTAGAGACACCCATGAAATCATTGGTTGCAAAAAATGGAGGTAAGCTAGTCGCCAAAGTATCTCATAGAATTAATACTATAGGAACTTTGTAAAAGATTTAATTTATTTACAGAGTAAATAAATGTATTTACAGGGTGCACTGAGAAATTAACTGAGAATGATTAAGCAATCTGTTTAAGATTATAGAAAGAGACAATAAAATGAAAAAACAAAAAATTATTTGAAATTTCTTTTTTTTCTTTTTGAGATTGAGTCTCGCTCAGTTGCCTGGGCTGGAGTGCATTAGTGTGATCTCCACTCACTGCAAGCTCCGCCTCCCGGGTTCACGCCATTCTCCTGCCTCAGCCTCCCGAGTAGCTGGGACTACAGGCACCTGCCACCACGCCAGGCTGATTTTTTGTATTTTTAGTAGAGACGGGGTTTCACCATGTTAGCCGGGATGGTCTCGATCTCCTGACCTTGTGATCCGCCCTCCTCGATCTCCCAAAGTGCTGGGATTACAGGTGAGAGCCACTGTGCCTGGCCTGAATTGTTTTAAAGTTTAGAGTACTTTGAAGAAGGTATTTTTTTTCTGGTTCTCTGGTAGATCTGATAGAATGAAAACTGTTTGTCTTCTCAATAACTAGAGATAACTATTTTCTAAACGTTAATATTTCAAACTCACCAACTGCATTATATTTATTATTGGCTATTTCACAGGTTAACCTCTAGATTTGCTTCATATAATTCACTTCTTTCCAACTAACACTCAAAATTACTTGTGTAGTTACTGCAAATTTCAGTTTAGCTGGTAGGCCCAGTAAGTGCATTTAAAAATAGAAAAGGGTCAAATCTGACCTTTGGATTCTGATAGCTGAGGGGTAATTGCATTGAAATCATTACCCTTCCAAGGAAGAAATGCTTGCTGAACATTGACCCCCTGCTTAAATAAAATGGGGTTTTTTTTTTTTCTTACCAGGTGAATCTTTTGACACTTTGATGCCAAGTGTCATTACCTCTGTCTGGTCTGTGAATTGCTGAATTCTCCATAAGTATGATTTAACAGCCTGAATCTGTCATGAAATATTTATAGCATTTTTGTGATTTGAAGATTTTGAATTTTACTTATAACCATATTATTAAAGAAATGCCCTATAAAGGAGATGCCACAATGCCACAAGATAATATGATAATATTTATCTTGTGCAAGTACAATTATTCTGATACAAGTATATTTTGGGTCTTTTTATGGAGATAATGTCTAGTGAAAAGTCAAATACTTAAAAAACCATGTGGGCATCATTTTTACGAGCTTTAAAAGGATGATCCAACAGAGAAGTAAGTTTAGCGTTGTTAAATAAAGTTTTAAAACTAAAATTTAAAAGCAGAATTGGGTAAGATTCTGAGAAACAGATACAAATAATATTTTTTAAGTTAAAAAATTTAATTGACATAATATTTATACATATTTATGGGGTACATTGTGATGTTTCAAAACATTTATACATTATATAATGATAAAATTAGAGTAGTAAATCTGTCACCTCAAACACTTATCATTTCCTTTTGGTGATAAGATTCAAAATTCTCTTTCAACTATTTTGAAATATACAATACATAATTGTTAACTATAGTCACCCTACTGTACAATAGGACACCAGAACTTATTCTACCTATCTAACTGTTACTTTGTACCTTTTGACCAACCTCTGCCCATCTCCCCACTCCCTACCCCTCCCTAGCCTCTGGTAACCACTATTCTTCTATGTGATCAACCTTTTTTATATTCCACATATGAATGAGATTATGCAGTATTTGTCTTTCTGTGTCTGTCTCACTTAACATAACATGTCCTTTAGGTTCATCTATGATGTCTTTAATGATGGTACTTCATTTTTTATGGTTGAATAGTATTCCATTGTGTATAGATACTAGATTTTCTTTATCTATTCATAAATTACTTACACTTAGGTTGTTTTCATATCTTGGCTATTTTGAACAGTGCTGGAATAAACAGAATGCTGATATCTCTTAAAATACTGATTTCATTTCCTTTGGTTATATACCCAGTAATGGTATTACTCCTGGATCATATGGTAGTTCTATTTGTAATTTTTTTGAGGAATCTCCATGCTGTTTTACATAATGGCCATACTAATTTATATCCCTACCAACAGTATGTAAGTGATACAGACAGGAGGCAGGGAAATACTGGGTAGAAGAGGGTGGTGCCCCAGCAAAGGCGCCACTCTCAAGCCTGGAAACCACAGCCCTAAGTAAGAACAGTTTTCTCTGTTTTCCACCCAAATGTTGCCTTTTTCGGGCTGCCCTGCCACCCTATCCTGTGCCCACGGACCTCAGCTGGCAAAGAGACAAGTGACTCAATGTCAAGAGAAGTAACTGTGCATCAGAGACTATGGATAGATGTGGCTTAACTTCAGACTGCATGACTTTAGAGAGGAACCAAACTGGAGATGGCTGGACTTCAGGGAAAGATCATCTTTTCCCCACACCATCCTCTTTTCAGCTCCACTTCTACTGAGAGCCACTTCTACTGCTTAATAAAATCTCCAAATTCACCATCCTTCAAGTCCGTGTGACCTGATTCTTCCTGGATGCTGGACAAGAACCTGGGTACCAAGAGGGCAGAATGTAAAACGTTGTCACCCTGACTCTCCACTGAGCTGGTTAACACTTAGCCATCTGTGGGTGTCAACTGCTAAAAGAACATTAATTGTAATGCACTCCTAGATGCAGCCATGGGGCACGAGCCCAAAAACACTTTCCACAGTCCTGGCACCCACTTGCCTGTGTGAAGGGTTGAGCCCAGCAGGCTTGAGTGAGTGAAATTTGTGCCTGCCAGCCCCAAAGCGGGCAGCTGGACCCAGAGCTGGTACACTCAAATTCCCACCTGTGAAAGGGTCAATGAAACTTTCCTATCTCATAAGAAATCCTTAATCTCTACATCCTCATCAACACTTGTTATTTGCCATTCTCATAATGGGCATTTAACTGGAGTGAGGTGATATCTCATTGTGATTTTGATTTACATTTCCTGATGATTAGTGAATATCTATTGAGTACTTATATTTACTGAGTATTTATTGAGTACTTATAATTATGCCAGGCACTATAATAATTACATATATATTAATGAATATACTTCCTAATCCAAATAGAATATTTTCTGTTCTTTGTACTATGTCATATGTGTGTATATGTATGTATGTATGTATATATAACTATTTTCATTGTGTACTCACTGAGTGCTCAGGCACTAATCCGAATGTCTTACATGAAGTAACATATTTCATCTTTACCACAAATCAATGAAGTAGGTCATAGTACTGATTACCGTTTATCATTTAATGTTAAGGAGAAGGACACTAAAGCATAGTGCTATTGTATGATTGTGTCCCTTTGAAATTCATATATTGAAACCTAATCACCAGTGTGATGGTATTAGCAGGTACGGCCTTTGGGAGGTGATTAGGTAGTGAGGAAGCAGCTCTTATAAATAGAATTAATGCTCTTATAAAAGAGACCCCAGAGAGTTGCCTTGCTCCTTCACCATCTGAGGCTTCAGCCAGAGGGTGCCCTTTAGAAGGTAGAAAGCAGGGCCTCAGCAGACATTGAGTCTGCCTTGATCTTGGAATTCCCAGCCTTCAGAACAGTGACAATAAATTTCTGTTGTTCGTAAGATACCCAATTTATTGAATTTTGTTACAGCAGCCCAAACAGGCTAAGACAGAGAATTTGAGGGCCTTTTCCATTTCACCCAGCTGGTTGAACTCAGACTATTCTACAGGAATGCTCTTTTCCATTGTAGTCAAGTCGTATATTGGATATCAAAAGCAAAATTCAATGGTTATGTCATTTAAAGGAAAATGTAGAAATAATAATCTAAATTATTTAAATTTAAAAATTTAAAATTCCAGGTTTCTCTACTAATTCCTTTTAAACTTTAACTGCTTTTGTCTGAACTCATAAAGTAACCATTTTTATATTCAAGTTATTCATTCATATTTTAGAATTATATATTGTACTGTTTATCTAAATGTGCAATTCAATTAAAGTAACATTTTCATTAAAAAAGAAAAACAAAAAAAACTTTGAATAGTTGGGTGTGGTGGCTCATGGCCGTAATCCCAGCACTTTAGGAGGCCAAGGCAGGGTGATTGCTTGAGCCCAGAAGTTTGAGACCAGCCTGGGCAACATGGTGAAACCCCATCTCTGCAAAAAAATACAAAAATTAGCCAGGCATGGTAGCATGTGCCTGTAGTCTCAGCTTCTTGGTAGGCTGAGGTGGGAGGATCACCTAAGCCTGAGAAGGTCAAGGCTGAAGTGAGTCATGATTGTGCCACTAAACTCCAGCCTGAGTGACTGAATGAGACCATGTCTCAAATAATAATAATAATACAAATAATAAAATAAAAAATAAATTAAAAATGAGAATAGCATTTTTCCTACTCAGTATTCTTTTATTTTTGAGTGATAATTGACAAACTTTTTTTGTCAATTTAAAGTATGCACTTAAGGTATGCACTACGATGATTTGATATATGTATATATTGTGAACGAATTAGCACTATTGAGCTAATTAACATAATTGTCATCTCACATAGTTACCATTTTTTTATGGTGACCCCATTGAAGATCTATTCCATTAGCAAATTTCAATTATATAAAACATTGTTAATAACTATAGACACTGTACTGATCATTATTCCTCCAGAACTTACTCATTTTATAACTGAAAGTTTGTACATTTTAACCAACATCTCTCCATTTTTCCCCGTGCCCTAACCCTAGTAAGTATTCTTCTACTCCCTGTTTCTGTGTGTTTGATTTCTGTAGATTTCACATATAAACAAGATCATACAGTATTTGTCTTTCTGTGTCTGGCTTATTTTACTTAGCATAATGTCTTCTGGGGCAGACATGTTGTTGCAAATAGCGGGATTTCCTTCTTTTGAAAACTGAGTAGTATTTCAATGTATGTGTGTGTGTATATCACATTTTAAAAAATGATCCATTCGTCAATGGATATAGATTATTTCCACATTATGGGTATGATGAATAATGCTACAATGAACATGGGAATGCAGATATCTTTTCAAGATAATTATTTTATTCTCTGGATATATACCCATAAGTGGGATTGATGATTTCATATAACTTGATTTTTAATTTTTTGAGAAAATTCCATGTTTTTCATAATGACTATAGCATAAATTTACATTCCTATCAACAATGAATATGGGTGCTTTTTTCTTCATGTCTTCACCAACACATGTTATCTTTTGACTTTTTAGTAACAGTGATCTTAAGAGGTGTGAGGTGATATTTCACTGTTTACATTTTTTTTTTCCTTGATTATTAGTGCTGTTGAGCTTCTTTTTGTATACTTGTTGGTCATTTGTATGTCTTATTTGAAACATGTTTATTCAGGATATCACCCATTTTAAAATCAAGTCATCCTTTTACAATTAAGTTATGTGAGTTACTTATTTTTTGGGATGTTAACTGCTTCTCAGGATGTGTGGTTTGCAAACCTTTTCTCTCATTCCATAGGTTGTCTTGTCACTTTGTTGAGCATTTTATTTTATGTGCAGAAACTGCTTAGTTTAATGTAGTCTCACTTGTTTTTGCTCTTGTTGCCTAGAATTTTGGTGTCATTTCCAAAAAAAAAAAAAAAAAAGGAAAAGAAAAACACTGCAAAGACCAAAGTCATGGAGCTCTTTGCCTATGTTTTCTTCTAGGAGCTTTACAGTTTTAAGTTTTATTTTTAAGTCTTTAGTCCATTTTGAGTTCATTTTGTGTATGGTGTTAAGATAAGGATCTAATTCTATTTTACTTTTTACCTGTAGATTTCCAGTTTCCCCAGTTTATTGAAAAGGCTATTCTTTCACTTCGTATTCTTGTTATAGTATTGACACCTTTGTTGAAGATTAGTTGACTGTATCTGAATAGGTATATTTTCTGGTCCTTATAGTCCATTCAATTGGTCTATGGTCTGTTTTTATGCCAATACCATACTGTTTAAATTACTATAGCTTTGTAATATAATTTAAAATTTGCAAGTGTGATGCTTCCAGCTTTGTTTTTTTAATTTTTTTTTAATTTTTTTGCTCAAGATACACATTTTAGGACGTTTTTCTATATCTATGAAATATGTGATTGAAATTTTAATAGAGATTGTGTTAAATTTGTATATTGCATTAGGTAGTATGGACATTTCAGCATTGCTACTTTTGGCCTATAAATATGGAATATCATTAAATTTCTTTGTGTTTTTAAAAAATTTCCTTCAACAATGTTTTATAGTTTTTGTGAACAGATCCTTCACCTCCTTGGTTAAATTTATTCCTAAACATTTTATATTTTTGGATTCTATTGTGAATGAGATTGCTTTCTTAATCTAATTTTTTGGATATTTCGCCATTATCACATAGAAATTCAACTAATTGTTGTATTTTAATTTAGTATCCCATCACTTAACTAAATTTTTTATTAATTCTCAAAGTTTTTTGGTAAAGTCCACAAAATTTCCTGGATATAAGAAAATGTTTTGTAATCAGAGACAACTTTACTTCTTTCTTTCCAATTTGGATGCCTTCTATTTCCTTTACTTGCTTAATTTTCTCCAACTGAGACTTCTAGAGTCTATGTTGAATAGAATGGCAAGAGTTGGCACTTGCTATGGTATGAATATGTCCTCCTGAAGTTTATGTGTTGGAAATTTAATTGTCAAAGTAACAGTGTTAAGAAGTGGGCCCTTGTGGTAAGTATCATGAGAACAGAGTCCTCAAAAATGGATTAATGCTGTTATCCTGAAAGTTAGTTCTTGCAGGAGTGATTTAGTCCTCTTGGGAGTGAGTTAGTTCTCATGGGAATTAATTAGTTCACACAGGAACAGGTTGTTATAAAAGTTAGTTTGGCTTGCTGTTGCAGTCCCTTTTACATATTGTTGCCCTCTTACCATGTTTTGATCTAGTAAAAAGATCCTCGCCGTATCTGGTGAACCTTGAACATCTCTGGCTCTAGAACTGTAAGAAATAAATTTCTTTTATTTTAAAATTACCCAGTATGTGATATTCTGTTATAGCAGCAGTGAAATAGACTGTTCTTGTACTACTATAAGAAATACCTGAGATTAGGTAAATTATGAGAGGAGAGGTTTTATTGGCTCATGGTTCTGAAGGCTGTAAAGGAAGCATAGTGGCATCTGTTTGCAGGGAGGCCTTAGGAAGCTTCCAATCATGGCAGAAGGCAAAGGGGTAACAAGTACATCATATGGAGAAAGAAGAAAAAAGAGAGAGGGGGAGGTGTTACACACTTTTAAATGACCAGATCTCATGTGAACACAGAGGTAGAGCTCACTTATCACCAAGGAGATGGCCCAAGCCATTCATGAGGGATTTGCCCCTATAATCAAAACACCTCCCACTAGGCCCCACCTCCAACACTGGTGACTTTAATTCAACATGAGATTTTGATGGGCACAAATACTGAAACTGAATCATGTTGCTCCTTGCCTCTCCCAAATCTCATATCCTTCTCACATTGCAAAATACAATCACGCTTCCCAATAATCCCCCAAAGTCTTAACTCATTCCAGCATTCACTCAAAATTCTAGGGTTCAAAGTCTCATCTGAGACAAGGCAAATTCCTTCCACCTATGAGACTGTAAAATGAAAAAACAAGTTAGTTACTTCTAAGATAAAGTTGTGGTGTAGGCATTGGGTAACACAAGCTCCATGCAAGTTTGAAACCCAGGAGGGCAGGCATTAAATCTTAAACCTCAAAAATATTATTTTATGACTCCATGTCCTACACTCAGGACACACTGGTGTAAGGGGTGGGCTCCCAAGGCCTTGTACATCTCCCCGTCTGTGGCATTGCAGGGTTTGGCCCCTGAGACTGCTCCCACAGGTTCTTGAGTGCCTGTAACTTTTCCAAGTGCGGGGTGCACACCACTAGTAAATCTATAATTCTTGGGTCTGGGGGGGTGGTGGCTCCTTTCTCAGAACTCCACTAGGCAGTGCCCCACTGGGGACTCTGTGTGGGGCCTCCAATCCCACATTTCCTCACTAAACTTCCCTAATAGAGGTTCTCTGTGGGGCTCTACCTCTGTATCAGGCATCTGCCTAGGCACACAGGCTTTTCCATACATTCTCTGAAATATAGGCCGAGGCTGCAAAGCATCCTTCACTCTTGCATTCTGTGCACCTACAGACTTAAAGCCACATGGAAAGATTATGGCTTGCATTCTCCAAAGTGACAGCCTGAGCTATATCTGGACCCCTTTGAGCCCCAGCTAGAGCTGGAGCAGCCAGGATGTGGTAACCGGTATCCAAAGACTACACCTAGCAGCAGGGCCTCGGTCTGGCTCATGAAATGATTCTTCCCTCCTTGGCCTCCAGGCTTATAATGGGAGGGTCTGCCACAAAGGTCTTTGAAATATACTTCAGGTCTTTCTCATATTGTCTTGACTGTCAGCACTTGGCTCCCTTTTAGTTATGCAAATATCTCTAACAGGTGGCTGCTCCACAGCCTGCTTGAATTCATCTCCAGAAGTAGCTTTTTATTTTCATGTCACATGGCCAGCCTGCAAACTTTTCAAACTTGTATACTCTGCTTCCTTCTTAAGCATAAGTTCCAACTTTAAGTAATTTCTTTGCTTCTACTTCTGAGCACGGGCTATTAGAAACAGGCCACATCTTGAACACTTTCCTGCTTAGAAATTTTTTCCGCTAGATACCATAAATCATCTCTATGACGTTCAAACTTCCACAGATCCCTAAGGCATAAACAGAATCCAGCCAAGCTCTTTGCTAAGGTATAACATGCATGACATTTGCTCCATTTCCCAATAAGTTCCTCATTTCCATTTGAGACCTTGGCAGCCTGGACTTCACTGTTCATATCACTAGTAGCATTTTGATCACAACAATTTAAGCAGTCTCTAGGAAATTCCAAACTTTCTCTCATCTTTCTATCTTCTTCTATGCCCTCCAAACTCTTCCAGCCTCTCCCCATTACCCAGTTCCAAAGTGGCTTCCACATTGTTAGGTATCTTTATAGCAATGCCTCACTCGTCAGTATCAATTTTCTATATTAGGCCATTCTTGCACTACTATAAAGAAATACCTGAGACTGGGTAATTTATAAGAAAAGAGGTTTTATTGGCTCACAGTTCTGAGGCTTTTCAGGAATAATAGCAGCATCTGTTCCTGGGGAGGCCTCAGGAAGCTCCATTCATGGTAGAAGGCAAAGGGGAAGCAACATATCACATGGAAAGACCAGGAAGGAGCAAGAGAGAGTGAGTTAGAAGGTGCGACACACTTTTAAATGACCAGATCTCATGTGAACTGAGTGAGAGCTCATTTATTACCAAAGGGATGGCCCAAGCAATATATGAAGGATTTGCCCCCATGATTCAAATACCTCCCATCTGGCCCCACCTCCAACATTGGAGATTACAATTCAACGTAGGATTTTGGTAGGGACAGATATCCAAACCACATCAAGCATAACACGGACTAAGAGAAATACTTGGTCCTGTGAAGGGAAGCCATTGCTATGACATCTGAAAATGTGGAAGGGGTCTTGGAACTGCGTAATGGGCAGAGGTTTGAAGAATTTGGAGGCCTAGGCTACAAAAGCCTGTCTTGCCCTGAATGGAGCATTATGGCCAATTCTGGTGAAAAACTCAGAAGAAAAGGCTAGGGAAAGTCTAGACATTTTTAGAGATACTTAAGTGCTTGTAATCAGAGTGTTGATAGAAATATGAACAGTAAAGGCCCTTCTGATGAGGTCTCAGACAGAAATCAGGAATATTATACTGAAAACTGAAGTAAAAGCCATCCTTGTTAGAAAGTAGCAAAGAACTTGACTGAACTGTTTTTGGGCCCAAGGGCTTCATGGATGATAAACTAGGATACCTGATCTAAACAATAAAGCATTCAGGTTCTGCCTGGCTGCTTTTAACTGCTCATAGTAAGATGCTAGAGGAAAGAAGTTATATTAAAACAGAATTTATGATGAAAGCGATTCAAAGAGATTTTTAAAATTTGCAGCCCAACCATGTAAAGAACAAAAAAACATGTAACAGTGTGGCCATGTGACCCTTTGCAGGGAATATTGGTATGAATCAAAGGGAGCTAGGTGCTATTCATCAGGACAATGGGAGAAAAAGATCCCAAAAGCATTTCAGACATTTTTGAGGCTGCCCATCCCATGGCAGTCTCAGAGATCTAAGGGGGCAGAATAGTTTCAGGTGACAGGCCCTGGGTGATCTCCACAGGCTCACTGCCCAGGGCCCCCTTTGGACTCTGCTCCCTGAATTCCGATGCAGTGCTCCTCAGCCATCCCATTCATGGCTCACATGGGCCCAGGTGCAGCTCAACCTGACACTCCAGAAGGTACAAGTCATAAACCTTAAAAGCATACATATGGTGCTAATTCTGTAGGCTCACAGAATGCAAGAACTGTGGTGTCGTTGCTTCCGCCAGTTAAACTTCAAGAGATGTAGTGAACAGCTTGGAATCTGAGGCAAGACTTGTTGCAGGGATGAAGCCACCACAGAGAACCTCTACTAGAAGAATGCCTAGTGGAGCTGTGGGAGTAGAACCATCACTGAGGCACCATAACTGTAAAGTTTCTAGTATGCAATGCCAGCATAGGAGAGCTGAAGCGTGAGAGGAGCCCAGCAAAGCCACTGGAGCCATAGAAATAGGAATACCTGAGGCATGGGGGCCCAAGCCCTACTTTAAAGTATGCAGGAAGCAGGATATGGAATCAAGGAAAATTATTTCAGAACTTTAAGACCTAATGTTGTTTTTCTCATTGGGTTTTGGACTTACCTGGGGCAGTTACTTTTTTCTTTTTGCCTATCCCCTGCTTCTTAAACGGGAGTGTCTGTCCTAGGCCTGTCTTGTCATTTTGGTTATAGACAGCTTGTTTTAATTTCACACGCTCACAGCTGGAATAAATTTACCTCAGGATGAATTGTTCCTTCAGTCTCAGATGAGACTGGACTTTTGAGTTGGCAGTGGAGCAAGTTAAGACTTTTGAGGGTATTGAGATGGAGTAAGTATATTTTTCACTGTGAGAAGGACATAAATTTTGGGGGCCAAATGTGTAATAGTATGGTTTGGATATCTCCCGCAAAATTTTATCTATTGGAAAGTTAATTGCCAATGTAATATGGGGCCTTTTAGAGGTGATTGGGGTATGAGGGCAGAGCCCTTTTGAATCGTTCAATACCATTATTGTGAGAATGAGTTAGTGCTGATGGGAGTGAGTGAGTTTAGACAATAGTGGGTTGTTTGAAAGTGAGCTCAGCTCACTATCCATGCCTCTTTTGCATATTCTTGCTCTCTTGTCATGTGATCTTCTCTGCCATGTTATGATGCAATAAGAAGGCCCTCACTAAATGACAGCCTGTTGACCTTAGATTTCCCAAACTACAGAGCTGTCAGCTAAATAAACTTCTATTCTTTATAAATTACTCAGTCTATGGTATTCAGAGATAGCAGAAAATAGACTAAAACAGTAAGAAGAAAAGAACTTTTTAAGACAACATCTACTTGAAGTCAACAGAATTTTGATAATATGAATGTCAAACTTTTAGTCTCTACATTTCCCAGTAGCTGGAACCGTGTCTTTTCATTTAATGCTTTAGATAGTTTGTGACATTTAATAAGTTTGCATGAAAAAATTGAAATAAAACATTGTGGCTGACTGCCACTGCTACTGCTTGAGACTGTCATTACAGGAATTACTACTATTACTGCCTGAGACCATCATTACAAGACTGAACGAAGCAGGACGAACATGGAAATGATAACAAAAAACAAAAGAAACTATTTTAAAGGAAGGGGCCAGGGGAAGAAGAGGGCTCCCTGCTTCTAGTGAGCAAATGCAGCCCCTCGAGCTTCCACAGCCCTTCTTATTTATTGGCTATAATGAGCAGGGGGAGGAGGTAATGATTGGTCAGCTTCTTGATTGAAAACAGGTTCTCATTATTACCAACAGGCTTCAATCATGCCTAATCATAAGAAACACTTGTGCCTGGGTCGTGACTGCCCTCAGCAGTCCATCTGGGTGGCAGACACAGTTTGTCAGTTTGCCAACGTTCTGCATTTATGAGGAACAGTTTCCTGCTTACTCATATAGCCTCCAGTGGTATACTGAGTTGATCACGACCCTCAATCTTTCGGCCTCCAACAAAACTTCATCATGGTATGTTACTAAACCTTATTTTAAAAATAGAGTTTTGTAATGGAAAATTCCTGCTGGAAAATAGTATACTTTGAAAAATACATTAATTCTTGTATTCCACTACGAGTTTGACTCAACTGGTAAGAAGGTAAAAGGTTAATTAATTTAAGAAACATGTAAAACCTGTATCATCCTATTTGTGAAGTAGTTTTCCTTATTCATGCATCTGTGGCCTTTTGAAATAGCTATTGGTTTTTATTTCCGCATATGTTAAGGCGTGTGTTAACCATTCACTTTTGTACTTTCATTAGGTATGTAACCTTGACTTAAATACATTTATTAATTGGATCAGCAGGCTTTATAAAAATTCAATACATCTTTTTGTGAGAAATGATTTAGTGGGAAGGTAATTTTTAAAAAACATATATCAATTATATGCATTTCTTGTAATTCATAGCATTTCTCTGCATAAATTTTTTGATAAAATGAAGCTACTATAATAACAAAGGAACAGACTTTTTTTGGAATGTATGAAATGAAATAATTTGCTTCAATAACTTTCAAGAAGAAAGTGACAATTTAATTGTAACTGGAAGGACAGCTATGGAAAGTTTTCAGAATTGTCATCAAAGAAATACTTTATATAGATTATGAAAATTCCACCATATGATAATTTTAAAAATGCTAATAAGAACAAAGAGAATAACTTTTCCTTATTGTCAAGGATTTTTTAAAATACATAATATTAAGGAGAAATAATTCATTCCTGGTAGGAATATACATTTTTATAATGTTTCTATTTTTATATTATATAGGAAGGTGACCATACGTATGAAAAACTGCAAATATTTATACTCTTTGAAATATAAATCCCGTATTTAGGCATATGTCTTAATGAAATTAGAGAATGCTGTTGTTTTACAAGTATTAAAATAAGGTTGAAGCATGTTTAAAAGCATAGAAAAATGCTTACAATATGACATTGATATAAACACAGCAGGATTTAATTCTAGTTATCTATTACCAAGTTTTATTTAAAACCCATAGAAAAATGGAAGGAAACAATTTTTTGGGAGTAATAATATTACAGGGGACTTCATAAAAAGTATTTTCAATAAAATTTTTTATAATAAAAATTAGTAATGTGAAAAATACTATTTTAAACCTAAAAACAATGTCTTTTAAATACATATTTTATATTTTGGGGAAAGTTATCTAAGCATATTGACTTATTTTGTAACATGATACCAATTTACAATGTTAATGATAGTTGCAAGTAAAATGATGAATAACAAATTTATATAGGTAAAGTGACTATTTCTGTCATATAACATTAAATAAAGTTTTAAAGAATCTTCATCATTGCTATTACATAAAAATATACAGTGGACCACAGTTTTCAGTTTTCTGTCTCTATAGACCTGTCTTTTCAAGATACTTCAGATAAAGGCAATTATATAATACATAGTCTCTTGAACTCATCATCTTTAAATAGTTTACTATTCATCTGTGTTGTAGCATGTATCAGTATTTTGTTGTTTTATATTGCTGAATAGTATTTTATCTGTTCACCTGTTGATGGGCATTGTTACAATTTGAGATTATTACAAAAATGCCACTATGAATATGTACATGTCTTTGTATGGACACATATTTTTCTTTCTCTTGGGTAGATTAGTAAGAGTGAAATTACTAGGTCATAGAAGTGTATTTTTTTAACTGTATAATTTGCTGCTATTCTGATTTCCAAAGTAGCTGAACCATTTTATATTCCTAACATTTTACAATTCTACCAGCAGTTAACAGGGTTTCAGTTTCTCTATATCATCTCCAATTCTTGGTATTGTCTGCGTTTTTTATTTTAGGCACTATTGTGGATGTGTAGTGGTATTTCTGTGTGGTTTTTACTTTCATTTCTCTAATGATTTAATGATGACGAGCATCTTTTCATGTGCATATCAGCCATTCATATATCTCCTTTGGTGAGATATCTATTGAAATAATTTTCCCATTTTAAAAATTAGGCTTTCTTATAGTTGAGTTGTAATAATTTTTTATAAAATTTTTGATGCAAGTACTTGATCAAGTATATGATTTATGAGTTTTATCTTCCAGTCTTTGTCCTGTCTTTTAATTTTCTTAGTAGAGAATTTTGAAGTGTAGAAGTTTTGAATTTTTATAAAATTCAATTTTTAAAATTTTCTCTTATGCATTGTACTTTGGATATTTTATCTAAGAACTTTTTCTCAAAGTTTACAGTTATTTTCTTTTATATTTTCTTCTAGAAATACTTTGTTTCAGTTCTTAATTTTAGGTAATTATCCATTTTCAGTTAATTTGTGCATTTGTGTGATATATTAGCATCTACGTGTATTTTTTGCTTGTACATATCACATCTGGTTGTCTCAGAAACATTTCTTGAAAAGATTATCATTTATCCCATTGACTTTGCATCTTGGTTGAAAATCAATTGATTATAAGTATGTAGGCCGGGCGCGGTGGCTCATGCCTGTAATCCCAGCACTTAGGGAGGCCGAGACGGGCGGATCACGAGGTCAGGAGATCGAGACCAGCCTGACTAACACGGTGAAACCCCGTCTCTACCAAAAAAAATACAAAAAACTAGCCGGGCGAGGTGGCGGGCGCCTGTAGTCCCAGTTACTCGGGAGGCTGAGGCAGGAGAATGGCGTGAACCCGGGAGGCGGAGCTTGCAGTGAGCTGAGATCCGGCCACTGCACTCCAGCCTGGGTGACAGAACGAGACTCTGTCTCAAAAAAAAAAAAAGTATGAGGCTTTATTTTTGGACTCTCATTTTTATGTCCTCATTTGTGTTCTATTGATCCACAGGTCTGTTTTTGTGCCAATACCATACTGTCTTGATTATGTTGGCTTTATTGTAAATTTTGAAATTGGATAATTTAAGTTCTGTAACTTTATAAATTTTTTAATATTGTTTTGGACTACTCTGTGTACTTTGCGTTTCTACATAAATTTTAGGATCAGCTTGTCAATTTCTGCAAAATAATATGGTATTTTGATAGCAATTACATTGATTTTTCTTTTGTGGACCAGTTTTGGGAGAACTGGCATTTTGACTACATGAGTCCTTCAATTTATGAACATATGTGTCTTTGCAGCAATGTTTTATCATTGTCAGTGTTCACATAAGGTTTAAACCTTATTTAAAATTATAATTCCTAAGTAAATTTTTGATGTTACTGTGAATGCAATTGCTTTCTTGATTGTAGTTTTAGTTTTTTTATTATCGTTGTTGCTACAATGTAAAAGCACAATTAACTTTTGTATAGTGTTCTTGAACCCTGAGATCTATTAAACTCATTTATTTGTTATAGTAACATTTTGTGGATTCCTTCGAATTTTGTGTGTAGATGATCATGCCATCTGTGAGTAAAGACAATTCTACTTATTTCTTCCCAACATTTTTGTTGTATTGCACTAGCTTTAACTTTCTGTTATTAAATAATAACATGCTTTATATTTGATCTTATAGGGGAAATAATTCAGTCTTTCACAATAAAATATATTAGTTGTGTTTCCTTTTAAAAGAAGGCTTTTCTTTGGGAGGCTGAGGTGGGCAGATTACCTGAGCTCAGGAGTTCAAGACCACCCTGGGCAACAGGGTGAAACCCCGTCTCTACTAAAATACAAAAAATTAGCCTGGTGTGGCGGCATGCGCCTGTAGTCCCAGCTACTTGGGAGGCTGAGACAGGAGAATTGCTTGAACCTGGGAGACGGAGGTTGCAGTGAGCTGAGATCGCACCATTGCACTCCAGCCTGGGCGACAGAGCAAGACTCTGTTTCCAAAAAAAAAAAAAAAAAAAAAAAAGCTTTTATCAGTTTTAGAATATTAGAATATATTTTCTACTCCTTGTCTTTTAAGAATATTATCCAGAATGGACATTGAATTTTGTCAAATGTTTTTTCTTTGTTTTCATTTTACAACTTTTGATATCACCATGCAATTTTTGCCCTTTACTCTGTTAACAGACTGTATTACATTAGCTGATTTTCAAGTGGTTAAACTAACTTGCTTTTAGGGTATAAATCTCACTTGATTATCTTGTACAATTTTTGTGTTGTTGGATTTTATTTGCTAATAATTTGTTTAAAATTTTTGCATCTACGTTAATGAGGAGTATTATAGTTTTCTTGTAATTTCTGTATCTGGCTTTGGTATTAAAGTAATACTGTCCTATTGAAATGATTTTCAAAATGTGCCCTTCTATGTTTTGTGAAAGAATTTGTGAAAATTTGATATTAGTTCTGTTTTAAGTATTTAATAGAATTTATCAGTAAAGCCATCTGGGCATTTGTATCTGTAGAAAGTTTTATAATTTCTAATTCAATCTATTTACTGTTTATAATCTATTTACATTTCCAGTTCTTTTTAACTTAGTTTTGGTGGCTTTTGTCTTTCATGAAATTGATCCATTTTATCTAACTTCTCTAATTTCTTGGAATAAAGGTATTAAAAATAGTTTTCTAAAACTATTTTTGGAGTCAGTACTAAGGTCCCCTCTTTTCTTGCTAATTTTAGTAATTGTTGCTTCTCACTTTTTTATTTGAATTGTCTAGCTAAAAGTTTATCTTTTTTTGTCGTTTCAAAGAGAGAAGTTTTGGTTTCATTATTATTCTCTATTGTTTTTATGTGTTCTCTATTTCTTTTTTCTTTAATCTTTGTTTGCTTTCTTCCACCTATTTTAAATTTAATTTTATCTTTTCTCAAGTGTTTTAGGTGAAAACATAAGTTGTTGAGTTGAGATTTTCTTTTTCTTATGTCAGTATTAAACGCTATAAATTTTCCCTAAGCACTGCTTTTGTTGAAGTCAATACATTTATATGTTGTATTTTGGATTATTCAGTCTGAAATATTTTCTAATTTTCTTTATGATTTCTCCTTTGATTCCCGGGTCATGTAGAAGCATATGGTTAATTTTTAAGTGTTTATTGATTTCATATATTTATTTTTGTTGTTAATTTCTAATTTTATTTTGTTGTGGTTGGAGAACATTCTTTGCACAATATCAATCCTTTTAAATTAACGGAGACTTGTTTTATGGCCTAACATGTCTAATCTTGTGGAATATTCAATGTGTACTTTAAAACAGTGAGCATTCTGCAGTTAAGATGAGTTAGTTGATAGTGTTCTGGTATTCTATATATTTGTGAATGTTCTCTTAGTTGTTTTATTAATTATTGGCAGTGGGGTATTGAAATCTTAAACCAAAGCTTTTGAATTGTTTCATCAGTGTTTGCTCCGTGTAGGTCTCTGTTACTAGGTGAGTATCTTTTTATGGTTGTAATTTTTTCCTTATATATTGCCCCTTATGTCATGAAATACTCTGCTTTGTCTCTAATAATATATTTTTTTGCTTTAAATTCTATTTTTGTCTTACATTACTCTAGTCATTTCTTTTTTTATTATTATTATTATACTTTAAGTTCTAGGGTACATGTGCATAACGTGCAGGTTTGTTACATATGTATACTTGTGCCATGTTGCTGTGCTGCACCCATCAACTCGTCAGCACCCATCAACTCGTCATTTACATCAGGTATAACTCCCAGTGCCATCCCTCCCTCCTCCCCCCTCCCCATGATAGGCCCCGGTGTGTGATGTCCCCCTTCCCGAGTCCAAGTGATCTCATTGTTCAGTTCCCAGATGAGTTCCCAGTTGTCAGATGAGTAGATTGCAAAAATTTTCTCCCATTCTGTAGGTTGCCTGTTCACTCTGATGGTAGTTTCTTTTGCTGTGCAGAAGCTCTTTAGTTTAATGAGATCCCATTTGTCAATTTTGGCTTTTGCTGCCGTTGCTTTTGGTGTTTTAGACATGAAGTCTTTGCCCATGCCTATGTCGTGAATGGTACTACCTAGGTTTTCCTGTAGGGTTTTTATGGTATTAGTTCTAACATTTAAGTCTCTAATCCATCTTGAATTAATTTTCGTATAAGGAGTAAGGAAAGGATCCAGTTTCAGCTTTCTACTTATAGCTAGCCAATTTTCCCAGCACCATTTATTAAATAGGGAATCCTTTCCCCATTTCTTGTTTCTCTTAGGTTTATCAAAGATCAGATGGCTGTAGATGTGTGGTATTATTTCTGAGGACTCTGTTCTGTTCCATTGGTCTATATCTCTGTTTTGGTACCAGTACCATGCTGTTTTGGTTACTGTAGCCTTGTAGTATAGTTTGAAGTCAGGTAGCATGATGCCTCCAGCTTTGTTCTTTTGACTTAGGATTGTCTTGGAGATGCGGGCTCTTTTTTGGTTCCATATGAACTTTAAAGCAGTTTTTTCCAGTTCTGTGAAGAAACTGATTGGTAGCTTGATGGGGATGGCATTGAATCTATAAATTACCTTGGGCAGTATGGCCATTTTCATGATATTGATTCTTCCTATCCATGAGCATGGTATGTTCTTCCATTTGTTCGTGTCCTCTTTTATTTCACTGAGCAGTGGTTTGTAGTTCTCCTTGAAGAGGTCCTTTACATCCCTTGTAAGTTGGATTCCTAGGTATTTTATTCTTTTGAAGCAATTGTGAATGGAAGTTCATTCATGATTTGGCTCTCTGTTTGTACTCTAGTCATTTCATCTTTCTTATTGTTACTATTTACGTAGTATTTTCCCCCTTCCTTTTGATTTTTCTATTTCAACTCATTTGTTTCTTAAATCTGAAGTGGTTCTCTTGTAAACAGTATATAATTGGATGTTGCTTTTTGTGATGGTTAATACTGAGGGTCAACTTGATTAGATTGAACGTTACAAGGTATCAATCCTGGCTGTGTCTGTTAAGGGTGTTGCCAGAGGAGATTAACATTTGAGTCAGTGGGCTGGGAGAGGCAGACACACCTTTAATCTGGGTGGGCACAATCTAATCAGCTGCCAGCTTGGCTAGAATATAAGCAGGCAGAAAAATGTGAAAAGAGAGACTAGCCTAGCCTCCCAGCCTACATCTTTCTCCCATGCTGGTTGCTTCCTGCCCTTGAACATCAGACTCTAAGTTCTTCATTTCTTCAGTTTTGGAACTTGGACTGGCTCTCGTTGCTCTTCAGCCTGCAGATGGCCTATCATGGGACCTTGTAGTTGTGTGAGTCAATACTTAATAAACTTCCCTTTATATAAACATCTATTCCATTAGTTCTGTCCCTCTAGAGAACGCTGACCAATACACTTTTGTTATCCAGTTTGACAGTCTCTGCTTTTTCATTGGGATGTTTAGATCACATACCTTTAATATTATTTACATTAATTAATCTTAGCATAATATGTTAATTAATTAATGTAATGTTACTGATATTTCTAGATTTTTATTTGCCAATTCCCTGTTTGTTTTCAGTATATCTCATTTCTTTTGTGTAACTGTGATCCTTCTTGACAGTTCTCTTTTGTATTAAATAATCTTTTCTAGTATACCATTTCAATTCTTTGTTGATTTTCTTTTTATACTATGTTTTTTTAGTAGTTGCTATGTGGAATACAATATGCATCTTATAATTTACTTCAGATTAATACTAAGTTAATTTCAGTAAATTTTGAAACTTTGCTCCTTTCCCCTTTGTGCTATTATTTCATATATGTTACATTTATATTTATTATCAACCTGGCATTCTAATTATAACTATTGTTTTGTACAATCTTATGTTTTTTCTTGGTGGGAAGAAATGAAAACAAATATTCATAGAGTCTTTTAACCTACATAGGTACAATTTCTGGTACACTTCAATTATTCCCTTGAATTTCTACCATTTTTACCTACAAATGCCATTTCCTTTCTGCCAGTGAGGTTTCCATTATCTGATGATGGATCTGTGAGTTGGTAGAACACATTAACAGTTCAAACTGTTTTCAAATCTACCCTGGACTTTGCTTTCTGCATGGCTATTTCAAGTCTCTCTCTGCATATTTACAGCCTCATAGTTGGCCAGGAATGTGTGACTAGCTTGGGGCCTCTTTGACACAGCTGTGCGTATATTTAGCCACATTCAGCATAATGTTTCATCAAATCAGAACCACAAAGGTAGTAGGGCAGAGCCAAGCATCACTCTGACCAAGCTTGGGGAGGGGTGGATGAAAGTATCCCCAAGACAGAATGCCACAGATTTTCACTGTTCTTAACTGAATTTCAATAATCCCAGCACAAATGCTTCTCAAATCATTATATTCCTTTGGTTAGCTTTCATAGGACAGATATTCTTACATACTTTTTAAAAATCTTTTTTCCCCAGGTTTATAGTGCTTTTTTTGAGTGAAGAACTTGCAGTTCTCCTACTTATTGGTAGCCAGAAGTCTCACTGAGTGTACTATTTCTGAAGGATGGGGGAATAATGCCTAGTAAAGGAAATCATCCAAATAAAACTACAGTTCATTCAAACATGTCTGGCTAGAATATTTTTGTCAAATGTGGTTAAACTTTGAGTGATGGCAAATCATTAACACAGGAGTTAGAACCTAAAAAAAGAAATATTGATTATCTATAAACAAGATAAAGAGAGTAGCTAGGTAAAGTAAGACAGAAGAACTAGTTCAAAAATCATGTATAAACCTCAAGTCTGCTATATAGGATTCATAAAAGTATGTGATTGGGTAATTTTAGGCAGATTAATAATGGAAAAATAATTGTTTGTTGAAATGAGAGTTGGATTAGTCATTACCAATTAAATGCTTCCAGAATTCCTGGATTTCTGTAGTGACTTATGTTTAATATATAAGTAAGTTTTGCTCCTAATAATAAACTGCCTGCCTTGACTTCTCAGTGGATGTAAACCTTGGAAATAATCTTATTTGAATTTAGATTTATATACTTCTTAGGAGTGTTTTTAAGATTAATGCTAATTTTGTAATTGAGTACTTGATTAAACCTCTTGGAAAAATGTGCAACTCTATTGATGATGTACTAAATAGATAATGTATTATATAGAAAGTTTCTATCTTTTGAGAAGTAAGCTCAAAATGTATTTACCTTTGGAAAAGTAAGCTAAAATAACAGAGTATCTAGGACAAGCTTGTCCAACCCATGGCCTGTGGGTCACATGTAGCCCAGGATGGCTTTGAAAGAAGGCCAACAGATATTCGTAAACTTTCTTAAAACATTATGAGGTTTTTTGGTGATTTTATTTTTAAAGCTCATTAGTTATCATGAGTATTACTATATTTTATGTGTGGGCCAAGATAGTTCTTCTAACAGTTTGACCCAGGGAAGCCAAAAGATTGGAGACCTCTGACCTAAAAGTTAATGAGATTTGAGTCTGTTTTTGGTTCTAAAGGTGATAATATTTTATATTGACTTTGAAGTTTCACAAAATAGTAAAGGTAGCCTATTTATAGCACTGAACGCTGGAAAATGTGCAATTGAAAAAGAATTTAAAATGTATGGAGAAGAATTAGGATAAAAGTGGCATATAAGCCAAGAAAACTGAGTATTTCAAGAAGGGAGTAACATATCTAATAGTAAAAGGGGAATAAAAAGCATGAAAAAGCTTTTGGATTAGAAAGTATATGATAAAACCATATCTCTATCTTGAGCCTTAAATTACCGGCATATGGGGGATTCTGTCTCAGTAACAGCTTTACAAGTTGAATTTAAACTTGAAGATTTTTCAGATGAAGAGCTAGCACTAGAAGATAATATGTATAACATTTCTGACTTGTGATTGAAAATATACAACAGTTCAGAGAGTCACACCATGTGATCTTTTGTTATATCTAAAAGCTTATGTAGCATTTTACAGTGATTGAATGAAATAATATGGTTTGTGATGTCTATTGTTTATTTTTTGGTATGTTATTGTATTAGTTATCTAATCCTGTGTTATTGTATTAGTTATGTACTGCTGTATAACAAATCACCACAAACTTATTGACTTAAAGCAGCATGCCTTGACTTCCTGTTTCAGCTCTAATATATAAAGAGATCGGAAATTGTCACTGCGATCTTTACAACAAGAAAAAGCTGAACAAAATAAAAATCAGCAACTTTTCTTGGATTTGTTGGAGAACTTGTGAGAAAGATCCCCTTATGGCTCTGGCTAAGAGAGAGAGTATTTTTGTGAAATACAGGGTGAATATTCCTCATCTAAAACACTTTGGGCAAGAAGTTTTTCATTTTCAGATTTTTATCGCAAATTTGAAAATCTGAAATCTGAAAAACTCCAGTGAGCATTTCCTTTGAGCATCATGTCAGCACTCAAAAAGTTTTAGCTTTTAGAGTGTTTTGGATTTGGAATTTGAGATGGCCAACTTGTACAGCCAGAGACATCTCCACAACAGAGGCCTAGTCTCCAGCTTGAAAAACTTTACCAGAGATGTATCTTAGAGATGTGGAGGAAGGACATTCATCTCATTTTAACCCCCGTTACCTTTCCTGTCTCATCTAAGGAATGGCAAGCTATATAAGAAGAAATGCTTGTGGAGGTCTCTGGCCAGGGACACAGGCCCCCCAAAATAGACCTACTTGGAAAATTATAGAATGCCCCTCTCTTCACATTTTACCAAGACCGTACCAACATACATGGGCTCCAGCATAGTCGTGGATTATATTTGAAAGATCTGAGAGAGACAAAGAGTGTATCTGAGGAAGGAATACTTAACGGAAGTCCGAAGTCAAGATAGGAGACAAAAACAAAAACACTAGCTTCTGCCAAAAATAGCTACAGGAAACATTAAACAAACCCTGACTACTAGCTAGATTAACGTAAATCCTCACTTCAGAGTCCTATTTACCTCAGTTCCTACCAATGCAACATGTCTGATTTTTGACAAAAAATCACAAGGCATCTGAAAGGCAAGAAAACACGAAGTCAGAAGAGACCAAGAAAGCATCAGAATCAGGCTCAGATGACACAGATGTTGAAAGTAACAGACAGAACATTTTTAAAAAATGATTACTATATTAATGGATATAATGGAAATGGTAGAAAAGAAATAAAGAACAAATAGACAATGTAATACAATTACATGGGAATTCCAAGAAAGGATTAAAAGGAATGCTAGGAATATATATATATTTTTATATATTATTTGTATAAATATATATTTATATATAATATATAAATATATAAATATATATTTATATATGTTATATATATAAATATATATACGAAACAATAAATGCCTTTGAGTTCATTAGAAGATTTAACACAGCAGAGGAAACAGTGAGCTTAAAATTAAGTCTATAGATATTTCCCAAACTGAAATGCAAAGAAATAAAAAAAAATTAAAAAACAAATATTCTAGAACTGTGAGAAAACTTCAAAAGGTGTATCGTATGCATAATTAGTATACCAGGCAAAGAAGAAAGGAGCAGTGAAAAATTTTCAGGTAAAAATATCTGAAAGGCCAGGCATGGTAACTCATGCCTGTAATCCCAGCACTTTGGGAGGTGGGGGCAGGAGGA
The DNA here is from genome assembly GCF_037993035.2 of Macaca fascicularis. NCBI lineage: Eukaryota > Metazoa > Chordata > Mammalia > Primates > Cercopithecidae > Macaca > Macaca fascicularis. Next base: position 113,929,696 of record NC_088381.1, read on the forward strand.
TTGCTTTGAGCCCAAGAGTTCCTGACCAGCCTGAGCAACATGGGAAAACTCCATCTTTGCCAAAAAAAAAACCCACAAAAAACAAAAAACAAAAAACAAAAAACAAAAAAAGCCTACCATCACCACCAACAAAAATTAGCCAGTCACGGTGGTATACGCCTGTAGTCCCACCACTCGGGAAGCTGAGGTGGGAGGATGACCTGAGTCCAGGGATGTTGTGGCTATAGTGAGTTGCGATCATGCCACTGCATCCAACCTAGGCAATAGAATCAGACAGTGTCTCAAAAAAATAAAGTCTAGAAACTTTTAAAAATTAATGACAGATATTAAATCACTGATCCAAAAGGTTTAGAGACCATCAAAAAGACAAACAAACCAAAGAACAAATAACAAAAATTACCCCTAGGCATATCATACAAAATTCCAGTAAACTAAGATAATCAAGAACATCCTGAAAGCAGCCAGAGAAAAAGACACCTTAGAAGAACAAGGATAAAAATTACTATGTATTTTATTCTTTTTGTGGCTATTGTAAATGGGATTGCATTCTTGATTTGGGTCTCAGCTTGAACGTTATTGGTGTGCATAAATTGTATTGATTTTTGTACATTGGTTTTGTATCCTGAAACCTTACTAAAGTTTTCTAACAGTTCTAGAAACCTTTTGGTTGAGTCTTTAGGGTTTTCTAGGTATAGAATCATATCATCACCAAGGGGAGATAGTTTGTGATATGATTTGGCTCTGTCCCCACCCAGATCGCATCTCAAATTCCCACATGTTGTGGGAGGGACCCAGTGGAGATGATTTAATCATGGGGGCAGGTCTTTCCTGTGCTGTTCTTGTGATAGTGAATAAGTCTCACAAAATTGAGGGTTTTAACAAGGGGAGTTTTAAAAACCCTGCACAAACTGTCTTCTCTTGTCTGCTACCATGTGAGACGTGCCTTTCACCTCCTGAGCCATGTGGAACTGTAAGTTGGTTAAACCTCTTTCTTTTGTAAATTGTCCAGTCTTGGATATGTCTTTATCAGCAGCATGAAAATGGACTAATACAGTAAATTGGTACCAGGAGTGGGGTGTTGCTGATAAAATACCCCAAAAAGTGGAAACAACTTTGGAACTGGTTAACAGGCAGAGGTTGAACCAACTTGTAGGGCTCGGAAGAAGACAGGAAAATGTGGGAAAATTTAGAACTCCATAGAGACTTGTTGAATGGCTTTGAGAAAAATTCTGATAATGATATGGACAATGAAATCCAGGGTGAGGTAATCTCAGATGGAGATAAATAACTTGTTGGGACTGAAGCAAAGGTGACTCTTGTTATGTTTTAGCAAAGAGACTGGTGGAATCTATCTCTGCCCTAGAGATGTGTGGATCTTTGAACTTGAAAGAGATGATTTAGGGTATCTGGTGGAAGAAATTTCTAAGCATTCAAGAGGTAACTTGGGTGTGTTAAAGATATTCAGTTTTATAAGGGAAGCAGAGCATAAAATTTGGAAAATTTGCAGCCCAACAATGCAATAGAAAAGACAATCCTGTTTTCCGAGGAGAAATTCAAGCCAGCTGCAGAAATTTGTAAAAATAACAAGGAGGTGAATGTTAATACTCAAGACAATGGGGAAAATGTCTCCAAGACATGTCAGAGGTCTTCACTGCGGCTCTTCCCATCACAGACCCGGAGACCTAGGAGGAAAATGTGGTTTTGTGGACTGGGCCCAGGGTCCTCTTGCTGTATGAAACCTAGAGACTTGGTGCCCTGTGTCCCGCCTGCTCTAGCCATGGCTGAAAGGGGCCAATGTAGAGCTCAGGCCATGGCTTTAGACGGTGCAAGCCTCAAGCCTTGGCAGCTTCCACATGGTGTTGAGCCTGTGAGTGCACAAAAGTCAATAATTGGGTTTTGTGAACCTCCGTCTAGATTTTAGAGGATGTGTGGAAATGCCTGGATGCCCAGGCAGAATTTTGCTGCAGCAACAGAGCCCTCATGGAGAACCTCTGCTAGGGCAGTGCAGAAGGGAAATGTGGGTATGTTACCCCACACAGAGTTACTACAGGGTCACTGCCTCATGGGGCTGTGAGAAGAGGGCCACCATCTTCCAGACCCCATAATGGTAGATTCCCTTGCAGCTTGCACTGTGCACCTGGAAAAGTCTCAGACATTCAACACCAGCTCATGAAGGCATCCAGGATGGGGGCTAATATGCAAAGCCACAGGGACAGAGCTGCCCAAGGCCGTGGGAGCCCACCTTTTGCAACAGCATGACCTTTATGTGAGACATGGAGTCAAAAGACATCATTATGGAACCTTA